>NW_026068015.1:1149267-1215793 GCF_014885135.2 Alexandromys fortis
TTTTTTTTTTCTTTCTCCTTCATCTAGCCAGTCTGGTTGTTGCATCAGGCAGCATTTACATGTGAGCAAGACTGATGATGCTTTTCTCATCTTGAAGCATGAATGACGTTCCAGCGTTAAGAAGCTAGCCAGTAGGATTTATTGTAAGGGTCAGGGTAATTGCACATGCAAACTCACAGTGGCTGTGAGAATGCACAAAGCCTGTTTAAGCTCCATCTAGACAAAATCCCAGCATAGAGTAGGAGAGGTAAATACAAAGTTCCACTCTTAGCTAGGATTGCCATTTGATAGCTACTGGAAAAGGAATGGTCAGTTTTCTATAAAAGTGCAGCCAAAGGATTTTTTGACTATCCTCCAGTGGAAGGCAGAAATCAAGACTATCTGGGCAACACAAACTCTACTTAGCATTTTTTAAAATAAGAGGTACATATTGTTTGGGAAGGGAAGGAGGGAAGATCTGGGAAGAGTTGGGGGTGGGGAACAAATGTAATCAAAACACATTGTATAAAACAGAAATACTGATAAGTAAAACATACAGATGACTTATGATCTTTTTGGAAAAATTGATTAACTATCATTAACATAGGAAAATACATTTAAAATATAGATATACAATCTCATTTCAACTCAGTTTTTAAAGCAAGAACATTAAAATAGAGCCATTTAAAACTGAATGCCAAATATAGAAGAAAATAACAATTTTTTGTAATTGGAATTTTTAATATTGTAAATATATTTTCTAGTCTAAGATGTGAACATATACTAACTAACAATACTCTTATATCCAGACATTTCTTTTACCAAAAATTTGTGAAGTAACAGTGGATAATTATATAATCTGATACTCTCCACTAAAAAATGGAAATAATTTAGTAAATTGTTTTTACTGGCATATAAGTATGAATGTTCTAATCATAACTTTAAACTTTTCAGCTATCAGTTCACCAACCACAGAGTTTATTCTTATATTAGAAAGAAAATTTAGATATTAAGCACAGTGTCTTTTAAAAGTTAACCTGACCACCTAGACCATAATTGTTTACACATCAAGTAGACTCAGATTTTTTCCTCTCTGTTTCCTTAGCCTGGCTGGAGTGTTAGCTTTGACCCTGGAAACTCCTGATCTACTTATAGCTTTTGTCCATTCTGTGAGAAGCATGCACTTATAACCTCAGCACTGATAATAAATGAAGATGTCACCTCCTAAAATTCCCAGTGCAATTACAAGATTTGATTTTCATTTTTGTAGTTAGGTTGTCATACATTCTGTCTGTGAGCACTTGGAAGCCTTGGCTGGGACTTTTTTGTGTTCAGGCCTGTTTCAATGTCTGACCAGAAATACTTAAGCATTGCATACAGAATTTTGATGTAGTCAACCTTCAAAAGAAAATAAGAATGTTTCTCACATAAAAGGAATTAGGAAGAGAATGGGAAGGCAAAAGTCTCCATTATCTACTGTAAAAAGATATGTTTTAAAGTGTCTACATTTTCGTTCGGAGAAAATTGGACCTGAAGAGGTAATTGGAAGAGAAGAGAGGTTGTTGTTCTTTGATAGTATAAATATCAAGTCCTTACTTAGAGGATGAAAGTCACTTACCACTGTTGGTTTCGGATTACTGCTAAAATGATAACCAGGTAGGCACAGCATATATACCATGTGTAGCAGCAATGAGATGAGTGGTCCTGCATCCTCACAGAGTACTAAGTACTCACAGAGTGATGTCTTCTCTTAAGTGGTCAGTACCCTGGACTGGCGAAATCCAGGCTTACTGGCTCCTTTTACTTTGTATATAGCTGTGAAAACACCCAACAGAACTCAAGAACCTTACTAACATATAAAATATCTTTGTGTCACCATTAAGTAACCTGTATTCTCTTTCTTACTGTATCATATGGTTAAGGGCAAGTCTGCTAACATCTAGCCAGGTGAAATAAGATAATAACCTAAAATCAGAGCACAGGAAAGTTTGATGAGTATTTAATACTTGCTGGATGATTGCATGAATAAACTAATTTTGATATATAAAAAGAAAATTATTAAGAAAAGTAGTTCACTTGTATTATAGAAATCAGAATTTTTTCACATGGTTCCTTTTAAGCAAACTTTTATCTCACAAAACAGGTCTATTGAACACACTTTCAGCGGCAGCCCAATTAATGAATTTGTGCTATGGTATTAGGACATTCAGTAAATATTAATAATGGGAAATCAATCTACTGATAACCTTCAAATAATCTAAATAAATAGATCATTTTATATGGTAGAAGCTTTCCTTTAGCTATCCCATGTAGCACATATGTAGTATGAAGGCTGCTTGTTCGTTTCCTGGCCACCCAGACTCCCGAAATAATCACAGATACTATATTATTTGAATCAATGCTTGGCCCATTAGCTCTAGCTTCTTATTTGCTAACTCTTACATTAATTTAACCCATCTCCATTAATCTGTGCATCACCATGAGGTCATGGCCTACCAGCAAAGTTTTAGTACATTTTTCTATGGTGGTGGCTCCCTTACTCTGCCTTCCTTCTCACAGCCTTCAATTTAGTTTTCCCGGCCTAGATCTGTTCTCTCCTGCTCTGCTGTAGGCTCAAGGCATTTCTTTATTAAACAATGGTATTCATAGCATACAGAGGGGAGTCCCACATCAAACATGGAAGCATGCAAAAGAATATAAGATCTGCATTTCAGAGCAATCCTCAGTAAAGGCTAGAACTGGAAGATAAAACACATCTAAAGGAAATGACCCGACAAAATTTATTTTTTTATAAAAAGTATAAAGTCTAGTAAAACTGAGAAGCTAAGAGCATACTGGCTATCCTATGTTATAGCCTCACGTTGTCAGGCTATACCTCTGCGGAGCTATTCTTTAATAAACTATTAGTCTCAGATTAGTTTGGGGTTTACATGGACATTAGAGACACACAAGTATGCTGATGGGCCTACTGTTATCCTACTTAGTGGAGGGCAGTACTTTAATGGTGATGCATGCATGTTAGGATAACTGGGCAATCCACTCCAAATCCATCCATTTTCCCCAGTGTACTTTTTCTTAATAATGATCTTGCCCAGGATAACATATGACAATTGGTCATTATAGCTTCTACAAGCATGATCTATGAAAGTTTCACAGATCCTCTTCTTATTATTTGTATTGTTTGTATGAATGAGCATGCAGCATCATTCACAGAGTATCTCTCATTTGTTTTTGTTAGTTATTTTCTTATGATTAAATGGATTTATTTTCAATGCATGTAAGAATACCCTGATGTCACCTATCAAGGGTGCATGCCATCTATTTGATACTGACCTCTGTCACTCAGCTACGTCAGGGCCTTCTAGTTTTCTGTATTGACAGATCACAACCCTCCCTCATTGTGTTTTCCTCTGAAAGCCATCCGTCGCTGAAGGCATACTGTATGTGGCCATGTGGTACTAAGTCCTACTCCTTGGAAAAGAAATGCTAGCTACATAAATTGGTTGTGGTATTCCCATATGAGTGTTTGTCTTTTCTCTCTCATTTGTGTTTTTGCTCATTAACTTATTCTGTGTGCAGTGATGCTTTGAAGGATTTTGAATTATACCCCAACACTATGTTGATTGTTATTGAGTTTCAACTCTGGCATTTGGGAGCTGTTTTATTTTGACTAGGTTTCTCTTTAGTTTACATTGCATGTTTTGTTTTATGAATTCTCCCTTACTTTGTAACATAAAACTTTCTAGAAGCCCACCTGCCATATTCTGAACAACTCATCCAGTTCTCTAGGAAGTCTTTGTTCCAGTAACAGAACAAACCTAGATTTAGGTCTGTGCTATTTGGAACATGTTATTGAGTTATAATACTCATAAAAATCTCCTTATTTGAAATGAAGAAGTACTTTCTTCATTTAAAGAAAAATAATATTTACAACTGGACTTAATATAAAATTTTATAGTGTTGTGGTGCATGTCTTTAATGCCAGCACTTTGGAGGCAAAGGCAGGTGGATCTTTGTGAGTTTGAGGCCATCTTGGTCTATAATATCTAGTTCCAGGACAGGCACCAGGCACCAAAACTACATAGAGAAACCCTGTCTCAAAAATTCAAATATATAATATATAATTTCATACTATGCTATACAAATAGATGATTGGGAAATTCTATGCTTACTAGAATGGTAGGATCAAGTGATAGACCTTCATGAATCACCCAGGACATATTACTGCTGAAGAAGCTAGGACATTGTGCTACTCAGTGCTGATAAAGGGAGCTCATGTTTATATTCCTCATAAGTAGAATTGTAAATGTGAGAAGTTTTAGACTCACAAATCAGCATAGGTTTCTGTTTAATTAAGCCCTGTATCTTCCATTTCATCTTCCTTCTGTTTCAGTGAAGTGTGACAAGTGTCCCTCCCTCACTTTTTTTTCCTAATATCAAGCAGGCAGTGTTGGTTGAACAAAACTGTATTTCCAGCCAAACATTTTAACTCTTCTTCAGAACACAGGGTATACCATTTCACAGAACTGTTTTCTGAAATTAAACTTGAAAAAATTATTATAGCAAAACAAAAAATTTTATTTCATGTTCATGGTTTAGTTGGAGAGACCACTGGTTAGGATTAGCAAAGTCTGCTTATCACTTTTCTTTTGTTGTGTACTTAGGAAATCCTCTTCCAAAGTAGCTTAGGTTTGCCTCAAACCTGCAATTCTCCTTGCCTCACCTTCCTGAGAACTGGGATTTCAGCTTTGCACCACCACACCCAGCTTGGTTTTGTTTGTTTCTTTTGAAGTTGAAGTTTTAGCTAACTTTAGTTCAGCACATTCACAGGACAAGTGTATATTTGAGTTTTCTTACCAACATTGATGACTTTTATAATCCTGACTTCTATGTTCTATGTTCTGAACAGATTTTAAGATGAGAGTCATAAGTCAGTAGAGAATAAGTAAGACTTTTGATTCAGAAGGACCATGGCCCTGCTAAGCCTCTATAAAAAGAAAATCAGAAAAACATTATTATTAGGGTGTGTGAACCAGAAGTGTGTGTGTGTGTGTGTGTGTGTGTGTGTGTATGTGTGATAACAGAAACACACAGAAGCTGCCACATGAATGGTAGTCAGACAACCTTACCTAGTTCCTTCCAGCACTTGTATCCCAGGGATTAAAGTTATACCATGGCACTTTGTGGCAAGTTCTCTTACCATATTTTCAGTCCAAAGTGGCTTGATATGCCATCTGGCCTCATGCATCTGTGCATATTGCATGCACATATAAGATCTGCCTCAGGACCCAGGAGGAACTCTAATCAGCTTCTAACCATTGCTTTTCCATAATCGTGTGCTTTCATTAGTCCTGTTGCTATCTACGTGGCTTGTAGGAGCTCTAACTCTCAACACACTGAAATGGAGCTCGAAAACATCTAAAACTGTTTAAATTAGATTTTAATCTGCCAAAATCTTTGTAAAAGAGAGTAATATTTCATGCCTATTTCTAACAATTATATATAAGGCACCCTTTTCTGTTTTGTATGTCTTTTTAGTGTCAAAGGCATGTCAACATGTCAGCGTAAAAAGCCCAGTCTGTTACACATAGACGCATTGCGTCTCCTATAACCTCTTTTTTGCCACTTCAGACTTTCATTTCTTCTGGGAACTATCTACTTGGAAGTTTCCACAATAATTAGCACTTTGTCTGTTTTAAAAATATTTTTAATAATTTTGTTAAGATTTCTTTCTCTCTGTTGATACAATCAAAAAGAGACTATATTTACTATTTAACTTGTTACAGATGAAGCAGGTTTAAGTCTTATAATAAAAAAATTATACTGGGAAAATATTCGTGTATTTATTACTTCCTGGGCATAAACTTTGGAAATGAAAAGTCAATAAAATGAAAAGAAAAGATACTATATAGTTTCTGTGACCATCAAGTAGGAACAAGACTCTTAAGTTGAAACAAAAAGTGTAGGAGCCATGGGAAATAACTGGGAAAGACAAACAGAGTGGGAAAAAAACTAGTTCTTTTTAATATATTTTTTTAAAAGTGAGATATGGTGAAAAACTAGGTTAAAATCTATGCTGAAAACTTATGTGACATAAAATGGAAGGATAAATAAGTAAATAGTGGCAAACAATATGTCCTAGGTGGATATACAGGTACATGAAAGAACACAACGAGCTGCTGAAATGCTCTGCGGTTTGATTTTGGTGATGGTTATACATGTGACTATATTTGTCAAGTTTACATAAACACAAAATTTGCTCTAAGAGAAAATTTGCAAATTAGTGTTTGTTAGTTGCCTTCTCTCGAACCAAAATATTTAAGTCAATCCACTTAAACAGGCAAAGGTGTATTTGGTTCATAGTCCTGAAGGTTTCAATTCATGGTCAAGCAGTGTATCATGATGAAAATATACTATAGGGGCCACAACTGACATCTTAGTAGATGGACAGTGAAAGAGACAACAAGGAAAAGAGTCAGGTTCTATGAGTCCAAGGCCATGGCTCCATGTGACTGAAAGAACAATGCAAGAGCACTGAAAGCTTTCACCATCCCCACAGAAAGCACAGGTTAGGGACCACATGTATCAGGTGGTACATATACACATGGCAATCTAGAGGAATTGTGTTCTGAAAGCAGCAATAACTGGAGGTCTAAAGTATCTCTAAGATTAGACAAGTAGAGAGAGCACTGGAGAACAGAATTCATAAGTAAAAGGCAGGTGTTGGCCAGAATGTCTCCAAAGTGCTTCAAGGGAAAACTTGCAGCCTCTCAGTACCAAGTTCATACATAACATTAAGCTCAGTATATAGAAAAGCAGAAGAGAAGGTCACCAGCATAAGGCAGAATGAGAAAGAAGAAACCAAATTTAGGTGAAATAATCTAGAGGCAGGAACAATGTTATATTATGAACTCTCTTTGGTGTTGAAAGTGTGTGCTACCTTATTAACTTAGAACCAGATAAGCAAGTGAATGACACCTGATACCATTAGAACAGGCTCTTAAGACACACCACAAGATCTAAGTTAGACCTGGTGCTTAAACGAACAAAGGCATAGCATGAGACAAAGGAGATGCAGTCTGTGGAGATTTTGTTTCTTTGAGTACACCTTCTTTATGTGCCCATGTAATTCTTGAACTATTTCCAAAGTCTAAAATACAAATAAAGCACAGGAAGCCCTAGTTCTAACAAATTATTTTTATAATAACGATGTGAATTAATTTATATTATAACCTTTAAAATTGTAAAAATCAACATGGGATGCTTTTGTATTTTGTGAATTGGTATCTTACTAGGCAATTGTGTTAACATTGTAGTATTTGAACAAAAGGGCAAGTTAATTAAGGTTTGAAGTATTAATAATACTCCTATCCAAAGATCTTGGTATAATTTTATTTAGAAGAGTAAACATGCCCAATTGCAAGTCACTGAAAAAAATTTCACAAACAGTAAGACAAACATGACAATACTTATACTTGACTTTTTTTCTGTTGTTCTCATTTTAATATTTGAGTGTGGTTCATCAGATTTTTTTTTTAATTTAAGATATATTCCTTGCTTAAAACAGTTATGCCAAGATTTTTTAAGAGTAACAGAACTAAAGTGTCATAATATGAATTGAACTTTACAGTTGAGGCAGAACAAAACTCTCACTATAAATGGCGTTCTAGTGTCCGTGACACTGTGACAAAACTCTGAGACAGCCTCTGGGAGCTGAGAATTTTGCACACTGATTCAGGCAAGGCCTGGGAGACCTCACTCCTTGAAAAAGTCTGCTACTTGACTTAATTCTCAACTCATTGTCTTATAGGAGTTCAAAAACTATTTGTACAGTATATGATCCAGGAATCTTGATTCTCACAGCTATTGCTGGGAGCATGACACTTTAACAAGTACAGATCCTCCAAAACAAGTATCAAAACTTCCACTGTCTACAAGCTGTTTTACAGCTCAGACTTAGATTTTCCATAACTCTTTACCAAATTTTGTAACATTTTCGCTTATTTCTTATGTTAGAATTATGAATTAAATTGGTTGGTAGAATAAAAATTTTTCTGTCATAGAATAGAATCAGAAAGGTTAGTAACTCATAATATTTCCTGGATTTCACTATTGTCAGATGATTTTGGGATTAATATTTCCTGGGTTTTTATTGATTAGTGATTTAACAGCCAGCCTCGAATAAATTTCAAAATTAAAGATAGCCACTAACTGATATTTTCCCAACTTCTTAATGTGTTGTTCAGTTTTTATGTAAAGTCCTTCTAAGTCATTTTTACATAAAATCTGGGTGAAGGTCTCAGTTGATATTTTACTTCTTTTCCTTGGTCTCAAAACTAGAACAACAAAAGAAAGAACATTTTAGTCCATATTTATAATGTATGTACTTCATTGTAAGTATTAATAAATGAAATAAAATGCTTTTAAATAGAATGAAAGTGCAGCATCTACCATTCTTAAAGTATATTATTTTCTGTGCAATAAAGCCATTATTGTTTATCAAACCATGTCAATTCTTTCTTTTATATTAATCTTTATGGCAGGGTTTTCTTTATTTGTATGCATATATATATTTGAAAATCAAACTGAGAAATGTAGGTGTCATGGCTAATCTTCTTTGTCAGCTTGGCCTGGCTGAGAAGAAGGAACCTCAACTGCAGAATTGCCTCAACCAGGGTAACCTGTGGTCATGTTTGTGGAATTTACTTGATTTAAAGATAGTTGATGTAGGAGGTAGAGCCCAATGTGTAAGGTGATGTCCCTGAGAAGTAGGGCCTGGACATTAAGATGCTAGCCAGTCAGAGGAAGCAAGACATTATGTAAACAACATTCCTCCATGGTATGATCTCTTCATTTCTAGCCTTAAGTTCCTAACTTGACTTTTCTGATGAAGAACAATAGATTGTAACCCAAATACTCTTTCCTTCCTTGCTTTTGGTCACTGTCTAATCTCAGCAAAAGAAAGTAGACTAAGGCAGTGGGCATGCCATTTTCTGTGTTTTTATTTGTTATCTTACTTAGGATGAGTTCTTCTAAGAAATGCACTAAGCATACATTGAAACTACTTCTGTAACTTCCTATTTCCAGTAGCTTGTTCTTGCTCTTAGTAAAGTGAATTAATTTTGACTCCTAACCCATATCTTTTAAAAATAGAATTAGTTTAAGGAGTTTTATTAAATTAAATTCTGGAAGGATTGCAATAACACTAATACATTCCAACCATGCTCTTGTTTTCTATAAACGTTTTTAATTTGGTTTTGGAAACTAAAAAGGACCATTAGTAGTGAAGAGGGATGAAATATCTTAAGGAAGGTGAATAGTAGAATGTAAGTGATTATCCATGAGGAAGAATAATGGGGAGGGAGGTTTAGGTGGAAAAGGGGGTAGGAGAGTAGGGCTCGAGGTGGATTGGGGAAAAAACACTAAAGTTGTTTGAAAATAAAAAGTAGAAGCTGGGATTTTAAAATGTGTGTGTGTGTGTGTGTGTGTGTGTAGTGTAGTGTAGTGTGTATAATCATGTAAATATTTATGTAAGCATATTCAGTTTAAAAATTTTAATTGAAAGTAACCTAAAATGGGAATAATTCTTCTAGTAGTCACAGATACAAAGTAAAATTCCTAGTTCCGTGTGTGAGAATTCTTCCCTTACATTGTTAGTTAGAAATGTCCTAAGGCCCTACAAGCAATGGAGATCATTGCCTTTGGTTTTCTACCAGATACTATTGGTAAGATCTTACTGCTGAAAATGTCACACACTTTGGACACAGGACTTGGAGAATTAAAGCTGATACTGGCCATAAATCATTGTCCCTGTTGGCTAGCTCTCAAAGTACTGAAAGGTGCTATTCAATCTGATGGGAGAGACAAGTCATCAGCAGTCTTACGTACATGTAAACCCTTTAAGTTGTAGTAATGATAAGGCTGGTTTAAAGTCTACTACATAGGAGGAAACTCAAGAGCACAGCTGTCCAAGAACCTATGTCTGGGAGCTCATAGATCTTAGGTGTGAACCTACTCCTATGATTATGCTAAACAGACAGTATTAAACTGCCCTCCAGATTCATGTCTCTATACCCATAGACTAGTGTAGCTCTATCTCAATCATATCAAAGATTTTTCTTTGTGTAGTGGACAGAGTTACATATTGCCTAATACAAGAAGAAACCATTGTATTTAATTAAAAAATACATGTTGAATATTTGCTTATTCATATTTACTTTTTTACCTTAACAAGGAATTTGGGGTTCTGGGTTAGGAATGTTGAAAATGGTTTCAAGCCTGTCATCTTTAACAGAAATGTTCTTTCTTTGCAGAGTGATGTGAGCCCTTCCAGCAGTACCACATCACTTCCCATCAGCCCTCTCACAGAAGATCCACTGCCTTTCAAGGTAAACAAAATCACACCCCCAAAATATTTCTTTCATTATTTTAAAGTTTGCAAATAGTTTATACTATACAGCCATACCCAGATATGAGGTGAGCTGGTTCATTCATCTTACCTGTTTGGTTGCCTTAGTTTGTCTTACTTTGTTACCTCTTCAGTCCCTTTAGTTCTGAGAATAGAGTTGTACATCTCCAAATAAGATCTCATTCATCTTTAAATGCATTATTTGAAGTGTTGTTGTTCTATTGTTAATTGCTATGAAAAGGCTGAAGATTGGAATATTCTTAGAGCAATTGCCATACAATGTGTCTTTTACAGGTATTGTATTTTAACCTTTTGGTCAGTATGAAGTAGGGATTTTAAATCATGTGTTTGAAGTCCATCATTTGTTTACATGGAAGAATCAGCAGTGTATATCTCCTTAGCAACAATAATGAATGATGCAATCATTACAAAATAAAAGTTCATATTAGGTGTGGCTTTATTGTCCTTAACACTCCAATTTGAGAGTCTACATGCACTACAAAGAGGAAAATTTCCTTGTTGTCTACAAAGATTATGGTTTTTAGAAATATCATAAAAATGAAATGAATTATTTGCACTAAGCATGTTTGTATTTCATTAATATTGAGTACCATTAGTTTCTATACACACCAAATTGTTTCCTGATTAGCCACTATGGTGGTTTGAAAGAAAATGCCCCCACATAGGGATTAGCACTGGTAAGATGCTTGTTGCAGTAGGTGTGGCCTTCTTAGAGGAAGCTTGTAACTGTGGGGGTGGGCTTTAGGGTCTCCTATGCTCAGGATACTACCTAGTGCAGAGCACAGTTTGCTTCTTGTTCTCTGCTGATCAAGATGTAGAACACCCAAGATTTAGAGCTCCTTCTCCAACACCGCATTTGTCTGCATGTCACCTGCCATGATGATAATGGACTAAACCTCTGAACTATAAGCTAGCCCCAATTAATTTTTTTATACGAGTTGTGTGGTCATGTGTCTCTTCATAACAATAAAACCCTAAGACAGTGACAGACTTAGTAAAATTATGAAACTTATTTCTGTATCAAAGAACTGGTAAATACTGAGAGGCATCTCTTGAGGTATAAATGATTTGTCAAAATGAGAACAAAACTTGTGCTTCCAAGTTTAGAATTGTGTGGAATTTTATTCATAGTATATGGGACCGAATTCATAGATGAATCCTTTCTTTAATTCAATTGAATTTTCAGTGTATCACCAGAAACCATTTTCTCTTAATATATGGATAAATTACAATGCTGAAATGAATGTGATTTTAATAAAGGTTAAAATGAGCTTTTTATGTTCTAGAATCTGCTGATATAAAAGCAATATGAGTGCAATTATTTTTGTTGGATTATTTGACTGGTTCTAAGAGATCAATACTGTTTTTGACCTAGTATGTGTAATGGTTCTTAAGAATAATTAAGACTTTTGAGAGCCTGAAATATGGAGGATTAGCTTTGAATGTCCAATATACTCAAATTTCCTAGTATTTTATCCATAATGTAAAAAAGCATGATTTATAGCCTTCAAAAATTTCTCACACTTATAAAACCATCTCATTAGTACTTAACATTATCTAATATTTAATTTTTAACAATACAGTAAAACTCAAACATTAGTTTCTTGTATATTTAAAATTTAAAATTATATTAGTGAATAACATATTACTTATTTATTTTTATATACACAAAAAAGAAAAGAAAATATTTAGGCAGTACCTTTATGGTGTGATGCTTATAATTTCAAACACTTTTATTAAGATGTAGAGGCCATTTAGATTCTCTTATAATCGTTACAAGAAGAAAACCCTGATAGTGTAGTTCTTGTATGTTAATAACTTTATTTGAGGTTATGATATTGGACTGAGGAGAGAGCAGAGTTACTAAAGTGATTACCCTGGATTCAATTTCAGAGCCTATTTTTTTTTTTAAAAAATTAGAGAGAGATACCTGGAGTGGTGCAATAGATTTATGTTCCAGTTCTGGTCATTCATCCTAAGGATAGTGAAACCCAATATGGACATCTTCAATAGAATACAATATACAGATTGCCCATTCATGTTTCAGCATTACTAGAGCATACATTTTATTCAAAAATTCTGAAGAGGAAAAGACAAGATTGACAGGTAATTAGCCTAGACTATGTGTATAGCTCCAAATTGATGAGAGACCTTTTCTCAAAGTAAAAAGTTAGACAGGGCCTGAGCCATGCCACCCAACGAAGTCTTCTGGGCTCCACGTGAAAATTCACACACAAATCACCACACATAAATTGCACTAGCACACACACAAATGTGCACATGTGCATACACACATACACACACACACACACACACACACAAACACATACACACCCCAAAGCAGACTCCCCATGAGTCAGGAGGGTTATCAAGTAATGAGGACTCTATAACACTTTTATGCTTGGGGGTAGGATGAGTTCCCTTTTTTGGAAGGTTTGGGTTATTGCATGGAATTAGATAATCTAGATAAAGAATTAAAGTGTATTGGTTCCCACCACAAGGGTGTCCCCTTGTGGGATATTTGAAAGTTTCCCTTTCTCTTGGTGATGGAGTAGCAAGAAGTCATCCATTTAAACAGTTTAAGTAGAAAGCCCATTAATCTATATAGTTCCTCTTTTCCCATCTGTCTGCCAGCCAAGAAGCTCTGCCAATTATTGTCCCTTGGTGCAATGGATCTTGATCTTTTCACATTCATTTGTATTTCAGTGAAGCATTGTTGGAGGGAGGTCACTTGTTGATTTCCAGCTGCCCAGCTAGTTTAGACCTGAAATAAACACACAAAACTGTATTATTTAAAACACTAATTAGCCCATTAATTCTAGCTTCTTATTGGCTAAATCTTATATCAATTTAACTCATTTTTGTTAATCTGTATATCGCCATGTGGCTGTTGCTTACTGGGTACAGTTCCCAGCATCTGTCTCCAGCAGCTCCATGGCTTCTCTCTAACTCTGCCTTCCTCCTCCCATGCTATAGGCCAAACCCGTTATGTAATCATTAACCAATAAAAGAAACACATAGAAGAACATCCCACACCAAAGCATGGAGTCTATAGTTTAGTCTCTTAGCGATCAAGTCATTTTTGATTTCTTGTATCAGATACATATTATAATACTACACTTTGTATCTTATCCTATAGCAAATTCAGTAGGTAATAAACTTCTTAATTTCTGCTTCTAAAGTACGTAAATAAAGAAATTGAAGAATCACTTCTGTTTACTAATCTCCCATCAATTATAACTTATTATCTTTTTTAGTACATATCAAACAAAGAGTTCTTGGAACGTCTTTGAGATGGGTTATGCAGAACCTAGAGTGCTCAGAAACAATATCTCTGAGGTGCAGCAACCCGCTCTAGGGACAGCTACCTTCTCAGAAGTACAGTCACTCTTAGAGATGTTGCCACCTTCTCTGAGGTACTGCTATACTGTCTGAGGTATTTTTATCTCATGGAGATACTTTCAATGTCTATGACCTCAAGCTACTCTTTCTCAATACAGCTAACTTCCCTGAGTGTAGCCACCCTCCTTGTGGTACACAAATCTTTCCTGAAGTGCATGTGACCCTTCTGAGAAGTAGCCACCTTTTCTGAGGTGCAGTCACCCTCTCCCAGGTATCATCACCACCTGTGAGGCACAGGTAAACCATCTGTGGTACAGCCATGCTGTAGCTTGTATACTCACATTCCCAAGAACTGATTCTATGTTACAAATGTTTTCTCATTTTCCTGACTTTCTGGATCAAAGGTTCTCCATTTCCTGAAGTCTTCTTTTTTGCCTAAGGTATTCTTCCATTTACATCTGAGATACCTTTCTGTCTCTAAAGCAGCAAGGATTCTGACAGAAAAAAAAATCTCCTTAATATGTTTTTTGAAGTAGCATTGTATCTAACTATTCTTCTGCCATGACCCCAAAGCTAACTGTAAGTAAAAGAAAACAAGCAAGTTCAACTAAAAAGGAAATAAAAATATAAATTTACCTCTCAAAGTTTTGCTGGGCTACTAAAGGAGAAATGCTACATGTCACTACCAAAGGACCTTGAAGTCTTAACCTAGAACTTCCTGTAATGCAGTATGACTCACATGTTATATTATAAAACAAAAGTTTTTTTATTATATAAAATTTGCATTGTGTAGAAAAAAATTCAAATATATATCAGTTCTAAATGGTTCATACATTTTATTTTAGTTTTTAATGAGAAACAATCTAGCAATACTTCTTATCACTTTTTCTTTGGGCTGCCAGCACCTAAATAATGACATAGAACTTTATTATTAATTATGAAAGTTTGGTCTTAGCTTAGGCTTCTTCCAAAATAGCTCTTATAACTTAAATTAATCTGTTTCTATTATTCTATATTCTGCCATGTGGCTCTTTACCTCCCCTCCATTCTGTACATAGGACTCCCTCTGTGTCTGGCTGACAAATTCTGTACAGCTCTGATTCCTCGAAAATGCCTCTCTCTTCCCATAAGTCTAGCCTATCCTCTCCTGCCTAGCTATTGCCATTAATCTCTTTATTAAACCAATCAGGAGGCACCTTGGCAAAGGAACATCTTCATATTATGCAAAAATATTATCCCACAACATTTCCCCCTTTTGTATAAATAAATAGAAAGTTTTAACTCTTAAAATTTCAGATAAACCCAATTCTTATGATGCAATCCATCAATTCAATCAATTCAAAATGGTAAATTTGATAAACAATTTCAGTGGTTCTATAAGTAGATTTCTCTAAACTGAATATTCAGTTGGTCATTTCTTCACTCAGATTTTCACCTTTTGTGCTTTACAACATTTGTGTCATTAATTTTAAATCCTCATGAATATGGAGTGTAAAAAGTGTCATAGGACTTCTGGTGTAGAAATTTAAGTTTATTCATGTTGTGTTATTTTTAATGTAAAATATTATAAAGAGGTAGAAATTAAAATAGTTAAAGTAAAATGAGCCATATACCTCATATCATTTATGGTAACCTTATATATTACACAATATAGCAATGTAAAATTCACAATTATACATTTTCAAAGGAAACCCATTGCACAGTTTCTACAATATTAACTTCTGTAGCATTTAAGGGAACATCTTGGATTAAGTCCACTTCTGCCACTTTCCTCCCATTATCATCACGTGGCAATTACTTTGTTTCTTAACTTATCTATGAAGCAAGGACAAGTGCAAGTACTTCAGCAGACTATAAAAAGCAAGACTGAGGTCAGTATGCAGAAGCCACCTATAGCAACATATAGTAAAACAGCTAGTAAGTGCTGTTATTTTCATAGAAACAGAATCTCTATCTTTAAGCCAAGAATGCCCTATGTATATATATGAAGAAATTATCTTCTTAGCATTTTTTGCCTAATTGTCAAATGAAAAAGAATTTTTATCTTTGAAAGATTAGTGTTTGATATTCAGAAGTCATGTTATTTAGTTTATATCATATATCATATTACTTTTATAAAAACTAGTTAACAGAAATGCCATATGCAAAGTTTGATGACAAACTAATAAATATATTAAATCATAAGCAGAGAAAAATGCAAAATTGGTATTAGGGCATGTTTTTTTTTTCATCAGAAGTATGTCATAGTGTATTTGTCTTTAATTATTCAACTTCCAATTGAAAGGTAACCAATTAACATCCTAAATGTATGTCTCTCACTGAAGGAGCCCATCTATCCCATTAGAATTATGGGAAAAAAAACACCCATTATAAACAAAGCAAGACTGATAATTTTTGCCTACAATTATCCTGACATCAATATAGCTTCAAGTTATTTTGTCTAGCATATCATAATAGAATGGAATACATTTTGAGACCTTAGGAGAGAGAAATACATTATAACAAAGCCATTACAGAAGCACCCATTCTATGTTCTTCATGTGTGGAGAGTGAAAGAGAATTTATTACAGTTACTCACTTAATACTTGAAATCGTTTTTTGCTCTCCCAGGACGAGCCCACTAAGGTATATTTCTGAATCATTGCTTCAGTTATCTAATAACTCATTAATTTATCGAGAAATCCCACTCATTCAATGATTAACTACCATAGGCTTAATAATGTTCTAAGATATTCATGTTTGAATGTAAATAATACAAACAAAATTTCTGATTTTATGTTGTCTGGATTCTCATGAGAAAAAATGAATAGACAGCAAATACTATATATTATGTCAGGTAGGGGTGATTACTACCATGAGAAAAATAAAGGATGATTTCAAAGAAATAAACTGACATTACAATGTCTCATTTCAAAAATGAAGACCCTATAAGTGGGGCCTCTACATCTTTATCTGTTTCTTGTGCCTTTTTTTGGGATATTTCCCTTCTTTTGTTTGTTTCTGACCTATTCAGATATGTTAGACTTTTTGTCATATTATATACAATATATTATATTTGTATTATACTATAATCCATTTGAAGCCTGTTTGTTTTCTAATGAGACACCAAAAGAGATCCAGAGGGGAGGAGTAGTGGTGAGGAACTGGGAGAAGCATAGAGAGAGGGAATTGTAATTAATATATATTAGTAGAGAATAAAAGCTATTTTCAGTAAAAGGAAAGAAAAAGGCAAATGCAGCTTACTCTGGTTAGTGCAATTTTAGCAGAGGCATAATGAACTCAGGAGAAGAATGTGTATTTCTGAGGGAAGACTCTTGAGGCAGAGAGTGCAGAGGCTGTGAGTATGAAGATGACTGGCTTGTTACGTCTGTCCTTGTAACCAATATGGAATAAAGGAGGACTCAGGTAATTCAGGGTTATGTTAGAGAGATTGGCCATGCCATAAAAATCTTGCAGACTGGGTTATAGGTTTAGGCTCTTCTTTTGCAAGTGATAGAAAATTAAATGTTTAAAGAAAAAGCCAAAAAAATTTTCAGTGTTTCTGTTAGACTTATTACTTTGCCTCCTGTGTCAAAACAATTACTGGTGACCTGGCAGAAGAAGACAGTAGAAGGTTCCTATAATTTAGAGATTACGGTGACACTTTGAGTGGAGTGTAAAATCCGAAAGTGTAACATTGGTAAATTCCGAATGTGGCATCAGCAGAGCTTGATAACCAATCATAGTCTGGATAATCTAGAAATGTAAAAGGATAATTCAGGAGACTAATAACTAATATCCTATATACTTTTCTTTTTGTCTCAATAACTACCTTTTTGGTGCTGCAATGACTAAGTATGGTGTAGTGAATAATGAAGTTTTGTTTGCTTGGTTGGTTGACTTTAGCAATCATGAGGAAAGAAAGGTAGGTGTATGCTGGAAGAAGACATTGGTTTCATCAGAAATATTATTCAGTCGTATAATTGCTATTGATTCTGGTGACCTCTCTTTCGAGAAGCTGTAAAGTACACATATAGAGTTAGATATAATTTGACATAGTTTATGATAAATCAATAGTTACAAGAGAAAAACGTGATTCATCCGTATTCACTAGGAGAAGAAAGCAGACAAACTAAAATTCTCCAAGGAATAACTGATGGATTTTGAGTATAAAATGAACCTTAGATAGCATTATTCTTGTCTATTCTGTTCGCTTCTTCTCTAACAAAATACAGTGTGCTTGTCCAATTAAAACAAGAGATGTTGGTTTGACTCCCCCTTTGGGGGCAGTGAGAAGCATGGAGCATGAGTGACCCCTACACTTGTAAGGACCATCTTGCTGCATCAAGCATGGGAATGTTCATGTAAGCATGTATAAGACAAAAAGTTAAAATGAGGCCATTTTATCTTACGGGGAAACTCTCCATCTTAGGGGGAACTCATTTTAACAAAAATTATGCCACTATCAAAATGATGGTGATGTTCTTTCACCATGACAGAGCCCCCAGGGCCTGATTGCCACTTAGCACATGACTGTTAAATTTTAAGATTAATTTTGGAAGGGATTTGCAGTCTATAGCCATTGTGAATGTAATTTCAAATAAAAGTCCAGCAGTATGATTCCCTAATGATAATAATCTTAAGAGATATTTGTTTTCTATAATGTTAATATTTTAAGTCACTACTTTTGATTAGTTGTGACGTATAATGACAATTTTGTTTATATTGTTTATGTAATAAATCACTTAAAAATTTGTCAGACCCAAACAACAGTTTCTTACTGAGATACTATATGTGACCTGAGCCCTTCTTGGCACATTTTTTTTTTTTAGCTTTTCAACTAAGTGCATTCAGATTTAGGCAAGAGATTCTATTTATATTCTCTTACGCTCACCATTTTAATGTAAGGGAGATAGATATTAAAGTTAACACTGGTCCAGTACCCAGGGTCTATGAGTAGAACCATTAGACATTTGTTGCAGTCACTGCCTGCCATGCTTCATTGTTTCCATGGACCCTCCTGGGTTATTGTAGAGGATGGATGTTTGGGGGTAATTAGAGTAAATGTTCTATGGAAAAGCATAAATTCCCAGGCCAGAACTTCACAAGGATTGTATGCTTCTTACAGAAAGAAAATGCCATACTTGTGGTTTTTGTTCACTGAAGCCCACTAGAAACTCACCACTGAGGATTGCATTGTGAGTTTATTATGTGGGAATCCTAGCATGTAATGAAATACCAGACTTCTAGAAAGAAATCAGGTGTCCAACATAAGCTGTCTTGTTTGTACAAACACTACAGCAGCTGGACGCCACTCTTACCATCCTGAATGCCTTGTATGTAGGACACTGGCAACAAGATAAGCCCAAAGAGACCATCAATTGACAGTCTTGTAAAACAAAAGTCTTACAGGGAGAGTGTAATAATTACATAGGGCTGTCATATCAAAATTTCACACACCAGATAGCTCAAACAATACAACTTTGTGTTCTAAGAGTTATGGAGACTAGATATTGAAGATTTAGCCACTGGCATATTTGTTTCTCTGCATCTTTGCTGTCTCTATGGCTTAGAGAAGGCCACCTTCTTACTATGTTCTGTGTGCATGAACCCTACATACTACCTTCTCAGTACCAATTCTATTGACCCTAATGTGTCCAGCAATATCTTTCATCTCAAACTTATCCTTCTTGAAAGTTCTCTAAATTGCTATATTGGGTCTTTTATGTATGTGGGGCAACATTATCCTAGCTGGAACAAATAGGCAAGACACCTCATATGTGATTTCAAACAGGGGAGAATTTGCTGAAGCATAGGAAAATAATTATGGGATTTGACAGAAATTGCAAAGTAAGAATTTATATTACCTTACTCTACTTGTACATATGCAATAGTCTCTTGTTAAGGCAGTTTCTAGTAATATTAATTTCTTATTCAAGCCTTGAAGTTTTGGGTCTGAAAGAAAACAGAAAATTAAGAATCTTCATTATGTATATTCATCAGTACACTCATGACTGTAAATTATATGTCTATTTTAATTTTTATTAATTTAGTCCTAATTGAACTTCCATGTGACAGAATTAGAATTAACTTGGTATCTTCCAAATCTTAAATACAACACAGAATGTAAATATTATGTGAAATATAAGTTGAAATAACAACCCCCAGTATTATCTTCTATAATGATTTTTCTCATGTTATTTTATGCTGTATTTCTTTTCTCATTCTGTAATAAGTTTAGACTAGTTTACCTGTTATTTGAACAATACAGAAAACAGTGGTACTGTATAACATATGATCATTCATGTAGTTAGAAATGAGGATTTATAGCTAGCAAGGAAAAATACATAAATTAAAGTCAAAGTGAATTGTATTTAATTTATGCTAAAAGACATGGAATATGGTTCAGCCACAGTGAACCTCGGGGGAAAGATTTTAATGGGAATAGGAAGTAAATAATTTGCTGCTGCATGCTCCCTTCATGTTGCTGTCCAAATTCTTTTCCTATACTGTCCAAATAATTTCAGGCAGCTATGTACAAGATAAAAAACTTGTCCATATTAATATACACTAAAATAATTGCATAACCCTGTCATCTTATCTAGAACTCACACACTCAGTTTTCTTCCCATTTAAATTGCAGAGAGTTTGTTCAGCTTTATCTAAACTGGTACCTAGTATTTGGCCTGACTGTTTCTGAGTTCCACAAATGATACAGGAGGAAAAGTCCCCCCGTACAAGGGTCTGCTTAGCATGATTCTAGACCTAGGTCTTGCTTCTGTCTTCTTGCCCTGAAGAAAGAATCTCTTTAATGGATTTACAGAATATCATCTGTTTGTTGAAATATGATCTTGGAAGAATAAATTCAAGGACCCACCTTTATGTCACTTAGATTAAAAGAACTTCTGATGGTGGTGATGTGATAAAATGTTTAGAATTTATGTCACATAGCAATATTGTAGATTTTGTAGCATAAGTTTAAATGTGGTGGATTTCATGTACAGAGTGTTTCTGTGAAAACTGCATTTGATGGTATGGTATATTTGATTGTATATAAAGAGCAGAGTGTTGAATTACTAAAAGAAAAACCCTAATGCCTATAAAGACCTTAAAATTTTTGAAAAGGAATGGAAATTTCAAATGATTTTTGAGAAAATGAAGAATTTCACTTAACAACCATTGACACTTCATTCTTGGTTTGGGACAAAACTTCAGAATGGATCAGCATTTGTTCTGTTTGTCAACAAGATCACTTTATTTGAGACCCAGAGAACTCAGCATTGGACACCTCACTGGAGCTTGTTACATGTCTGCTGTCTCCAACAGAAGCATGGATGAAAAGGAGGAACCAATGATCAGTGCCTATGCACATCAGCATTCATAAAACTCACAGGACCTAATGCGCAAGCCAGACCTTGAAAACCAATTGGCATAAAGAAAAACAATGTTAAGGCATTTGCAGGAAAATGTATGTAACTGTAAATAATAATTACAGTAGTTATTTCAGAGTTACATACATATTTACAGCATACTGTTAATTATCATTAATTTGACAGCCAAGATACAACTTAAAGATCTTGGCTTCTTATCTGAACACGCACTAGAGAGACTATGACTATGAAAAAACTATCAAGTGGAAGCTCTGTGCAAAATTAGTTTGCCAGTGAGTTAGTTATATTTGTCATAGCTTGAATTTGTCTACATAAATACCAAAGTAATGGTGAAAATTGAATCAAACTGATACAAGGGTCATAGAGTGAAAGTTTGCACCTTCATAAAGTGCAAAGTTTGTAGTCATTTTCTCTAATGTGATGTTATCAGCAGATAAGGCCTGAGCTGAGACTTCATGAGCAGTATTAGTGCCTACACTTTCTGTTTCTGTCACCAAATGCCTGAGAGGAAGTAACTTCAGGGAAGAAGGAGTTCTTGGAATCACAGTTTTAGAGGAGTCATCCCATGGTCCTTAGATCTGCTGGTGTGAGCCTATGGTGATGTCAGGGCAGCAGAAATCTATGGGAGAGGCTGGCCACAAGGCCAGGATAAGATGCAACCCCTAGGGACACATCCCCATCACCAAAATCCTCCAACCAGTCCTCACATCTGATATTTCATCACCTCCAAATGATGCCATCATAATATGAACTCAGGAAGGTATTACCCACTGACTGAGTCAGAGTCCCTAGATTAAATCATCTTCTACAGACTTATCAGTTGGCAGATAAAACCAGTATACTATTAGCCTATGGGGGAATTCACATGAAAGCTATTGTAATATTATAACCTAGTTCTTGGAGCATGCCCTTCCACCACATCATGATTTATATAAAATGTCTGTTTCCAGGAAGAAGCACTAACCAACAGCAGGATCCTATTCTTTGGCCTCTCACCTTTTAGAGCTCAAGATACTCATTTTTACTACTTATATTCTACTTACAGGACACTGACTTTTACAGGACCCAAAGCAGACTAATAGAATACATTTGAAACTCTAAAACACAATGAATTGAAAATTGAGTGTAGTTGATTAGACCCTAAGTGAAATCATTTGGAAATAGCTGTTTTTTTTTTTTGGTAACTATAAAATTGTACATGAATATTAGATATCATAAGGGCTCAGGAGTATAGACATTAGGAAAGAAGATGGAGTCAGGAGTGGAAGGTTCGAGGAACAAGATTAGTGCATTATGTATGTCTCATGGCACTATCACAGTGGGACCCATATACCTCTAAAATTGATAAGTGCTAATACTTATAACAATGAATGAAAAAGACTAACATGTACTAGGTATTTTAAGACCTTAGGCTTTTTATTGCCCTTATTGTACTGTATACCCATGCTGAAAAATACAAACAAATTAATGCAAAGCAAATACTCTGTTTTGAATTTTAATTGCTTATAAATTTACCGCTTCATCACTGCATTTTTCATAGTCCTAATTATTTTTTATGTATCCTTTTATTTTTCAAGTTTTAGGTAAAATGACATGCTGATAACTGAAGTTAGAATTTGGAAAATAATTATGTGAAAATCAGAAAATTCTATTTAATCTTAAGACAGTAGAAATATTTGCTGTGCTCACAAATATTAGCAATATCCTCTATCATAAACTGCAGACATCATTCTTGGTAGTATAGTAGGAAAGTAATGATCAGCAGATAACTTAAAGTGGAAAAGAGATGCAGCATTTTTTGCAGAAGTCCTTTATTCCTAACATATCCCTTTTTTCATATGTAATCTCTTATTTTATGGTCTTGCAGGACTGTTGAGATCACTGTTATACTTGTGCAATGGGACCACCAAACAAGACCACCACAGAACCAGTATCTGGTACAAAACACTGGGGTTTATTGATTAAAAGTTAGCTAACTCAGACCATAATCAGTCACATAATCTGACACAACGGGTAGGGGAGAATGGCCCCAAGGCTTCAGGGTAAGGGGGTTGTAATGGGAAAAACTGGAAGCAGGGTGGCACAAGCCTTGGTTCTTTAGGATCGTGTAAAAGTGTGCAACATTTGAATTAGTTTATTGGGATATAGAGGAATTTTAAAAACAGTGGTTAATCAGATATCTACAAGGATGACGTTGAAGCAAACAATTGTTGTTTGGACAGCCTGGTGAGTTATTTTGAACAGGATTGGCACAGCTTCATGGGAATGTTTATGACTTTGCTGGTCTGCATTTACCCTGCTAATTAGGCCCTGTCTAGAATGGAGTTCTTTCTCAAAATGAAGTTTGTTCTACTCCAAAATCAGAGACAATCACCCATTTGTCAGATTAATTGCATTATGTTAAATTATGTTGCAGACTCTCCTTAAGAATAAAGCTACTTATTAGTGTTTCTAGGCTCTGCTTTTAAAAATGATATGACAACTTACTGGAGTCATTTAGTCTTTACCAGTGTAACGAAATCAAGGTATAATTAAACGAAGAGGAATTTACCTTACTTTTCTCCTTTACATGTCTCTGTCAGAGATGGGACATCAGTAGTGGGAAAATAAACAGATGGCATTTGGCAGTAAGACCTACAGGAATAAAGGGAATAGCACTCTATCCCCCTGTTCATATTTATCCTCCAGTTCACATTTATCATTTTTCTCTTCCACCATAATTTTCTCCTGACCCTAGTCAGGGATTATTGCACTTTCAGCATCCTTGTCACAACAATTAACAAACCCCTAATGAGTGTTATAATGAGTAAGACCTAATAACAAAAGAGGGCATATTTTATTCTAATTAAAGAAAACTGCATAAAATCATGATGCTGGTTGTATTTAAGCCAAGGAAACAGCAAAATATTTCATCTGGATATAGGGAGAAGTATAAGATCCCAATCCAAGTGTCAAGTTAGACATGAAGATAAAAAGCAGACAGTCATTCTGTGATATGTGATAGTGAACTGTGAGTTCATGCTGGTGTGGAGTGTGATCTATATTTCATGTAAAGAAAGGCTTATTAAATAGAAAGTAAGTATAGATGGAAGTTTCTGTCCCACCCTGTCTTACAACCATTTAGTCTCAAAGAAACACACAGAGGGTTATATTAATTATAAGCTGTTTGGCTTATTAACTCAGGCTTATTCTTAACTATCTCTTACAACATAAATTAACCCACAGTTCTTATCTATGTTTAGCCACATTGCTTAGAACCTTTCTCACTAAGCCATTCTCATCTTGCTTCTTCTGCATCTGGCTGCTGGTGTCATCTCTGCCTTTCCTCTTCCCAGAATTCTGCTTTTCTGGTTACCCTGCCTGTACTTCCTGCCTGGCTGCTGGCCAATCAGTGTTTTATTAAACTAACATGAGTGACAAATATTTAGAGTGTACAGCAGCATTATCCCACAGCAAGCAAGGTACAAGAAGCACGAGAAAGAAATAGAAGAAATATGACAAATACAATTGTATGGTTCTTGAGCTTAAGTTCCACAGAACAGGGTCTCAGCTTTGTTTGAAATTTGTCAGTAACAAAATGTAAAATAGACCCCATCAAGGAAAAAGTATGATACGTGGATACTTCTATATTATATATAATTATTGAATATCTTTACATTAACATTTATATATAACTATTATATATATAATGACGTGAGGAAAACTCACCTAAATGTTAATGTAAAATATAGATATATAGTTATTAAATATTTTTTACATTAACATTTAGGTGAGTTTTCTTCACGTCATTATTCTGCCCTCTCCTTTGCTCCTTCTGACATTTGAGGACTCCTATTTCTTCTTTCTGTCTGTCTAGATAGCCAGTTTCAAGACTCACTGATTTGCTGCCTTGATTTATTTTGAACAATTCCTGTTCTCCAGGAGTATCTCTGCAGAATAGAGACCATAGGTAACATTCTAATTAACAATTGCCAGCAATATCATATTATAAAATCTGTTTCTATCACTCATCATAGAATCTTTGTTCTGTCCATAAATGTTTGGGCAGTTGTATTCAACTTTGGAGAAATATTATTTCCCCCATAATTATGAACTAATTAATACAGACAGATAAAGAAACTTTCCTATGCTTTAATTTATATCGCGTCTTATTTTGCTTTGGTATATTTTACCTGTCATTTCTTTCCAGCAAACTTCTACCCTTCACCTAATTCCCAAACATATGCCACTTCTTATATGAAAACCTCCCTCAAATTCCTGCAAAACTGGACTTATGTTTGTAATAAATATTATGAAATTATATTATGTTTATTGTAAATCTTTAAATAGATATTGCTGTTTGCCTTATTTCCATCATTATTCTAGCACAAGTAAAGAACATCCTACTGGGTGAATGAATAAGTGTTGACAGCACATTTGTAGTTGCCTTTTCTCCACTCATCCTACTGATAACACTAAGATAACGTCTTTTGTTGTGAGGGAAGCCCTTGTCACACCCTCTTGTTCTTTGTCAGGGTCTTTTCTTGTGTTCTGGAAACTTGGCTGCTACCTTCCTTGTATTGATTTAATAAACAATGCTTGCCTGACAACTGCATTCCTGACAACTGCACCTGTACATTGGTAGGTGTTATTCTTTTGGTCCCTGCCCTAGCCACGCCCACTCCCATAACCTCTGACCCGCCCATCGCCATCTTGGGACCCCTCTCTCTCTTTCTGCTTCCTTGGCGTGAGCACGGGTTTTCTCTGTCTCTCTCTTCTCTTATCTCTCCTCTCTCCTTTTATCTCTTTTCTCTGTCTTTCTTTCTCCCCCTTCCTTAATAAATACTTATGGCTATTTCCTGTGTTTACGCGTCTGTTACCTGCCGCCACTGTGGGCCAAGGAAGCATGCCCTCCTGTAGCCACTTTCTCATGGCGGACTCTGCCAACCCACCGCCCAGGAATCGTTTTTTAAGCCCGCCCGGGGACCGTTTGTAGCAGCTCTCTAATCGTTTTTTAAGAATAACAGTAGGGATTTCCTTATTTGAGTTTATTTTTCCTACAAACTGATTTTTCCAAATTGCTGACCCTGGAAACTGTATAATCCTGTAAATTATTGATCTGCAATAGAGAGGATTACTGTCTCATTTTACAGATAATGAAATTGAAGCCTTGAGATCATTAAGAAAATGGACTAAAGCCAGGCCGTGGTGGTGCACACCTTTAATACCAGTACTCAGAAGGCAAGGCAGGTAGATCTCTGAAAGTTCAAAGCCAGCCTTGTAACAAGAGCTGGTTCCAGGATAGGTACCAAAGATACACAGAGAAACCTTGTTTTGAAAAACGAGAGAGAGAGAGAGAGAGAGAGAGAGAGAGAGAGAGAGAGAGAGAGAGAGAGAGAGAATGTATTAGAGAATGGACATGCTGCTGAAATGAAAATCTGTATTAGGTGTTAAAATTGTGAAGAATAGCTTTAATTGCTGTACAGTCGAAATCCATAATTCATATTATTTTTGTATATAAGTGATATGGGATAAAGAAAAATGTAAAGGGAAGAACACATCAACAGAGGATAAAAGACAGCGTTCCTTGAGATTTAGCTTCTGTTATAGTCATATTACAATAAGTGTTTCTTTCATTAATAAATGATTATTTGAATGGTCTCTAAAATTCTCATCTGAAAGTAACCTGTAATCTAATTTTGCTCAAATAGTTAGAATCAGTGAGATTTCACTGTAGACTTTTTCATAGTTGAAAGAAATTTTTTTTTTTTTTTTGGAAAGTCAATAGTTCATATATTGAAAGAGAAGAAGCCAAGAAATGGAGTGACTGCTGCGAGGAGAGGAGAGGTTAGGTGCAAAGACTGAGAGCCAAGAGGGTACAGTGCAGTTGGAGATCTCCTAGTGCTATTGTGTAGACTACGTCTAATCCACTTGCTTTCACTTGTCAGTGCCTCAGTTTTGCCTAATGTTTTTTGCAGGGGAGGGTTTGGTGTTCATCTAATTTCTTTCTGAATGGTCTAACTTCTAGTCTTCCACCTTGAGCCACAGGGGTTGCCTGGATTCATACACTTCATTCCACCCTCAGCCTCACCTTCTTCCCTCTAGCTTCTGGATGCCTGGTTTTCCTGCATTCAGAGAAGAGGTGGGAGAGATAGGCATGAACAGGTGTGCGTTTTCTTCAAAGCTAAGTCTCAGGGTTCTGTTCATCATCCAGCTGTGCTTTCAACTGATGTACTGTCTACTCTTAGAAGGCTGCATTTCTCTCTAGGGAGACATTTTATATTCATCTTAAGTACTCTATCTAGGGAGACATTTTAATATTCAATTAAAGATCATTTGAAGAATAATTATTCCATGTTGAAAACAACCTCATCTCTGGACATATATCTGCATAATATAATAATTGTAAATACTCAATTTAGTGTGACTATCAGTAAAAGATAAGTTCTTGTACTGTTTATTTTGATGGGACCAAATGGCTATTAGCATCAAGTAATTTGACTATTTCTTTCTTTATATCAGCAACAGCATTCACTGTTGAAATGGTTAACAAATTTATCTCTTCTTTAAAGTATATCTGGAAAACTACGAGTTTTTGTCAGCAATCATTTCTAAGGGACAGCATTCTGGAGCTCACCTGTTTAATTTCATGTCATGTACGATATGCAAGGATTTTAGGGAAACCAGCAAAAGCTGTCTATAAGATCATATATGGGAATATGTTCATGTGTTGCCCTAAGATGGCCTCTAAAAGATGTACACATACAAAGAGCAGAGGCTTGCTTCCATAAGATGATGGCTGAATGTCATTACTTTCAGTTTTATAAGTCAGTTTTATTGACTTAGTCAAAAAATATGAAATTAATCTTTCTAAAAGAAACTTCATTTTTTTTTGTGATGTAGTCACATTGTATAACTCAATTTCTGGCCACAGATTTTAATACCTATCTAAGTGGTAAAAGCAGCTTGGGAGCAGCTGCCTCGCAAACAGCTTTATACTTATTCAGACTTAAATTACCTATTGACTTGAGTAAGTAATTATTATTCTGTCCTAACACAGTGTAACATATGGAGTTTACATTCTTCTCAAGAGCTCCTTGAAGGGAAAAATTATACTAAAGCATAACTATAAATAATGCTTTAAGGACCCAGGAAAAAGTCAACAATTAGTGGTAGCTAATAGAATGTTAAGTAGTTGTTGCCAAATTTGATTTTTTATTGAATTATTGATATGATAATTGAGTTTTCAGTCATTTGTTTGTTGTTGACATCAGGAAATCATGCTCATTTGGGGTATTATTATGGTTCTGAGCCTTCTTTCTTAACATATACATTTTGTTTTGAGCTATGTGGTCCTCTTTCTATAAAGAAAGATAAGTTTTTAAAGTATAGCAAAATAAAATACAATATGATAAAATAGAAACTATCAGGTTGAAGTTGGGAAAACCAAAACAACAGAAGAAAAAAAGCTTAAGAAAGGCACAATGACCAGGGAAACACTCAGGAATCCCATAAGAGTACTAAACTGGAAGCCATAATTTAAGAGCTGAGGACATGATGCAGACTCATGCAGGCCCTGGGCATGCTGCTTCAATCTCTGTGAGTTCTTATGTACACTGGTCCTGCTGTGCTTAGAAGGCCTTATTTTCTTGGTGTGCTCCATTTCTCTAGGTCTTAGACTTTTTCTGCCTCCTTTTCTTCAGGGTTCCCTGAACTGTGAGGGGAGGGATTTGATTAAAAACATCCTATTAAGGTCTGTGTATCCCAAGGTCTTTCACTCTCTGCATAATGTCTGGGCTGTGGGTCTCTGCAGTGGTTCCCATGTGCTGCAGGATAAGCTTTTGCAATAACGGCTGAACAAAGGCACTAACCTATCACTGAATATCATCAGGAGTCACTAAGTAGGTTTGTAAATGAACAATGTTAAGGTTAAGATATATTTTAAAAAAATTCAATCCAGTTGAGTTTAGAAACAATGGTATCATAGGGCACTTAGGTGAAAGGGAAAAGAAATAACTCCCTCAGGAAGGAGGGGCCCCCTTGGATCAGGACACCATTGTCCTCACTGCCTGCTGGATGGAGAAAGAGAATAGGGATTAGCTGATCAGTCCATTTAGGTCCTGGAGGTCAGTCACATCCTCAGTATGTTTTCCAGAACAGGAAATGAGGCAACAAGAAACTAGCTCTCCTTCCTGTCATCTCCAGCCTCAGTCTGTGGGGAAACTGGACACTTTTGTCTTATGCATTTCTTGCCTCTAGCAAGGCTAAGGACATTTCGCACTTTCAGCCAACTAAGTACCTGTTTTTTTGTTTGTTTGTTTGTTTGTTTTTGCCTTAAACCATGTTGCCAGCTGTGACCCTTGTTCTCACCATTGCTCCTCCGAAGATGGAATCCTAAAATGTTAGGGGACAAAGGCAATAACTGATCTGACTTCTTAAATTAGCCAGAGAGGACTGAAGATGTCACATGACATTGGACTAAGTGCAGAAGGCCTTAGGTTCTCTCTCCAGGGTTTCAGGAGATAAAACATGGAAGAATTGCCTAGGAAATCTCATATAGACCTAGAGTATTTTGCTTAAAATAAATGACAGTTTCAGTTTTCTCTAACCCCTGACTCACCATTGAGGTCACTTAACACTCATCCCAACAAAATCTTTTCCCTTTAGCATCCTATTTTCTACCCAAATGTGTTTAATCTTTTTCTGATTTCAACACCTTATTGACATTTCAGTCCTTTATTTTAGTTAGACATTCCATTCATCTGTAAAAGTCAGATAATTAAAGCTGTAACCACAGAAAATAACAGTGATTTAATCCCTTGATTGCATCTTCTGCATAAAATAATTCTAAAACTAGATGGTCTAGTGAACTGGGCTGCTCTGGAAATTGCCTGTTGGAATGATTCCCATTGTGTTCTGTTTTCATATCCATCATATGTATATGTATATACATATGATGGATATGAAAATGTATATATATATATGTTTGCCATTGAAAGTCTCATGTAGATATTAGATTTGCTACTATCCCATCAGTGTGCCAGGTAACAAGGAGCACAAAGGAAATGGGGGAAATGCCTTGCCTAACAGAGCCAGCTTTCTCAAAGAGATAACTCTACAATCATAGATAGCCCTGTGGTGTCTTGCTACTTACACCTCACTAGAGTCTGGGAAAAGATATAATGTATTGACTCCATGCATTGCTGCTCTAACCAACAGGAAGTTTGTAACTGGGCCACCACAGAGGGTAAGTGCCAGAAGATTAACTGTCAATGCCAAGAATACCTTGGTGCTTTAGGGAATGCACTCAGCTGCTGCTCTAGTTTATAGTTGTGGCTTCATTATGCACATTTGAGTTATGCTACTCCCTACACACTACTGTCCACTCTGTACCTACCTTCCCATCATGTACTATCTGTCACAGAACAGTAAATTCTTCTTAAGTTTGGATTCAAACAATGGGAACTTATTAGCAGGATTTCATTAACATCCCGTGCCACAGATGCTCAAAGACAGGGAAGATGATGGCACTTTTGAAGACGACCTAAAAATAACAGAAAAGTACACCATCTGTTTTGTACTGTAAGTGGCCAAACTGTACATTTAAATTTGAAAGGAAACTTTGTTGAGATGCCAGCAGAATTTTTTTGGAGATGACGATTAAATGCAGAAACACTGCTAATTGTAATTTTTGAGTAATAAAACAATCAAAAAGCTGAACCACCTAAAAGGATAGTATACATGAAAGGTCCATTGATTTCCCTGATGCAATTAAACAGAGGGAGAAAGAGCCAGTGATTGTTATTACTTTGGCTAGATTATATGCAATAAGGAGTTAATGTTTCCATAATATGCTTACTGTTTTACCCAGTGTTTTCATCTTACCTAAAAGCCAAGATTTTATAACACATAATAAAATATTTAATGTGTTATGGATTGCTTTCTTTGCAACAGTAAATAGTCTTGCTGTGGTCTGTTACAACTTTGTAATGATTCATAATATGACTTTTGTTTCAAATTATTATCTGCAAAAACATAAGCAACTTTCCAACATTTTATGGTTGAGTTTTCAATCATGATAAGCATTAAAATAGTTCAAAGTTTGAAGCTGAAGTGAGAGTGAGTGAGAATTCCTGGAGCAAGACTGTGTTTACAAGGCTTGGTCGACTGATTAAAATGTCAATGACTGTGCAAGGTTGATAATGCTCCAGGTTCAGAGACTGACTACTATTTCTCTGTCCTCTGTTTCTTTTATAGCGAAGTATGTGCTTACTTGTGATGAGGACCTAACATTCTGTGACTAAAACAATTTACAATGTATTAGCTAAAGGCCCTACTTTTAGCCCACCAAAGGCCGACCCATCAGAAAGCATCTGAGCCTATAGCTGAGAGCACTTTCTCTACCATGTACCCTTTCTGCCCATGTATTTGAGAAGTGGCCTGATTTGTGACTTTCTTTCTTCTCTTACTATTACAAACTTCATGACATTGCTTCCATATAGGAACATGAAACTGAGGTAATCTAAACCTGTATTCCCAGGCTATAGTAACTCATATTTGATTCCAGAATAAAATATTTCTTGTCACCTTTGAGTTGTATTTTTTGTGTTGACTTTAGCTACCAAAGAAAAATCTTTCTTTGAGAGTTTTGAATTTCCATCCTTTACAGATGTTTTTCATGGCATGTAGTATGCCTGATTATTACTATGAGTTATAGAGAGTATTTGGGCTGGCTACTTTGATAACAGCATAATCTTACACAGTGATGCCATGGTCCTGGAAATTATACAGCTTCAAATGCCACCCCAAGCCAGTGTTTTTGGGATTCTTATCTCACAAATCTAAAGAATGGATTTTGTGGAGGATGAAAAGTGTTTTCAACAAATAAAATATTACTATAGGCAGAGAGAACTACACACAGAGAGGTAGAGAATAATAGGCAGGAGCCGCTTCCCCAAACAGGATACCTTTGGCTGCTCCTCTAGGAACTTTTAACAGGCCCTATGACAGTAACTGGGGTGAGGTATAGAAGTGGGCGGGATGATCCTGTTGGCCCAACCAGGTGTCTAATTGCCTCCTCTTAGTTTCAATCTCTAATCAGGAGTAGGTTTTAGGCTCAGGGTCTGAATTAGGAGATAACAAAAACTAAGGAAGAAGTCTCTTTTGCATTCTTGGCTTCCAGCAAGAACATTCTTGTATCACCCACCTTGGGGTCCATGCCCCACTTAACCAGTTCCTATCTCCTGAACTCCTAGAAAGCTTTGCATCAAACAGTCCTAAGTTCCAATATTGAAATACTTAGACATAAAAAAAAACCTTGTAGTACAGATTTCTCTTAAGATTGGGAAAGCTATGAAAACCATGTTCCTAGGACTTGGAATATCAAATTGTGACTACCCAGTAGGAGGAGAACTGAATTATATTTATGTAATAAAAATAATAGAAATGAAAAGTTAAAATTTTTATAGAGATTTTCTATTTTTGACATGCTTTTTAATAGTTGCTTTTTGTGGTAGTTAATTTTAAAAAGTTAATTAAAGAAAAGACTTCTTTTAATTTTGTGACTTTCAGTTCATGTGTGGGTATGTGAACATGTAAGTACAAGTGTCTGTGGATACCAGAAAACAACATTGGATCTCTTGGACCTGGAATTACCAGTAGTTATGAGGTACCCAGCATGGGTGTTAGATATCAAGCTCTGAACCTCTGCAAGAGCTGTCTTCCCTCTTAACCCATCATCCGTCTCTCCAATCCTGTGATGATCAGTTTTCACTGTCAAATAGACAACCTAGAATAAACTGAGAGGCAGGAAGGGTGGCTCTGAGAATATCTATGAAGGATTATCTCAATTGTGATAACTTAAAGTGGAAAAGATCTGCCCAGTGTGGAATCCTGGAGTGCTTAAGAATGGAGAAGCAAGTTAAGCACAAGCAGCGTTATACTTATTTTTGTCTATGTACTTCTTGACCACGGATGCAGTACAACCAACTGTCTTGAGCTCCTGCTTCTGTAACCCCCTTGACTTATGGACTGTGGGAAAGAACTGTGACTCAAATCGAGTCTTTCTTTGCTTAGTTTAGTTGGATTTTGTCCAGGATTTTACTCACAACAACAGGAAGCAAATTCAAGGCAAATTTAAAACATTATGTAAAGAATAGATATAAGTTGTTTTGCTTACAAGGTTTATAAAGATCATTTAAAATATGACCTACACTTTGATCATACTCACACCCATGTCCTTTTTTTTTCCTGTCCACTCTTCCCTTTTTTGTTTACCTCTCTATGAGGCCAGTCTCTTACTTTTATGTAAATTTGGATACCTTTATGATCCTGACTTGTTTCACTTGACACATCTCAGGTTGCATCCGTTTCCAGTAAACAATGTAATTTTGTTCTTTTTTGCTGTAGAATACACATGCAGCAATATATACAATGTGTGTATATATGACACATTGTATTTTTCACTTGCTGACAGATGTCTAGGCTGATTTCCTCAGCTGACTATAGTGAACAGTATTGTAGTAAATTGGTGCACAGCTGATCGTGCTGTGATTTGACTGAGAATCCTTCGAGAGTATGACATGAAGTGGTATGGCTAGCTCTGATGGTAGGGCTACATTAATTTATGGCTTATATCCCTATACCAGGAATATGTAAGGGTTCTTTTCTCCTCAAATTTTCACTAGCATTTGTACACTCATTTCCTTTTTGATAGCTCATCTAATTGGGGTGAGATGGATCTCAGTGTGATTTTGATATGTCTCACTCTGAGGGTTCAGGATCCTCCGGAATATTTTTCACATCTCTTGAACAATCATTTCATTTCTATGTTGAGAACTAAGTATTCATTTATTAGTCCATTAAAGTTTGTTTCTTGATTTCTTCTTGACCATTTTTCCTTAAATTCTTGTGCATTTTCTTCATGAATACTTTGTACTTCCAACTAACACCTATGTCATCAAAGCTTTGTCATGCTTAGTTACGAACCTCCAATCTGAGCAACACTTCGGGATACCAATACTTCTTCTCAACTCATGGGCATTATCGTTCTTTTGAGTATATCCTCCGTGCTCTTAATTTTATGGTACTGAAGAGGATACTGAATTGCCATTTTCATCACGTGTCCCAAGAAGACTGGACCCATTTTAAATGTGCATGCAGTTTGATTTATCTCTGAATGAAGTGTGAGTGTTTTACTGTTGTCTGTGGTAGTTTAGCAGTGATGTACTATCAGTGAATTTCAGTGAATGGAGAGGAAATCTAGAAAACTATATCCATTTTGTAAGGAGTTGTCAATGGATGAAAATGAATAGCAAAAAAAAAGCAAGCAAGCAAATAATAACAACCAAAACTCTATGAAGTCCTGCAGTAAAATGGTATTGTCATTAAAAGAATGAATTAAAGAGGAATTGAATATTTTGGCTATTGTATATGTGAACACAAACTCCTGAAATGGGAATGTTGCAGGTCCAGGGCTAATTACCCTGTCTTGGGCTAGTTTCACCCCTCCAGCACAGTTGTTCCTTGCCCCACCCTGTATTAAAATGAGGAATTTGTGACAATAGATAAAAAATATTTAGAATCTATTAATTTATTAGAACATTCGCTTCTGCCAACCCAAGAGCTAAGAACATCATCAGATAGCATCTTAAGCTTATAGAATGTCTCCCCACATCTTCCTATAACTTCTTCTCTGATGTACCCACCAGTGTAATTTAAACTTGCCTTGATTTGTCACTTTCTTTGTTCTGAAAAACTGCAAAAGCTTCTCGAAACTGCTTTCTTCTGGGAGCATGGAATTTTGGGGTGTCCTAACCCTGTGTTCCTGGGTCACCATCACTAAAACTTTTGTAAGAATATACTATATCTTAGTCCCTTTAAAAGAGAGAGAGCTGTGGTTTTTTTTTTTTTGTTGTTGTTTGTTTGTTTCAACATGTCTTATTGAGCCCTCCACTGCAGTGACAAAATGCCTGAAAAATCTCTTAAAGCATTTATTTTGTTTTACAATTGCTGAGGATTCAATTCGTGGCTAATTGGCCCCTTTGCCTTTGACTCCACAGGAAGATAGATAACATCTGGCAGAGAATGTGGTAGGGCAAAATTGTACACTTCATGTCTGGGAAAAAAAGAAAAAGATGAAAGAAAGGCCAACACTGACATTAACCTAATTTCATCCCAGTAGGCCCCATCCTTAAAGGTTCTGCCAGCCCCTGAGCAACACTTCTGGGTACCAACATTTCTTCTCAAGTAGAGGACGTTATCCTTCTTCTGTGTTTGCCCTCTGCCCTTTCAACATAACCATAGTCATAATGCCTCAGGATGGTGACCAAGTCTTTAGCATATGAACCTCTGGGAGACATTTAAAATTCAAAGCTCAGGGTCTTAGAAGCAGAACAGAGCTATGCAGGCACATGCATAAAGATTGCCCTTTTAAAGAAAACATGTTCTATTCTGTAGCTTTGATCAACTTTGCTAGCATCTCCAGAACACATCGTTGATTATAAATTGTCAACTCAAATCATTGAATGCATTGTTAGGAAAACAGCAGCTTCTCATCTGTCTTCTAAGATAAATGTTGCTCAGGATCGATGTCACATCATCCCACCGTGTACTGGCTTTATGGGCTGGTGTATGTACATGCTCTCGTGCTGAGTGATACCACCTGCCTTCCTTCCTACCATCATGAGGGATGACTGATATTTGGAACTGACAAACTATTAGCTAGAAAAAAAAAAAAAAAACACTAGTTCTCCCTTAATGGGCTCCTTTAAGGCTATTCCCAGGTGGTCTTGAGGTTAGCTCCAATACTACTATTCAGCTATGCTAAGAAGCTCAATGTGTCCTGATTAAAAATACCTACAAGAATGTCAAGCTCACTGATGGTTTGCTGTATATCTGTACCCTTTCCTCGAGAAGATCATGATAAGGACTGTGGGTCCTCTGTTCAAGGACAAAGGACACATATACCCCTTTACAAATTGCCAAGGTTCTAGTAAATTAATATCTACAGGGTTTTTTTTTATTTTTTTGAGTGTGTATGTATTTCAAGTGTATGAATAAAAAGCATGCATGCTACTGCACATACATGGTGGTCAGGGGATAACGCTGAGATACCCGCCACCAAATTTTACCTTGAGTCTATAGATAGTTCTAAAATTATGCCTTTAAATTTAAGAAAAAATAGAAGGCCTAAATTCATAGTTAGTTAATTTAGCTTACTTAGAAATGTATGGCTATGAGATATGTATGTGTGTGTATATGTACTTTGGAGCATACAAAATACAAAATATCATCAGTGTTCATATGCACTTATGTGTAGAAAAATGTAATCACTCTCTATATATACATAAACACATTCATATGTACATACCTATAGATTTTTATGTATCTCATATCTTCTGGAATAGAAACTAGGTTTATAAATATATAAAAGAGATTTAATTCTTTCAAGACTCTCTCCACTCATTCCTACAAAAAATCCTGATAGCCGAATTGAAAGGAATACTTTAATTTTCCAAATAAAAAAATTAAATTTTAAAAATTAAATTTAAGTCAAATTAAAAATTTGACTTAAGATATACATTTTTTAAATATTTAATTTATAAGTGTAGTTAAAATGAGTATGAAGTATTTTTTCAAAATCTATATATTTTAACATGGTTATGAATAGACAAATATTGCACTGCCATTTTTATAATGTGAATATTTTAAAGATTTTTACTCTAACAAAACTGGACTAATTAAAAACAGTAATTATTGTTTATTTAGAATAAGGGATGCAGCATATATATATATATACTAGATGAAAAACTTAAGTGAAGTTATATATGTTATTTTGGATTGAAAATTGATTATCAAACCAATCGCAAATTATTTTTAAAAGCAGACAAACTATGATATTATGTTCCCTTAAGATACGAATATAGGACTTTATCCTTTTTAACTTCCACTCTTGATATTTTATCTTAACATTTAGCAAGAGCAGAAATGAGCTTGGTTTTTCTTTCCTCCCATGTGAAACTGGCCATCGTCTCCAAAATTTTAATTTTTACCTAGAACTTTAATTTCATAGCTCACATCTTTCCATTCAAGTTTTAAACAATTAAGAAATTGTTCTCTGCCTGTGTTTTAAAATTTAGGCAGAAGCAGGCTAAGGAGCTTCAGCAGGTCAAGTGCCTGGCGCACAAGCATGAGGGCTGAGCTTGAATCCTCAGCATCCTATGACAAGCCAGGCATGGCAAGGCTTCCATCTGACACTGCAGACTAGCAGGAATCCAGAGAAGGTGGATGCTTGAAGCTCCAGGGCCAGCCAGCCTCACCCAATCAATAAGCTGTGTCTTCAGTGAGATGCCTAGATTCAAAAGCTTACAGTGGAAAGCAACCAAGAAGCTGCAAAACAGAACATGGCTTTTGCCTTCACACAACAGTTATCACAGGTGCACAGCCCGCCCCCAACACAGGTGTGCAAACACACACATTTAAAAAAAAAAACTGAGAAAAAGTAAATCTGATTTTAATTATCATAGTATTTATCTTATTAAAAACAGCACACTGGGAAAACAGGTGAGATTTCTAACTTATGAAAATTATTTACTCAAACAGAAATATGCTTGTTCTTAAGGAACTAAATTGTGTATTGATGTAAACAGCAACTGTTAGGAGCAGATGCAGGTGGGGTTCCTACTGTTTCCTATTCCTGTTTCTGCCATTTGTTGGCTGAGTTGCTCACATAGGAGTGAGTGCCTTGCTGAGTTTATGATACAAACAAGATAGACAGGACCTCAGTTCTCATGAAGCTTCACACTTAGGCGAATACAGGCAGTGAACACCCTAGCATGAAACCAGACAAGCAGTGAGCAGAGGGCTGAAACGAAGGATGGTAGTTGAGTTTCAGAATCAGAAAGTCCTTAGGAGAGTTATGTTTATGTTGATGCTTGCAGAGAAAATCAAAGTTACATTAGAGAACCAGCGTGTACGAAATGACAATGGCACGTACTCAACAGAACTCTAAATCTGAACTGAATTAGCCCATGTGCAGCCTTAGGGTGCCGAGGCAGTGGGAGATACTGCTGCTGAGACTAACTGTCCTTACCCTTTCTAGCAATGTTCTTCCCTGGCAACTTATCTTCTTTCACTTACAGTAGCAATTGGGTGATTGCATTTTAACTATTGCATTTAGCTGTCTGCAGAAGAGTTTAGCTACTTGAGATCAGCAATACTGACCTAAACTTTTTAAAAGTGGTGTGTGAGTGTGTGTGCGTGTGCCTGTGTGTGTGTATGTATGCTTGCATGTCTGTGTGTGAGCTGTGTGTCTATGTGTGTTGTGTACATCTGTGTACAGGTATATGTGCCCAAGTGTAGAGGTCACAGGTCAGTATCTTGTGTCTTCTTCAATAACTGCTTCAGCTTATTTGAGGCAGTGTCTCTTTCTGAGCCTGGAACTCACTGATTCAGCTAGACGGTGACCTCAGGAAACTACATGTCTCTGCCTCAAAAGAACTGAGGGTACAACTACCCTGAACTTTTTGAAACAGACAAACAAAAACTCCATAGGACATTTTCTAAATTTCTAATCTATGGAAGAGAGCCTAGTCAGTTGTGGGTTGTGCTGGTGGTTTTGGATTCTATAAGAAAGCAGGCTGAGCAAGCAATGTGAGGTAAGCCAGTAAGCAGTACCCCGTTAGAGTCCCTCCATTGGCTCTTGCCTCCAGTTTCCTGTGCTTTTTATGTTCCTGTTCTTACTTTACTCAGTGATGAGTGCTGTGGAAATGTGAGCCAATAAATAAACCCTTTCCTCTCCAGCTTGCTTTGGTCATGGTGCTTTATCACAATAACGACAACCCTAACTAAGACTTTGAGAAACTGTTGTTTTTGTTGTTATCTCAGTGGTTGTTGTATTTTAAAATAAAGTGAATTCTAATGTAACCTTTGATCTCCTTAAAATATGTTGAATCACTGCCTAAATCCTAAAGTACCTACTAATGCTATGAATTCCCTTTTCCCTGGGGACTGTCCTGATAAGGGTGGTTGTTTTACCATCTCCTGACCAGTGAACACCCAGCCCCACAAAATCATTTTATCCAAACCTTCCTCAAAGCTTAGCACAGGAGGGATAGCCTGAAGACCTGGTGTGGATTGCTTTCTGCATTCCTGGTTGATAGTATCTGATGTGTAGACAGCTGCAAGATAATCTCCCCTTCTCACTTTTCTGTTCAGACTTTTTACTCTCTTTTAATTGTAGGCAAACTTGCAAAGTAAATTAAGTGTATTTGCTTTCTTGCAGGAACTGACAATCAAATGAAGGATGGGGAAAAATAACATGTGGGTGTTTGTAGATGGGGTAGGGTAGGAGGTTGTGTACTGGTTTTGATTATAAGGTACAAAGATAAATTATTAAGTGGTATTTTAGATTTTTTTAACTCAATAGAAGTCAGGAGATTAAGATTTCACTGTGAGTAACATCTAAACAAATTATAAACAGTGAATCAGTTTTTACTAAAACAGAGAATGCCATTATGAGCCTACAAAAAAATTATTGATTTGTGTAAGCGAGCATCATTATTTTAAGGAACTATTAGAAATTAGTGATTGATAATTGTGTGGAATCCTATGAGGGTGGTGCCCCTATAAAGGGGGATAGGATTGTTAAAGCTATTTAAGGAAAAGATACGTAGATAATCTGAATTATTTTTGAAAACATTTTGCATAATAAAATGCATAACATCATCATCATTTTGAAATCCCAGGACAATCTTATTGGTGTTTAATTGAACACTCTCAAGAAAGGCAAGCTGTAAATCTCAGTGGCAGCCCAGAGGAAGTTTATGTGGTTCAAGTCAGCATGGAGGTCAACCCAGTGGTGGCAGGCAGGCCCATGTGGGAAAGGGGGATTTAGAGAAAGAGGGTAGAAGTATTGTAGAAAGTATGCTTCGAAACAAGATAGACCAAAGGAAAGGAAACAGTGTGCTTTTCAAAGTAATTCAGAAAAATAGGCAATTTACAAATCAGTATGGCTATATTCTTTGAGAGACTGTATAGGTTTGGAGGTAGATCCTGGGAAAGAAACTGTGTATATGTGTGCTTGTGTGTGTTTGTGTGTGTGTGTGTGTGTGTGTGTGTGTGTGTGTTAAAACTAATCTGGAGCCAGGTGATAGTGGTGTATATCTTTAATCCCAGCAAGAGAGGCAGAGGCAGGTGAATCTCCGAGTTTGAGGCCAACCTGGTTTACAAGAGCTAGTTCCAGGACAGGCTCCAAAGCTACAGTGAAACACTGACCCCAAAATCAAAACAAAACAATGATGGAGGAAGGTCATTGGTTAATTATAATAAAGAAACTGCTTGGTCCTCATAGGTTAGAACATAGGTGGGTGGAGTAAACAGAACAGAATGCTGGGAGGAAGAGGAAGTAAGGTAAGACTCCTCAGACAGACTCCATAACTCCTCTCAGAGCCAGATGCACGATGAAGCTTCAACCCAGGATGGACATAGGCTAGAACATTCCCGGTAAGCACACCTTGGGGTGCTACATAGATTATTAGAAATGGGCTAGTCCAGGTGCTAGAGTTAGCCAAGAAGAGGCTAGATAGTGTTTAAAGAGGCCAAGCAGTATTTAAAAGAATACAGTTTGTGTGTTGTTATTTCTGGTGTAAAGCTAGCCGTGCGGGAGCCGGGTGGGACAAAAAGCAGGCCTGCAGCTCCTACTACAAAACAAAGCAAAGCAACAGCAACAAAAAATGCACAACAACATAAACCTAATCTTTCATGACCATGACCTGCACAGTTTTGAGCATCTCCTGACTTGGGTAAACATGAAGAAGTGACAGACAGACATTCAGAAAATCTAATAAGATGTACTGTGAGCTCTGATGATGATACATAAGCAGCAGCCCTGGAACTCAGCCTGTTTATTATCTACATCACAAACTAGGAGGAGGAGGCTAGCTAATATCAGTAGAGGGATTCTGTAGGGGAGTAGTCTCACACTTGAGACATGGGGAGGACAAAGCTACAGGTGATGCTTTCTGCATACACTGTCAAGATCCATATAAGAAGGCTTTGCCATTCTCATAGGTCTGAAGCCCTGTAGTGTTCATATTCATAATACTTTCACTCAACACTTCATGTGCTTCCCAGACTAACATGCTGAGTGTTTTACTTTCAGCAAACATTATTGGAACTTTGGAGGCTTATAGGGCACCACTAAAGAAATGACTGAATTGTACAAATCTCCTTATGTTTGAACACAGCAGCTGAGCCTTTGTGGGACAGACATTTTATACTTATGAATAATAACTTCCTGAAAGTTATAGCTGTTTAATTTTTACAGTTTTGTAGAATTTTTATGCAGCAGTGTTACTGCAACTGAAATTGTCAGACTCATAACTGTTAAGTAACATTAGGTAAAATTAAGTAAAGAGCCATAAAACATCTGAATGCTCATGCAGAAAGGAATAGGTCTGCGTTGTCTCAAAATACTATCCATACAATACAAGTACTCAAAGCATTCCACAAATAATAAACAGCATAATCCTGTCATTGCAAGAGAAATGCCAACAAAAAATTCAATTTTATATATGTACATATTTATTATGACTTTAAAATATTTTTGTAATCACACATTTGTGCAGCCACTCTTCTTTTCCTCATTGCAAAGACACAAAACATACATGAAATCTAGGAATCATCAGAGTTTGTAGATAGCATGTGAGCTGTGATCTAGGCCGCGCCTGAAAGTGTGGCAGCGATTTATTGCTGCCTCAGCTCCCAGCTCATACCAAAATGAAATGCCTGTCAAGTATGATTGTATTGTTGAGCAAGCCAGATGCCATTTGTCTGGTGGAAAGCAATCTCTCAGATGCTCTATGGGTCATTCAAATTTGAAACAATCCATAGACTGGTTTTTACCACCCAAATTCTAGTATTTCCATAAAAGACAATGTATTGATTGCATGGTGAACATTTAAAGAAAAATATAGCAGCTTCACTTTTTCATAGGTTTACTTTCTTTTATTTGAGATAAATTAATATAAGAAGTTTATGTATAAGTATAGTCCTTCCCAGCTGTAAAAGTGATGAATGCAAATATAGAATATATGTTTTTAATGAAAGGCACCATGAAGTGACTGGGAATAAACTGTGGGATTGTTGTTCTCCTATGTTGTAAGTATCTTATGGTTTTAACAGATGCTATACTTTCATACTTATTTTTATCATTCCCTCTGCAAATTAGTTGACTTTTTGGATGCTGAATCAACTTTCAGCCAAGTAGTTTACCCAGCTTCGTAAGCAAATGTGACTATTCAAGAGTGATTGTTTTTTTGTGGCTGTCATCAACTATCGCTAAAGTAATATAATTTATATATTTAAATGAAATATATGATCTTTGCTAGCTTGCTTTTTATTACTGTGCTAAGTAAAAGAGAATTGTCCCTCCAGGTAACACAGTACAGGTCCTATCCATTTTTATTTTTATTTTACGATATTAAACAGACAATATCAAGGAGTTAAATTTATTTCTTAAAATTCTGAAACCTGGATCAGTGCATTCTGGAGACGTTCAGGGAGGGACTTCTCCCTGTATGATAGCTGGGCAGAGGCATCCCAGGGGAATGCAGAGCACCCACGCTACCTAACGTTTATCCCTTTTTCTGTGAAGCCCTAGTTGCTTTGGGGACTTCAACTTTCAAGATTCCTCTTTCAAGTCTGACTACTGCTAGAAAAGGAACTCAGTTCCTAACTCATGGCCCTTGGGGCACATTGATACCAGAGCAAGGCTAAATGATTAGTCCACAGACACTTGTAAGAGGTTGACTTAAAATCATGCTCATGGTCACCTTTGTTCAATACCTATGCTTCTTTAGAATTTCTCCTTTATTAGATTATCTTTATATGAACAAAATACAAGAAACTAATGATTTATTTATTCCAGGATTCTATTTAGTATGACTTCAGACTTATAATCATATCTACCTTCCTTGGGAGAAGCCATCTGTCCTGTCATGAGGAAGCTCTTTAAAAACTTGCAAGTGATGGCTTTGTCTTCTGGGGCTTTGTGAAAGTTCTCTTTGGCAGTAGGTTGGGATGGATTTACTCCTTGCGGAAGTGGCAAAATATCCTCATGAGACACTGTGAAATGCATGCACCTGTATAAACTCTGCCTAGAGCTCTGACGCACAAATCTGAAATAGTTAAAACTCATTGCACATACTGGGTTTGGGGATACATTTCAAGTAACGGTGGATACATAATATAGATTTGTTTCAAAGTGTAGAGTGTTAATATAGCAAAAGTCTAACATGTGGGGATGACATAGGCACTAGGCAGATTCTGGGAGAATCCTAGTGAAAGTTTAGTGTGCTTTAAATAAAGCTGATGTTAGATCCTTGTAGTCTCCAGTAGGCTGCAGTTCAGTTCTTGTATAAATATTAAGTATATGGCATTGGAAAGTATAGAAGGAAAATCCTTATTTCATAGGGTCCTTCTGTTGGTAGAAAAAAATAAAGGAAATGCTCAATGAGTTAGATGACATATTTAAGAATATGTCCCAATCCCAATAGAGTAATGAAGATAACACTTGGTTCCTGCTAGTACTGCATAGTAGAATCCAGGAATAAGGAGGAAATTAGGTGAAGAATTGTTATGCAAAAATGTTCTGGTAATTATGATTATTTCTTTTAAAATCTTTGATATTTGAGAAATGGCTTCAAGAAATTACATCCAAGTTGCTTCCAATAAATATAAAGAAGAAATCAGGGGTAAAGTGATAAAACTTTTCTGGAAGACCTCATAAAAAAGAATTCTGGAAGCCCAGAGTCCTTACAGAATTTAACAATGGCCCTATCCCCTCCCCAGTAAAATACATACATACCACCATGACCTCTAAAATTCATTAAGGCTTCTGGAAAACTTAAGGGTGTTACTGGTTCAGCCATGAACATGGGAGCCCACGATAGAGAAAAGTGTATCACTAGATTTATGAATGTGTCTTTTGTGAAATGTCTTAAACTCCAGGATCATCTATAATAGATTATGCAATGCCTAAAAGCTGTAATTGCAGATACCACCTTGACCAGAGGGGAGTGAAACAAAGCTAAATAAGAGAGCATTTCCACCCTAGCTCAACTGCAGCACTAGAAGGAGCTCTGCAGAAGAATGATGTCTCAGAGAACAGAACCAGAACTCAGTAGGTAAAGTCAAGAGCTACAGGAATTCTGCTTCATCTTTGATTTTTTTTTTTATTTTTTGTTGAGCTACACATTTTTCCACTCCCCTTTCTTCCTCCCCTCACCGCTTCTCCTTTCCCGCTACCCTCATACAGCCTATTTACTTGGACGATCTTGTCTTTTTCTCCTTCCTAAGTGGATCTATATGTCTCTCTTCGAGCCCTCTTTATTTTATAGGTTCTCTGGGATTGTGAAGTGGAGGCTGGTTATCCTTTGCTTTATGTCTAATGTCTACTTATGAGCAAGTACATACTATGTTTGTCTTTCTGGGTCTGGGTTACCTTGCTTGGTATGATTTTTTTTAAAAATATAAAAATAAAAAAAAAAATAAAAAAATAAAATTTTTTTTTACCATTGAGTAGTATTCCATTGTGTAAATATACCACATTTCCTAATCCATTCTTCGGTTGGAGAGAATCTAGGTTGTTTCCAGTTTCTCGGTATTACAAATATGCTGCTAAATATCTTGGGTAACTCTGACCAAACAAGTGAAGAACCTGTATGACAAGAACTTTAAATCTTTGAAGAATGAAACCAAAGAAGACATCAGAAAATGCAAAGCTCTCCTATGCTGTTGAAGAGGTAGGATTAATATAGTAAAGGTGGCAATCTTGCTGAAAGCAACCTACAGTTTCAGTGCAATACCCAAAAAAAATCATATTCTCACTCCTCCCACTATTTAACTGGACTTTGGGAGCTCAATCTGGTGCTTCGATGCAGGTCTCTGCCTCTGTTTTCATCAGTTTCTGGATGAAGGTTCTATGGTAATATTTAAGATATTCATCAGTCTGACTACAGGGCAAGGCCAGTTCAGGCATTCTCTCCTTTATAGCTTAGAGTCTTAGCTGGTGTCATCCTTGTGATTTCTGGGAATTTCTCTAGCATCAGGTACTGCTAACCCCATACTGGCTCCCTCAATCAAGATATCTTTTTTCTTGCTCTCATCTTTGCCCTTAATCTTACCTATTCTATTCCCTCAAGTTCTCCTCATGCATCCCCTTCTCCCCTCCCTCCCTTCTAGTTACACCCCTATGTTCCCAATTTTGTCAGGTGATCTTATCTATTTTGATTCTCCAGGTGGATTTATATATGTTTTCTTAGGGTTTACCTTGTAACTTAGAAGTGGATACTAGCTATAAACAAAGAATATTGAGCCTATAGTTCATGATCCACTTTGATTTTTAAAAGACCATTGTGATAGCAAATACCTTTCAAGTCTGCTGTGATGAGGCCTGCTGCATGAGATGGTTGCTTAACTAAAAATTTGTAATCCTGGGCAGTTTCATTGTTTCTAGTATTGGCTGGGGAACTGGGATTTTCCATTTAACCCCTGCAGACAATTAATTTTCCTCTCACATAGTTTGTGGTGTTTATCTTCTTATATCCAGTTACTGTTTCTTTATTGCTTTAACTGAAATTGGTGTCAGTGCTAATGCTGATTCCTTAGTGAATTGCCACGGGTAATTCATAGGGCTGAAGTGTGTAATTGGTATGAAATTTGACCACATGTACCCGAGTACTGAGTCCTGACTCAACATCACGTGCTCTCTGACTTTGGCAAGAAATTACCTAGCTCTGTTTGTACAACCAGCTGTGCTCTCTGATAAAATCTACTCAAAAATAAGAAATGATGTATTTTATTTTGACAAAAACTTGGTCCATAAGGAAGTACATGGTATACAAATGAAATATTAAATTATAAATAAATTCTTAGATAATTTTTCTGCTCATTACTTAAAGAGATGACATTCTATGAAAACACAGGTTTTAAGTTAGATATAAAATATCCAAAGATTCATCAAATGAGTTAGAAAATGGGACTAACCTCAGGTTACTTAGTACTTACTATAATAATGGACTGGGTGTTGATAGGTGATAGATGAAAGATATGCATAATGTATTTAGTATTTGCAGAGAGCAATTCTCTACATGATAAAACTGAATTTGCTCTGGGTAAATAAAAGGTATAACAGATTCTCTGCTGACAGAAGTGACAAATAATGTAGTGTCTCTGAGGAGACTGACAATGAAATAGAACTTCCCAGGGGTATCAATCAATCTCAAGATTGCTCTCCACTTGAAAACATTTCCATGCCTGAGCTTAAGTTACTGTAGTATTCAGACACTGGAACAGTGGTGTAACAGATAAAATGAAGCCTCAAATCATCCTCCAATCTCAAGAACATTCTGACAGAATTACTGTGGCTTGTCTGTGGAAATTGATTTCCTCTTAAAGAAAAATAGGCTTTCCTTATTGTGTTAAAAATGATTTTATCTATTAAGTGTCTTTTCTTAGGAATATCTTTTTTTATGACCTGAAAGGAAAAATATTCTTCTCCTCCCGTGTTTATATCCAGTTTTACAAAGTGATCAATAATCTGAATAGCTACTAAAATGAAGTTTAACCAGGAAGGAGGAACATTTAAAAACAAACTCAAAACAGATAAAGAGCAGTACCAGTGCTCAGCCATGTTCTATAACGCGACTCATCCGTGTTACTCCGTTTCCCTGCAGCAAAAGCATCTGATGGTGGACATGCTAGATCAGCATTACATCATAGGATTCTAAACTGTAGTATTTCAGTGTGCCCTTTGGTTTTTGTTTAAAATGTTTTCTTTTTTCAGCTAAAAGTCTACTTGTGTAGTCCAAGCTGTTCTCAAAATCCTATTGTCTCTGCCTCTCTGGTGTTGGAACTACAGGCTTGCAATATAGAAAATAACAGGAAACCTTGTGCAACGAGGTTGGGGCTGTTGTGGATGATCCTGGTTAGGTCCTCTTGCTGCTGTTTCTTCAGACCTTTCAAGTAAGAATATGCATCTAAGTAATTTCTCACTTGTGGACCATCATTCAAAAGTTTGATTTTATCTAAAGTATTCATAAATGTATACATATATACAGATATATATACATACATGTACACAAATATACATAGGTATACTCACATATATCATATCCCTATATATGTGTGTGTTTATATATCATACACACTTGTGTGTGTGTATATATATATATACATATATATATATTGAAAAAAGATATTATTGTATTCTGATACTTTGCAATTTGATTAGTTTGGGGAAAAATTTAAAATAAAATATGGAATGGCAGAAATTGCAATTCTCACATGAAAATACATTAGCATTGTTTGGTTAAGAGCAAAGGAAAATGAGAATGCTTTCTGTTTATACTTCATGTATTCAGAAGAATAACTTTTGGAAGGATGGACTCATAGAATTAAAGGTTAAACTGGGAAGTGAGCATAAAGTGAAATTATGTGTCACAAGCATTCTTAGGTAATAAAATCTTCAGGGTAAAACAATGTGTAGAAGCCTAAATCTTACTTATGACTATAATAATATTTTTGGCCTTAGGTTAAAAAAAACTAATAACATTGGAAATAATACTGCTTTGAATTTATTGAAAGGATATGACCAGTTTCTGTGATAGATGAGCCATTTCCTCACTGGCCTTTCATCGTATCATGCTTCCTATGTGTATTTACTTGCTAAAGATTCCTACTTGTTTGTTCTTTGTCAGAGACATGTATGAATGTCTTATCTTTGAGAGCAATGATGAATGAGATCTTCCTTCTGAAGAGTTATATAATATGTTAAACATATTATCATTTTGTGAAAGTACTAGGTGTTACTGAAAATTTATGTTGACATGTATGGATAAATGTTTATGTATACACATTGAACATTTCACTATATACCTATAGATTTATACCCAGTAAGGCACAGCATGATGTCATATCACATTTTGCATATTTTCCCACAAAACAGTTGACCTGATAAATTCCACTATTCCAGATGCAGCCAAGTCCATCTATTCATTGCCATCTGTGTTCCATCCAAGTGCTGTTAGTCACACTGTGAAGCATGAACTCACAAGGTATTAAAATCGATTTATTAGGAGGTGCAATTAAAAGGACAAGCTCACAGGTATAGATTAAAGCTGAAGCCACCACTGATCCCATGCCACCTCTCTGCCATTTCAGTCTCTGACCATATCAAACACTAGCCAGAGCAAGAGGACCAGAGTGTTTTCCCCTCCAGGATATCAGTCCTCATATAGCACACAAGGCCACATCCTAAGGGTGGTACCCCAAAACTATTGATGGAATGCATTCCCATAACATTTTCCCCTTTTGTCTAAATAAGAAGGTTCTAACCCTAATACAAAACTAAATACAATAAGAGAAATTATCAAATATTATCCAGGAGAAAGAAAAGATAATAACATACATAAAAATAGAACTCTAACTTACAAGAACTACATCAAGCAAGAAACACATACTAAATATCCAGGCTCTAGGTAATGGGTAAAATAACAGAGATTATTACAATAGCTGTCCTATTTTGAGAAATCTGTCTTGTACCTAAAAATGTCTTAACTATAATAAAGAGAATAACAACTGTACCATCTAGTATTCAAGCTTGCCAAAGACCTGAGAAGGAAAATAATATTACCTGAGTAAACAAGAAGTGCAAGTAAGCAACTTCCATTTGGTACAAAAATGGCAGAGACAGCTGGCTCCCTGGACAGACACCCAAGATCTCTCTGCAACATTGGGGCAACTAACTTTGGATATAGGCCTAGAATAGGTGACAGGCCATTTTCAGAAGCAGGGAAATTTGAGGGACTGTCCTACCCTGTTTTAGCAATGTCCATCAGTTGTTTTTTCTTGTATCTTGCTCGTCCAGTTTGGACAGAATGATTACTGCTAGCATTTGAGGGAAGGACAGTTATTTGCCCAATAGACCAGTTTTGCCAAGAAGAAAACAAGCTCCATATGCAATGTCTCTGGTGCTCATAATCTGTTTAGGAATAGTTGGGTGCTGTCAGGAGCAGTCATGTTTCACATCAACAAATTTCTAAATTATAAAAACATTTAAATGCCATGTTCTGTTGGTCTTTGAAGTATTTTAAGATTACCTATCTTAAAAAAGTGGAGTACATCTTTCTGCATCTAGAAAACCCAACTAACATAACTATAAGCAAGACAAGCATGACTATTAACATGTAATACCAATAACTTATATAGCCTATAAGATAAAGCTTCACATATAAAATAAACAATCTTTAAACAGATGTCAGCAAGAAGACAATGACCTCAAAATTGTAATCAAATGTAAAAGTATCTTAATCAGAGGTAGCAATGTATAGTGCAATATGACAAAAATATCCTTAAATTGTATCAATATACAAAATATCTTAAACAGATATAGAAACATACATATATACATACATACACACATACATGTATACATACATTATGAAAAAAAATAATTTTGCATTTGTGCACAAAAACATTGTAAACAGATATAGGAACATACACAGTAGGACATCAATCTACAAATTATCATAGACAGGAATACAAAAATAATTTAACGTATGTATCAATATACAGGACTCTGTACCAATGTACATTGTATATAAGCAATAGTTGCTAAAATAGTTTATAAGTAGATACTCTAATCTACCTTATTATTCTATTCTATATAGTCCCATTTTTCTATACCAAGCAAGATTTTTGAGTATAATACTATTATTTTTATGCCCTCATCCCTAAAATAACTTATAAACAATCCTGAGAAAAAATCAAAACCATCAGCCCCAACCATTGGGAGAGGGCACTTGGTTTCTTAAAATTACTTCCAGCTGTCTTGAGGGCAGTGATAACTCTATAAGGTCCTATAAAAAACTGAAACAATGTTTAAGTCTTAAGAGGACTAGCCAGTCTCTGAATAACTTGCAAGGCTTATCTAGAGTTCTTACCTGGGGGCTGGAGAGATGGCTGAGTGGTTAAGAGCATTGCCTGCTCTTCCAAAGGTACTGAATTCAATTCCCAGCAGCCACATTGTGGCTCACAACCATCTGTAATAAGGTCTGGTACCCTCTTCTGGCCTTCGGCATACACACAGATTGACTATTGTATACATAATAAATAATAAGTAAATATTTTTTTTAAAAAAATAGAGTTCTTACCTGAAGGTCTAGCTAGAATGTTGTATGAAGGTGTGTCATCTCAGGTAATCAATTTGGAATTTTCCTGAGTAGGTTTAGTCGGTCCTTGAGTGGTGTTTATCCACTTGATGACATCATTATGGACCAGGTAGAATAAGTGTGGGGCCTCATTTTCCTTCTGTGGACTTTAGCGACTGCTGTTAGGAAACTTTATTGTTCACTGTTGAAAACTTGGACATTAATAATATCAAAACAGAAAGTTTAATTTTTTGATACATATTCATCCAATGAAAAGTACTATAGAGATGAAGATGGGCGCCAGGTGAAGCGTGAACTCACTAAGTTATAAAACCCGATTTATTAGGTGGGTGCAGTGAAGAGGATAAACTCACAGATGCAGAGTAAGACTGAAGCCACTGCTGATCCAGCAGCCTCCTCTCTGTCTTTTGGATCTCTGACCATGTCAAGCACTAGCCAGAGCAAGAGGGCCAATGTGCTTTCCCCTCCAGCTCATCAGTTCTCATGTGGCACACACAGGCCACGCCCTAAAGCCGCTACCCCAAAGCTATTGGCAAAATGAATTCCCACAATTATACTGTTTAATGAAAATTTTCTCAACTCAGTTGATTACTGCTGTGATGCTTTCCAGGCATGCCTGGTGATGAACCTGGAATATAAAACAATTTCCAATTGATATAAAACTAATTAAAGTAGGCAGTCATCCACATACCACATTGTAATGAATTATAATAAATTCATCAATCTCACTCACTCTTATTCCAAAAAGCCCATTGATAGGATCTGTAGTACTGTTCTTCTCAGCCTTGAAACTGACTGTCACAGATTCCAAACTACTGAAGATTTCAAGCTCATTGCAACAGATTGCTGTAATTTTCAATGTTGTGAATAAAATGTGTCGCTTCCACACTCCTCCCACCTTATTTATCATTTTCTATTTCATTTTTCTTATACTTGCTTTAATGATGGAAAATAATGACTTGCTGTGAAATAGATTCAGCATCTCAATGACTAAAAATTGAATGAACCCACTCACATCCTTCCCAGAGAATGTGAGAAAATGATGACTGACTACTTGAGATCAAGTGGTAAAAATTCTTCTCCAGAGAAGGCTGTGTGTCCTCTCAAAAAGCCAAAATGTAATAATAATTTTTATTCATGTTTCGACAGCCCTTTCAGTCATATGATCAAACAGCATATTGTTGTAACACTAAATTACCAATTGTTTTGCATTGTGGAACTATGTTCTAAAGAGGATCTTACCGTCAAAATGTTGTGGTTATTTAAATGTTGAATATGGAGAGAAAACGTCTAGCCTACATTAAGTGCCATTTTGTCTTCATTATAATTAGTATTTACAGAAGCTGGCAGTTTGTAAAGATGACCACTACTATAGAAGTGGATTATAATACATAAATTTCAAAGTTGGCAGAGTAGTGGTGATGAGTAACCAAAAAGAAACCTGCACAGATTCACTTGACTTCACTACAGCAGACATCTCGAGGACAAACCCAAGTTGGCCGTGATTGACCTTGGGATGTTTCCTTAGCTTCCTATTCAGAAGAGCACTAGAGGGATGTGTGAAGCCTTAGGATGCCATCCTGATGCCCTTTGTACCATGGATATGCCTAGAACATTTGATACTAGCTTGAACTAACATAGCTATATTGTGTTTATTGAAGTCAATTTTATCCTGACTGTTAGGTAAACCCCTTCTTTTTTTATTCTTTTTTATTTTATTTTATCACTGTGTGTGCATGCATTTTTATTATTAATTAAATTTATTCCTTTATTTTACACCCAACTGCAGTTTCCTCTTCTTCCTCTCCTCCCATTCTCCTCCTACACCACCCTGCTCACCCAATCCACTCCTCTGTTTCTTTTCAGATAGTGGCAGGCTTCCCATGTCTCCTATTCCCAGCTTTCCTCATTCACCTATAGTTCTTTGGGTTGGGTCAGATCCTTGTGTGTTTTCTCCTTCCAATTTTGACATTGACATTTGTACAGTATACATACTAATCTATAACTAATCTGCATTTTTGTTGTAATTATAAACTAAAATGTATTTAAAACACTTAAGACTGCCTGGTATATTACTCACATGGAATAAAATGGCCACTAAATCGTATGAGATTATCTACATACTATAGACAAATAGTCCTAATACTATTACTGCAGAATTCTGAAAGATTTGGAGTAATTGTTACACATTTACATCATTAGGTTCTCAATACTTAAACACAAATACACTTTCATTACTCAGGTTAATTAGTGGTTAATAATATAATACCCCGAGAATGCCTTATATTGAGTTAAAATCAAATGACTACTAATTGAGCCATTTTATTAAAAAATCTATTTCACCTTTCCTTAAAATTTTCTCTTTCTCTATAGTTAAATGTCTGGGAATACAAAAGAAAACAGTTCACTGCCTTATGACTAAATATATTTATTGAACATTTCCCATGTACTTCTCCCAAAAATATAACCACTCCTTTTGCCTGAGAACCACATAACTCTATATCATTCTGCTTAAAGTTACTATTGCAAGCAGAGTAAATTCAGACCGAACAAAAGTTAATTTTTTGTATCTGTGTTTTATGGACCAGTGACAATTTGAAGACTTTGATAGGGAGAGTCTTTGCTCTGTATCCTTGTACTCATAAGTCCTTGAATAGAAAGAAGTACAAGTCATGCATCAAAAGTATGCTATAGAATAATTTAAAAACAGGCTTGCCTGAGTGAGTGACAAGTGCTAGAAAAACTTGCTATGAACATTTCTAAGAAGCAAAATTCATTGTAACTGAGTTCAACATCAAGTGAAAATATATTATTGTGCTGGGTGGTGGTGGCGCACGCCTTTAATCCCAGCACTCAGGAGGCAGAGACAGGCATATCTCTGGGAGTTCAAGGCCAGCCTGGTTTACAAGAGCTAGTTCCTGGACAGGCAGCAAAGCTACAGAGAAACCCTGTCTCAAAAAAAAAGAAAATATATTATTGAAATGTTCTGTACAGAACATCAAAAAAGAGCCAAAGGGCATATATATTAAACACAAAATTAGGATCTAGACTGACCTCTGAGTGCCCACATGCCAAAGACTTGGTCTCTAGCCTATGACACTCTTAGCAGGTGGCAACTCTTCAAGAGTTGGTTCCCAGCAGAAGGTTTCTAGGTAATTGAAAAGAGGAGCTCAAAGGAAATTGTGAAATCTAGTATCACCACCATGTTTCTTCTGAATCCATAATATTGACTTTAACAAATGACATGCATTGCTTCACCAGGCCTAAGAGGAAAGAGCATGTGCAACAAATATCATGGTGATGTTCCCTTTCCTCCACTCACACATGTAGAGACTACCCTTTATTACTGAGTGTAATAATCTGTTCTGTCTCTTTAAGAGACAAGCCACACCCACTCCCTCTACTGTCCACTGAGGCAGGCAGAGTTTCCTTTCTGCTTTCAGCCTGAGTCTCTTCCTTTTCCATCTCCCTTTCAGAAAGGCAGCTTCCATCTCTCCTTTCTCTCTCTCCTCTCTTTCTCTCTCCTCTCTCTGTCTCTCTCATCTTCTCTCCTCCTCTCTTCCCCCTCCATAACCCACTAAATAAATATCCAACCTCACTCTGCATTGCATGCCCATCTGTCTGTCTTTCCTGGTGGCCTGCTGCAGCCACTCAGGGAACTGCTCCATTCCTGCCTGGGACTGGTTGCTCTCAGGACCCGCTGTTCACTGCCTGCTGCCACATGGTCAACTGCTATTGCTCGGGGTCCTGCCATGTTTGAAACACTGCAGCACCTGGCATTCCATAGCTTTTTTAAATTAATCCAGTTCACTGAGTCCACAAGATGAAAATGCTTGCCATTTGCTGGAAGCCAAAATGGGATCCTAAGACTTCATCATGAAACGGACTGAAACTAAGTTACATCAAGGATCTGTTAATGGTAGTAGGAAGCCAACACATACATTTGATCTTATGTAGTTCAACACCAGCCATATTGAACCTTGTAAAATTTCATCTTAAAGAGCATTGGGGTATTTTTCTAAAGTACATGTGCCTAGAAATATGTCATATAGAATCAGAACTCTTAGCTTTGTTGAATGCACTTTGAATAAGTACACTTAACTTCCTTCGGTATTGTGTTCTCCTTGGTGCCATCTCTTCATTGGTGGCAAGTTTATTGTCCTTCCTTTCCACTGTCTGTCTGTCACCTTACAGATGACCAGGCTGGCACTGTGGCAGTCACAGTTCACTGTGGTTATTATTTCATCTACACTAAACATCTTTTCATTTCTTTGAATATTCTTTATCCTTTATACATGATTGGCATAGTTTATTATTTTCTTCTTTTACCACCATCGTATCATTCCTTCAGAACTCATCTATTGCTTCTTCTAAAAAGGCTAAATTAGAACTCCCTATAACATAATAGTTCTGCTACATTAATGTTCATGAGCTAGCCATATTAAAAAAATAAATAAAATAAAAAAGAAAACAAAACACCCATTTTAACCTGAAGGCTTTGGTTCACCACCAGCTAGCCTGAAACATCCACTTATTTCTGCATGTGTTGCTGAATGAAAGAAGGATCAATTGTAAGCATTTTGAGCACATGCCAATGTCAAATTTCCTTCATGTTTTGTTTGCATCTCTATGATGCTAGACTCTGAAGCAGACCACAGGATGCTTGACTCTCTCCATGCAGGTATCTTCCTTTAACTCTGAAACGTTGGATTTTCTCTAGAAAGCAGGGCTTAGTCATATGACCCAGTCATGAGCACTGGGGTCAAAGGAAAGATTCTAAATTTGGTAAAATGATACTGTGAGGGAAAACTAACCTCATCCTTGTAGGAGAAGCCCAGCCCAAAAATCTGGCGGGCAGGCATGAGCCCTGCTGGCTTTTTTTTTTTTTTTTTTTTTTTTTTTTTTTTTTTTTTTTTTTTTTTTATTTCCTGCCCATCTCTGGATTCCTGGTGTTGTAAGCTATCCCTTCATTAAAATTTGCTGTTTCATATTAAGCTAACCTGGTTATTACGCCAATTACACATTCTTACATACAAATGAGTGAGAGCATGATTTTGGATCACAAGTCTGATAGTTTTTTTTTTTTCTGAATACTAGACCTTTTTTTTTTTCCCCCAAAGTGTACTTTACACAAAACTCTTAGTTCTGTAATTCAACCTCAATATTTATGTCCTGTAAGCTTGTCATAAGCCACATTTGGGGTGACTCTGTCACAGTCCAGCCAGGACAGGTTCCCATATTCCAGTTAGGGACATGTGGATTAGAAATGTAAGGTAGGAGGAACAGAAATATGAAAGAAACAAAGAGGCACAATATAGTATTGAGAGCACAACTCAGTGAACACTGAATACTAAATTCACATATCTTTACTTTTCATAATTTTATACCCCAATAGGAAACAGGGGAAAGAGGATAAAAGATTGCTTTACCATAACACAAAGGAAAACCAGAACAGTTGCTTGCTTCAATACTTGCGACATCAAGGCATTATTGAGTAAAGCATTTGATGTTTTGGGCAGGAATTGCAATGAACACGCCCTAGACCAAGTGCCTTGTAGGCAGTCCCTCCTTCTCTCAAAACTACTATTTTAAAGGAAGGAATAGGAACAGGCTTGAATTCTCTGACCTGTGGTCAGGGTGGAGGGGTTCTACCTCTCTGGACCGTCTTAATGTCCAAAACATCAAGAGACCACACCCTAGGTCATAGTTTCTTGCCTGTAGCCACACCTGTTGTCAACAACTTTTCTAAACTTTAGTCCAGGTGGAACAGGCTCACATCAGTGTGCCTCCACATAAACTTAAATGACATTATATACCATGGGACTGAATGGGTAGTCATATCTTATTTGAATAAAAGTCAAAACTGAAAGGTATTTTCCTTGATAAAATATACAATGAGTTCAATGATTTGTGCTCCTTCTGATGCTAAAACAGTGTGGTGTTTGGTACACCCTCATGTTTCTTAGAAACATATCTTTATTTGATCATACAGTCTAAGCTTAAATCATTACTGAAAATGACAAAGTCTGCCTTTTCCTTGTTTTCTAAAGCTGTTGTCTCTATATACAAAGTCTTATTTTTGCTATTGAAACATTGTCTTTTATTTTAGCTTTTTTGATAACTTCTATGTATGCCTTGAATGAGTCACTTATCTTTTTCTATTTCAACTTACTTAGGAAATAAACTAATAATGATTGTGATATACATCATACAAAAATAACATCATTTTGAAAAGAATGATGAAAATCAAAACAATGTGTTAAATTCCAGCTAGAATAAGATAACGTGTAAAAGGTTTCCATGAATAATTATCCTCTGATGTTGTCTTAGTACTAGGGAGGGCAGCAGAGTCATTTCCTATACAGCATTTTCTGAGTACTCGGGGAGGAGAATGTTGATTATACAACACATCTCCTATGCTGTCCTCATTGAATTGTTAATTTGAATAGCACCAGGAGGCAGCTATTGGCATCGTTGATGGAATATATTTGTGTATAAAATATTTTTCCTTAAAGGAATTGCTGTACCTAACCTGAAGAAATCAAATTCAGTTTAACTTCAAATGTCATCTTAACTCCTTAGCAAGAATACCAAGGGCACATTAGATAGCAGATTATACACCCACTCATCGCTTTACTTGATTGTTATTGAAGTCTTCATCTGTGAAAAGTCGTGGATTACATGGTTTGCAGTATACAAATTTAGCTTACTATTCTCATTTTGAAACAGCTTTTAGTAATATACACACATATATAATGTATTATATATAATATATTAATGCATACATGCATGCATACATACTAATGAATGAGACTGATGAAATTCTGGTGGGGACTTTGAGATCAAGGCAAGGAATGTGAATGTGAGAGATCAAGGCAAGGAATATGATTGTGTGAGACTTTTAAGAATGCTTTCCAATGCAAGCCTGCAGACGAAGGGAGTGGCTTCTTCATTGAGCATGACAGATCAAGAGCTTGAAAGTCTAATTTGTACCCTTGCAACAAAAAAAAAAAAGCTGAACAATCAGAGTATTAACCCATATATTTGAAACTATGAGAGACATGAGACTACAGAATAAACTGTTCGCTACAATCTGCTGAAAAAGGAGTACTCAAAAGTCACAGCATAAAGTACTGAACCTTGAGCAGAGCTGTTGGAAGCATAAACTGGAACTTTGGGTTTGGACTCTGAGTTTGCATGCTGCTAATGCTGGTGAGTTGCTGGAGGCTGTGCAAAGACTGTCTCAAGAGTTAGAAGCTCCTAATGGTACACTCTTGAGTAAGTTCACCATTCTCATGAACTTTACCTGTAGGAATTGCAGGAGTTCTCTTGGTAACAAGCATGGGAATAGTGATCACATGAGCTCTGCCCAGCACATTCATTTTACAGAGGGCTGCTTTGCTGCAGAAATGAGTTCACCACACAATTGCTATCATTTTTAGGAAAGAAGTAAACTTTCCCAATTCCATGTCTGCCTAATCTTCCTCCTCCATTGGGAGGGCAGGTAAAAATAAGTGTGGTAAATATGTGCCAATTTAGTACATGAAGAGTCTAGGGAAGAGTACAGAACCACTAAAAGATTATAAATTAATCAAAAGATTATAGAATCACCATTCACAACTCTATTGCCCCACCAATGGGACCCACGTAAAAGAGCTACATGACACATACTCTTTAAAATATGGAGGTAGGAGAGGATAGAGTGGAGGGGGGGGGAGAAAGGAGAGAGAGAGAGACAGACAGACAGACAGACAGAGAGATGTTAAGATAAGAATTCAGAAGTAATATGTCTAAGACTTTACTAGAAACATAAAAAAAAATAAACCAGAAAAAGAAAAATGCAAACCCTAAGAAAGAACCACAAATAAATGTTAGGAATTAACAACTGTCACTTAAACTATGAATGCATTAAAATCTTATGGAAGGACTAATAAAAGGCATGTAGACAGAAACCTTTCTATTGCAATGAAAGTAAGAAAAAAATGAAGAAAAAACAGCAAAAAATAAAGATTCCAGGGTAACTTTAAAAAACATGGCAAAAACAAAGCTGAGACCATACAAAGAGGGACGAGAATGGAGCAGAAGAATGCTTGATATCATATTGACCAACTATTTTCCCTAATTAATGACAGACAAGTCAAAGATCCAGAAAGTAGAGAGAATTCTGAGCCTGGTATCTAATACTACTCTACTCTACAACTTAAACATATTGCATTAAAAATGCAGAAGAAAAGGAGGAAATCCCGAAAGAAATCAAAAGAAAGAAAATGTGTTACTTACAGAGAACCAAAGATAGGCAGACTTTCCCAGGGAAGGATAGCAGAGAAGCTCTGGAGCGGGATATTTGCAAGTGCTAAAGAAAGCCGGGATCATCAGCCTTCTTGAGAAGATAGGCGGAATGCATTTGGCTGAGTGCAGAGCTCAGGAAAAGCACTGAGCTGCCATGCTGCTTAACCTCAGTCTCACACATGTGGAGGATCAAGGGTTGCTCCCTGACATGCAGCATAGGGTTTCCCTAGGTGGGAGGAATTATTAAACCTATTATCTAAGTGTTAATTTATAGATAGCTGCATTGCAAGAAACTGCTGAACTGAAGATTTGAGGGGTAAATGGGAGAGTGCTTGGAACAGAGGTCTGAAAAATGTGAACTTTATATAGTATAATGAGAAGAGAAAAAACGTCACCAAATTTGAAGGGTAGGAACCCAGGAGTGAAAAAAATGCTTTAAGGATGTTTTGTAATGTGGAATCAAAAACAGAGATTGAACTGAGGACTGGAAATAATTTCCTGATTAACACTGATGAAATTTCAATTAAGTGACTAGTCAGAAAAACCAGCTTTCAGAGACAAGAAGATTAAACACAATAATCTGTTATCAAATTGCTGTGCTAAATGATAAATGAGGACATGGATCCTATAAATGTAGTTCATCTTTTAAGAATTTCATTGAGGGGACTAGAAGGATAGTCCAAGTTTGTTTCCCATCATACACACGGATACCTCATAACTATACATGACTCACACCAGTGTTTCAGATGCCTTTTCTGGCCTCTCTGGAGAGTTTCATGATTATACACATAAAAATAAACATATACACACATAAAACCCATTTTTTAAGAAAAGTATCTCATCATTGAAATAAGGGCAAGGAATGGAAGTTGGATTCACACATACCACAATTATGTGTTGCTATTTTGTTGTTGTGGCATTTGTTTAAGGAAAGATAAAAACTAAGTCATCTACAAGACTGATATAATTAACTATAAAAGAATTAATCTGAAAGGTACTGATATTTTAAGAGTGGTCCCCCTTATTATAAATAGGAGTTTAATCCTGATCAAGATTTAACTGACCTAGATTGTACAAACAACTGCTTCCCTGAAACTGCTTCTTTGGAAGTCTGTCTTTTCTTCCTCATCCCAGAAAATAGAAAGTATTTTCCACATGAGAATAGTCTACGACCCACTGTGATTACAGTGTACAGACATCACACTAGTTGTAATATGCAAATATGAAGACATCATCTTAGTTGTAAAATGCAGATTCTCATTCTACAGACTTCTGTAATTGTTCCAGAAAGTGTTTTTTTTTTTTTTCCGTAAAGTGATATTATAATGATGGGAATGCTGAGTTCCCATTTGCCTTTCCAGTTCTTGTGAACCTGAGGGTGGGGAGGAGACTGTAGAGCTGTGCAATGTCTTCCAGATGGTTTCGTAATATTCTCATCCTAATCCTTTAAAAGCTCTTTATTAAATTAACTTACTTCAACAGATTGTGTTTTTCCCTGTTCTAGGGAATTGAACTTGGACCCCTGTGCAAGCTAGATGCACATATCCCAAACCTGAAACCTACGTGATTATTTAATTTTTGTTATGTAGTAATCTTGTGATTTGACTGTGGTACAAGATGTTGCATAGCTGGACACAGTCAGAAGCAGTAGAAGCATGGGAGTCATATCGAAATCCACAGTGTGAACAGAAAGATATGTTATTTTCTAGACAGTGTAATACCATTAAAGTGCAAATCTCTCAAAATGACATGTTCAAACTAAAGACTTCATGAATTATGAAGACAGCTTCTTTTTTAAAGTCAAATAACTTGACAGTTATTGAGAGAAATAAGATACTGTTCACCTTTACAAAATATTACTTTTGAAATTAACCTCTGTCCATGCTATCTTAAAAGGTATACTACATATATTAATTTTCAGAGTTCCCCATCCATTTTCTTTACAGTCTGAATGTTTTAGTAGATTTAGTATAACGTATTTTTGAGCAGTAGCCATCTCACGTATACAATTTTCAATGTCATAAGGATTAAAAGATATCAGTGATTTCACTGCAGGTTCCAGTGATTTAACCTCCACAGCCCACATGTTGGTCATATATTGAATGCACATATAGTTTGAATTTTGTGGAACTGGTATGTGGTACTTACATAAAATTGTTTCTAAACTTCACCTTTCATCATTCCTGATGGTCTTCCTGTGGTTTCTACCTTGGGTCTGTCTCTGTGGTCCTCAACTCTGCTCTGTCTCCTGTGATTTCTGATGGGAGAGCTCTTTGTCCAGTGTGTTCTCCATGACATTTAGGAGAGTTACTGGAATGATGGAGACAGAGGGAAAACAAGGGGTAAGAATAAAATAGATGAACTGGATATTTCAATAACGATGTCCCAGGTAAACAAATGAAAATCTTTGTCATGCAGTTATTTTTTAATTCTTCAGTATTTTTTGGAACATATCATTATTCTAAACTGAGATTATATGAACCTTGGACAGTATGTTACATGCCTGTTAAACCATTTTTGGGCAAATATTTTGCTTCCTATACATATTTTCTAGGATGTCTCTAGATCTTTACATTGGAAGAATATTACTGCATCAAACCCAGCACAGACTGATCCTACTTTATGTGAATGATTGGCAGAGTATGGAGACATTGAAAATACCATGACACATGCAGTCTAAAGTAGATTACTGTTTAAAAATTTAGTGATGACAATATGCAGAGATGGAAGGAAGAGAAAGCCTGAAAACCATTCAGATTTAACTTCTCATTCTTTGTTAAAAATAAGAATCTACCCTGGAAGAACTCAGGAAATAGAGGATTCAGGTATTCAGTTATTATAGGTTATGTGTTGTTTTTCTACCCTTTCTTCTTTTTCATTGTAGAACAGTTATTAAATGTTAAATATTGCTTCAGTTCAACTACTTATGTATAGTGGTATATTATTCGTGTTTTAATAAATAAAGCTTCCCTGAAGATCAGAAGGAAAATTCAGCCTACAGGCCAAGGAGTGGTGGCACACCCTTAATTCCTGGACTGGGATCTCTGTGAGTTCAAGGCCACACAGGGCTAAAGAATCTGTCTAAAAGAGAAAGGGAGCTCACACAAAGGTGATCCCAGCTTTTGGGATCGCGTATCTTTAATCCCAGCACTAACGAGGTGGAGACAGTAGTGATATGGCTCAGCAAAGAGAGGAATATAAAGGGGAAGGGACAGGAATTCAGTGGATGTGGAGTCTGAGGTTGGTGGAGAGCATTGCAGGAACGCCCTTCTGTTTATCTGAGACCTCCTCCTCCGGCTGCTGGTAGAGATAAGATCTCTCTAGGGGCTTGGCTGCTTTGCTTTTCTATTCTTCAGTTTGAACCCCAATATCTGTCTTTGGATTTTTCTTATTTATGTTATCCTTATGCATAATCTCTAAGAAGATGTAATGGTTGGAAATTACTGCTGTGTCTGTCACATAGTTCCTCAATATTTCAACAAAGTACAACAAAATATCACAAGGTCAGCAGCTTGAAAAATAAGTGTCTATTTCCTCACGGTTCTGGATACTAGAATTGTAAGGTTAAGATATTAGTAGGCCATGCTTATTATTAAATAAATAGTACCACTCCACTCTCTGTCTCTGTCTGTCTGTCCCTCCCTCCCTCCCTCCTTCCTTTTTTTGTCTTCCTGTAGTTCTAAGATCTGTGATAGTTAGTTCAAAATGGCATACCTTTCACTCCCCTTTTAAAATAAAAAAAATAATGAATATACACATTGCCAAGAAATGCTCAATGATATTCACATTATCTTTATGTCTAATGGTGATATAAATGTCCAAGAGCCTTTACTCTCTTGTTTCAGGAGGATGATAAAGGTGCCACTACATGCACCCAGATTCCTGCTGGCATTTTGTTTTATAAAATTTAAAGATTCTTTTGATGATAGAATATAGCACACTGACATGTCACACCGGTAGGTAAAACACAGAGTTCTGTTTCAGCTCCAAAGAGCAAAGACTTTCCCACAAGGACTAGCAAAGGTCACCCTGAGAAAGAGTAGCAACTGTAGTAGCTGTAGGAAGCAGCCTGCCACAGCAAGCCAGGGTTAACTAGGGTTTCATAAGAGACCTGTGATTGGGTAATTTGAATAAGTGCTAGTTCTCTGAGGTTGCACTACCTGCCCAGTGTTTGGTCTCACCTCAAAGGAAACAAGAGCTAGTTTGTATCTTGAGAGATGCTTAAGTGGTTATGAGCACTTGCTGTTGCTAAAGATGCAGGTTTGATTCCCAGCACCCTCATGACAGCTTACAAGCATCTCTAGCCTCTGTTACAAGAGATTCAACAGGCATAAACATGGTACACCGACATGCATGAAGACAAAGCATTATACATAAAGTAAAATAAATGCATCTAAAAATTTTATAAATCTATTCTATACCCAAATATGGATAACCATGACCTGGGAACATAGTCAGATAGTTCCTAGAACTTTGTTATACTGTGGACAAGGTTATGTGAGATCCTATTAGTTACAGAACTAGGAAAGTCCTAAATCAGGTTTTTACTATGTTCATTGAAGGGAATGTCAGTTGAGTTATTACACCAATAGGAAGACTGACATAGGACTCAGATTCTATCTGACAATAATCTTAGCTTTTTGATTTTACAAAAGCCAATGGTTTGCAAAAAAAAAAAAAAAACACATTTTAGGTGGGTCAACAGGGAATGACTTTTTGAGGAACCAAAAATAGCCTGAGATAAATTTGACTCTGTTTAGAAATACTTTAGCCCCTGTAATCTCAAAGTTTAATCACTTGATCTTGTACATAGGGCATATTCTTTTTTGTTGTTTTTGTTACAACTTAAACAATTTATTAATGCTATTTATTCATATGGAACATAAATATTTGTTACTAGATAAATTTGCTGAGAGTAAATTTTGCAAAGTATTGAAAGTAAGAAGGGATGATGGAGATTTCTGCCAGCCTCCATCATGACCTAGGTTTAGAATAAGAATGTAAAAATGGTTTTATGTGGCATGGTTATAAAGAATCATAAACAAAGAACTATTCAGGAGAGATTTGCTTATTCAAGTCAGCTATCAAATTCCTTTGTGCAATTATTCCATAGGGCATATTCTTTACCTCACCTACCTACCTTCTGGTGCATTCAATCCTTACTTGATGACAGATGGAAACTTTTAGTATTAATTCTGTCCCTATTTATTCTTCACCAAGGGAAGGAGCATATAAATGGCTGTTCACATGACTTAAAGTATACTATGTTAATATTGCTTCTTTGACAAATGTATTAGATTCTGACAATCTCAAGAATCTTGAGGGTATTTTTGGCCCCCAAGATTTCCTAATGAACAATTACAAGAGAACAAGATGAGTAACCCTTTGTGGGTGATCTTTTGAGAACTTTGTTGATGTTGTGTTCGTTGACTTCTCTTGGTGTAGTCTTAAAGTAATCTTGATGATACCTGTGCTTTAGAAGATCAGAAACTAACTTGGTATGCATGGTCAGTTCTGTTTTCCTGAAAACTTGGTTCATATTCATTCTGACATAACATACACTCAACTTAAGATGTCCTTAGAAACTTCCAATATTAATTTCATCTTTAACATTTTTCTTACAAAAATGTTGGCTGAAACAAAGAGTATCAAAAATGTTGAGTAAAAAATTTGATATGAACCATGATTTAGTTTAAAATATTCTATCAACTCACTTTATCATCATAGAAAATGAATAACTATAGTATATTATTTTAAGATATATGAGTTCATTTTCATTGTTGTTTATGTAAAGACCTAAGTCAAAATAGATATTGACAGCAATTTGGAAATGATAAGCTTACATCTCATAAAACCTCTATAATATATTTTTATTGTGTATTAAATAAAGCACAGGACTGTAATAGTTTTTTTTTGGTTTATCTTTTCCTTTTCTTCTTTCTTTCTTTTTTTTTTTTTTACATTTTTCGAGACAGGCTTTTGCTATGTAGCTCTAGCTATCCTGGAACTAGCTCTTGTAGACCAGGCTGGCCTCGAACTCATAGAGATCCACCTGCCTCTGCCTTCCAGCTGCTGGGATTGATTAAAGGTGTGTGCCAACACCACCCAGTCTCTGTAATATGTTTATTTGAGAGGGTGGTGTACAGAATTTCTAGTTCTTGATGTTGTGTTTCGCTGTCTTTAGTATTTGTTGAAATTGTTTTCTCTTCTTTATTCTTGTGCCTAAGCCTTCTTTGTTCCAGAAATCTACCATTTTCTGAAGTAGCTGATTAAAATGATTATTATAATACAAATGGGTTTATGAATTGCAAAACCGCCACACAAATAAAAGGTCCTGTGATCTTTTAAAAGATGGCAATAGATAAGAATTCTTGAGTTATTTCTAAAGGAAACTTTTATAGACAAAAAAAAAAAAAAAGTTCAGTGTCCCACCATTCTTCTTCAGCTGTGGAATGTCTTCCCCTAGGCACTGCTCTAAAAGCCTGATGAGGCCATGGATTGACGTTTCAAAGATGCTCATTTTGAAAATTAACTTATAAACAGTTTTAGTGTCACAGTTAATAAATACTACTTTTTCATGTAAGCAAATTATATTTTTTGTTTATAACTTTAACATCTCTTATAAATATTATAAATATAAGAGTAAATTATCAAAAATCATACTATCTTATAAATATTTGGTCAATTTTTTTATAAAACAGATATTTAGAAAATATAACCTATGGTGTTTGGTAATGTATTTGCAACTTAATTAAAAGAATGAGAGAACAATCCCTGAATGAGCTGTCACCATTTTGCCTCTGTAAACAGAGTTTCTCCTCCTAACCCTCTACATATGTGTATGCATGCATCCCTCATCAGAATGGTTAGGCATGATCCTGATCCTGATATTTTTATTTTGTTTTGGTTTTTATATGTACATAATGAGATATCTGTGGGATGGGACCCCCAGGTTTAAATGCAAAACAAATTTCTATTTCCTATGGTTTTGTGCATATGCCTACGGTAGCTTTTTATGTTAATGTGAATATCACTATTTTCTCAGTGCAAAGAGGAGGTCAGATATGAAATTTTCCCATTGTGCTATCAAAAAATTTAATTTAGAGCACTTAAAAATTCAGATTTTTAATCTGTGTGTTCAATATGTAATAAACTCATTAAAATATAAAAATATTACACTTTTGTTTTCATATTTCTGTAAAATACTGTTCAAAATAAAGATCCACATATATAAAAAAAACAGAATGTTAGGCCATTGCTACAACAGTGTATAGAAGCAATTGCTCAGCTTTTAAATTCACATGATCATGTAATGATTCCTAATACTAAAGTGGACTGTAGACTGATTTTAATTATCTTAAATAAGTCAAGCTTTAAGTGCTATTTTTTAGCACTGTCTTCCACGTCTGAATAGTCTGATGAGTTATTCCTGTAGACATAGGATGACTGCCCATTACCACTTTCCTTTACTACTGAGTGAACCCACTGTGGAACTCTATGTGTGATCATACAGTAACATTGACCCAAGAAGCCTAAGGGTAGGGAGAGCTGGGAGAAAGCCATGTGTTCCTACAAATTCTTACATTTTCTTATCACATGCTTGCTCTCCTCCCGGATATACACATGGTCTGTTTCTTTTTCACTTGTTAATAACATTCTCTCTTCATTGGCTCAACAAAATTGTCTGTGTTATTAATTTATTATGCTTTTTAACCTTATTTTTACAGTGGAGAAAAGGGCTTATATGTTGTAAGATGAAACCTAGAGAGGACAAGAAGTTTACAAATAGGCAGATCATGTTGACTCATACAAATTTGATGGATTATTTTTTTTTAATTTTTATTTATTTATTAAAAATTTCTGATTCTTCCCTGCCACTGCCTCCCATTTCCCTCCCCCTCCCCCAA
>NW_026068015.1:1216579-1232927 GCF_014885135.2 Alexandromys fortis
ATGAGTGTACCCCTTTCTCCACAACCTCTCCAGCAAAGGCTATCATTGGTGTTTTTGATTTTCGCCATTCTGACAGGTGTAAGATGGTATCTTAAAGTTGTCTTGGTTTGCATTTCCCTGATCGCTAAGGAAGTTGAGCATTTCCTTAAGTGTCTTATGGCCATTTGAACTTCTTTTGTTGAGAATTCTCTGTTCAGTGCCCCATTTTGTAATTGGGTTGATTAGCCTTTTAAGGTCTAGTTTCTTGAGTTCTTTATATATTTGGGAGATCAGTCCTTTATCAGTTGCAGGGTTGGTGAAGATCTTCTCCCAGTCAGTGGGTTGTCTTTGTGTCTTAGTGACAGTGTCCTTTGATTTACAGAAGCTTCTCAGTCTCAGTAGGTCCCATTTATTCAATGAGGCCCTTACGGTCTGTGCTGCTGTTGTTATGAATCAAATACAGAATATCTTATATGTAGCCACAAGGGTGTTGCAAAACACAGGTTGAGAAGAGCTGATTTAGAGGGGTGCAGTCGACAAGTATAGTGGGGTTTCTTAAGCAGAGATGAACTGGGACTGCAGTCTCCTGAGGCTCTCACTGACTTGATGTCCAATAGCTCATGGTTGATGCAGGAAGCTCTTTGGCAGCTCATTTATTATCAGTGGAAGAACTTCACTCTTATCTATATATCTGTTCAATTCTTTCTCAATATGAGAGAAAACATTCTAAGTGATCATCATGAAAACAGAAACAGCTTTCTTGAGCTAGCCCTGTGCTACTCCCCTCATATTCTATTGGAGAAACAAGGCAATAAGATCTACCGAGATCCAAGCATTATGAAATGTATCTCTAATGGTGACTGTATAAGTAAAGGAAACTGCACTCAAATCAATGTGAATAAATAAACTAAGAATATTAAGCCCTTTCATTCTATACACCAATATGATTTCTAACTTATGTGGTACAACTCGTGAAACATTTTCTCCCTTAGAATAAAAACTCATAAAAGTTAAGGTAAATGAAAAATACAAGTTTCAGGAAGTTCCTGAAACTTACAAGATTAAACTACCCCTCAAAGAAGGTAATAATTGGTAGAAACTATCTGAATGTTAAGGGAGATCCAAGAATGCAGCTTTTATAGTAATCAGCCATAAAGAAGTGGTCTTTGTAAGTGATGCTGTTGCTTTTGAATTGAAGCTTGCTCACATAAGCAACATCTTACCTATTTCTATAAAAATCCCAAAAAGCTCAGCAGTGCATGATGGAATTATTATGTCAGTCTGTTGTTAGTGCCCTAGGTGGATGAATAGACTTCTACCAATGATCCATGTTTCCTAAGTAGTACTACAACTCAGTAGCTAAATATGCTTCATAATTTTGTATCAATAATAAGAATATTCATGAAACATTATTAACCTTCATCTAAGAATTTAGTAGTGCTGTTATACTGCCTTTATTTTGCATATTGGCCATATTTAAGAAATATTTATGTGTATATATATATGTAAATAACAACAGAAAAAATGCTAGGTAGCTAATAGTTATTGGCAAAGTCATTTAGACAGCATACTCATGAATATTTTCATGGCATTTAATATATTACATAGTCAATGTTTTAATAAAGATCAGTAATAGATTATACTTCTCTGTTTTAAAGTTAGGAGGCTGTAAACATCTTGAGAAATTTTCACAGGAATAATATCTGAGGCTTTTTTAAATGAATGTATTCTTGATAAGATTAAGTTCTTATAATTTTCTGGAAGCAATATCGAGGCAAATCAATGATATTAAAATAATCCACAAAATGCTAATTAATTCCTAAAAATTGCTGTTGATCTTCAATACCAACACAAAAATTAAAATAGACAAATGCTGAATCCCTGAAGACTTACTGAGTGCTGCAAGACCAATATTATGTTAACTCCTTTTAACCATTATCTCATTCAGCATCTGGTGGGCTTCCAAGTGAAGTCAGAGGTCACCACTCACAGGAGTAGTAGCTGTGAACTAAGGTTGCTTCAGGCACTCTCCACTTACTGACTAAACAAGAATCAACCTGTTTTCCTCAGTGGAGAATTCCTAGTTTAGGGCAACAGAATTCAGAGGGTGGAGTTTAACTGACAGGATTTATTGCATGATATGGTTGTTCTATTGCCTGTAGTCTTCACTTTTCTCCCTTACCCTTTTCTCTTTTTTAAAAATCTTTTTTTAAATCTCTTTATAATCTTTTTTCTTTAGCATGTTCAACTCCATCTCATTTGTTAGTTCCTTACTAGAAAATGTGATAACATATTATTTTATATAGGATCTTAACATCCTTTAGATGTGATAGTTCAGTTGTTTGAAAAGTGTAAGTAATAATATTACAGAGTGTTTGACAACAGGTCGTTTCTAGCTTGGAGTCATTTTCAATACCCACGGAGTTTTTCGTGGAGTTAAAAGTAGTTAACTGTTTGCAACAGAAACATATAACTATTTACATGATCAGGTGTCAAGAATTTGACCCTATGTCTTGTTGATTGGAAAAAAAATATGATTGTTATTTTACATGCCTCTAAATGTTGCTAATTTTACCTTTGCTGTGTGGAATAACTTGAACTTCCTGCTTCTTAGAGCATTATGTAGAATTAATTTTAAAATGAATGGGTACAAAATCGGTCTATGAAATCCATATTGTGTGGGAGAACTGGAAGGTCATAGCATCTCTAGTTAGCATGCCTATGCCAGTCAATTTGTAAACTGAACACAACCTAGAATAACTTTGGAAGAAGAAGCCAAAATTAATAAATTGACTTTAGCAGATTGACTTGTGGGGATGTCTATGCTGCATTTTGTTACTTAATGATGGGTATGGAATGATCCAACCCACTGTGAATGGTGTCATACCTGAGCAGGTGCAGGAGCAATATAAAACCTATATAAGAAAGCAAACTTCAGAATCCAGGGGGAGCAAGCCACAAGGCAGCATTTTTCCATGAGTCTGTTTAAGCTCCTAAATTCTGGTTCCTTCTCTGAGCTCATTCCCTGACTTCCCTTGTTGATAGACTGTAACCTGTAAACTGAAATAATCCTTTTATTCTCCATGTTGCTTTTGGTCAGTGCCTATCACAATAATAGGAAAGTACTTATCATAAAAAGCATGGAGATATGAATAAAATAGAATTATATAGGATTTATCACCATAGATAAAGTAAAGTGCAACCCAGAATAACCAAATCTAATTTCATCTTCTCCCTTAGGTCAGATAGAAATACAGATGGAGAGAAATGCATATAGTCTTCCTTTACTATTTTTATAAGAAGGAAGCACGAATTGAACATAGTGTACATGTCAACTGCTATACTTGTTGCTAATGACATGCTAAGGAAATAGTCTATATGCCAAGGCAGGGAAGATAAAGAAAAGTCCTGTGAGAGTGGAGAACAAGGCATGTATTTGAAGTGTCATATGGGATGATATGTGGTTTAGATGTGATGGGGAACCCTTCATCTACTGGTTCAGTCAGTAGTAGATAACAAGGAAATTTTAAGATTTGTTCTATAATAGTACATATTGTGGGACACTGGGGTTTGATAGGTGGAAGGGAATAAACTCCAACAATATCTGTATTATGTTTCAGTTTGGTTTGAAGAAACATTTTAAGGTAGATGGAAATCAAAACCTTGGAGTCTCCACAAATAGGCAGATGAAAATCAAGAGCGCAGTATGCTGTGCTGGAGAGTCTGCTTTTCCCTAAAAGAGAAAAGTAATGCAGTAGAAACTTCCAAAAATATACACATATGTAAAGGTTATCTAAATAAAAGCACCAAATGATGGAGAAAACAATCCCAATTGACCATCTCTTCTCACAAAACAAAGTTTCTAGTACTGGAATTGGGATATATCTAATTGAGTTGTTATTGTAGTTCCACATTGGAGTGACATATCCACATGTCTGTAAGTGTCCAGCCTCAACAGGTTCATATGCGCCAGGATAGGGGCATGTGGATTAGAAATGTTAGGCAGAATAAACAGAGATACAAAAGAAATAAAGAGACATAGTATAATACTGGGATGACAATCCAGTGAATGCTGAATGTGTTCACGTTTATTCCTTATGATCGTCAAGTACCCAGAAAACAAAAGACTTTTTTTATTTGTGATACAAGGAACACAAAGAAATTACCATCTCAATACCCAAAACACCATGTAACAACACCTTAGGTCAAGATATCCTGTTAGTAGCCACACTGTAAGTTAAATCTTCTATCAGTAACCATGGAAGAGCAAGGCAAGGCCTGAACTCTCTAACTTTTAGTCAAAATGGAACAGATTTACTTTTGTGCACTACCTTAATACCAGAAACACCAAATAGCCACACTGTAGGTCAAGATATCTTGTTTGTAGTCACTCTATACATCAAACTTCTTGTCAATAACTTTGAAAGAGCAAGAGTAGGCTTAAGCTCTTTGACCTTCAAAGTGGAACAGACCCACTTCTGTGGGCCCCCACAAGTTGTGGGCCAAAGTAATTCACCAAAAACACTCAAATTGTTGCCAAGACTATAGGTTGCTTCTTACATACTAACAGCAAGGCCCCCTTTCTGAAGACAACACTTACATAGTTTATTAAGCTGGAGTAGTTGAGCTAGTGCCAGTGATAGAGTTCTCACCACCGTTTTATAGCAGACTCTCTACATGCTATCAAAAGAAAAATGTAAACACCAAGCCAGCATCTAGTGCCTATAATAGGGTTCTCACCCCCATTTTATAGTATCTTTGGTACAGAAAGATTCTCTTTTGTGCTATCAAAAAAGAAATGTAAATACAAAGCTAGCAGAAACATTTTATCAACAATAATGTACCTACAAGATATGCTAGGGCAATGGTGGCACAAAGCTTGTGGGAGTAACCAACTAATTAGTGATTTGACTCAAAGTCCACTACACAAGATGATACCTATTATAGTAAAAATAAAATCCACATGTCCCCAAGTAGCAGCAGTGGGCAGTGGGTACAAGACCATGGCAGGCCATGAAGGCAGCCAGTCCAAGGCAGGGAGCCATGTGGTGCTTGAAAGACAGAGACAGATAGGTGCACACCATGTGGATTGAAGTTGGATATTTATTTAGTGAGTTATGGAAGGGAAAGTAAAAGAGGGTAAAAGGGAGAGAGAGAGAGAGAGAGAGAGAGAGAGAGAGAGAGAGAGAGAGAGAGAGAGAGAGAGAGAGAGAGACAAAGAGAGAGAGGGCAAGGGGAGAAGTAGGGAGAAGGGAGAGAGGCCAAAGCTGCCTCCTCAGAAGAGAGAGGGAAAAGAAGGACTCACAGGCTGGAAACATAAAGAAGATCTGCTTACCTCAGTAGATGGGAAAGAGAGTGGGTGGGTCTTATCTCTTAAAGGGACAGGACAGACCATTATATTTCCATCTCTTTTTTTATAATAAAAAGGTGAAAGGTTAGGCACAACAGGTTAAAGGAATTGGGGTAGCAGATTCTCAAGACTTCTTCTTGCTTATTTGTGGGAATTATCTTGTGTGGGGGGGAACCTGAGAAAGTTGGGTGCTGGTCACATCCTGGGGTAGCTGATCTCTTTGTTCCTGTCCAGTGTTTGTGGTATGGAAATGTCTGGTGTCTCTTACACGTGTTTAAGGTATTGGCAGAACAGAGGACAAAGTTAAGTTTAGGAAAAAAAATTAGAACTAGGGAATTGAGAAGTGTGTATCTGACCTGTTTAAAGTGGATCCTTAAAGACTATGAAAGGCAACGTGAGAGAAAAATTTGATAGCATGTAGTTATCCTCACACCTTTATAACTTGTATTTTACTGAAATTTACATGGTGAGGTTGTTCTTTTAAACTGACAAAACTTATCAGCTGTCTAACTGCGTCAGAGATCTTTGAGAAGGATAAAATTTAACTTGAGTTATTGATTTTAAAATGACAGAGAACTTACTTAGTTGGTACCTAGAGCTACTACTCAGGTACTCTTTGGTTGCTGAGGGTTGTATTTTTTCTTCTGGTGTTTAGCACAGGGCCTGCCAGGCTCCAGAACATCCTGTGGGCTAAGAAATCTGTAGGAAGACAAGCCTACCTTGACCTGAACAGCTAGGCTGTCAATCCCAATGATTTTGTCTACTGTTTGGAGACCTTCATTTTAGATGAAAGGCAGTTTTGCCCAGTCATCAGTGCTTGGAAGTTGAAACAAATTGTGGATGAATGTTGTTTTTTGCCCATTTGTTTTCTGTCTTCTTGGGAGGAAGTAGATTGCTGCTGCTGGAAGCCAACCTGTCTCTTTTTGTTATGGAAAGTTGTTTAATAATTAAATATTTAAGTGCTATAGTCCCCAGATCTTTGAGCAGTTGAGGGTTGTTTACTGGGTATAGATAAGTTATAGAATATGCTTGGAGAGTTGGATCTGAGCTTAACTGTACTGGCTGTCAACTTAACAGGTAAATCAGGGTTAGTTGGATTAAGAGACTTAAAAGTACATACCAATTAAAAACATAAGACTTACTGTTTTGTAGTCTAGAATGAGATACAATGAACAGACAATTACAACATTTAACAGTAAATATAAGTGTATTTAAGTTACTTGTATGCACACACACAGTGAACAGGAATTTGGCAAAGTGGATGCTCTTGGTGGACCCTAACAAAGGCATGCCACTGTGTAAAACACACCAGTCAGCACTGGTGGACCAGGCGGGGAATACTTGATCACCTGATTTGGCTCTCAGTTAAGATGGTTGTAAAGTCACCTGAACTCAGGTAAGATGGTGATAAGGTCACCTGACCTTAGTCAAAATGGTGGCAGTCACATGTTGTATGGAAAAGTCACATTTTTTGAACTGAGGGAGTTTTAAACATAATAACAAGAGAGACCTAGAGGCATGATCTGTCCTGTTGCTGAGCTACCACACCACAAGCCATGCCACAAGCCATGGTGGGGAATAATGGCTAGAATTGAAAACAGCTGCCTTGCAGGTCTGACTAATCTTGTTGGTTCTGCAGCATCAGCAGTAGTGGTGGCAGGGATACTTTGACAAAAAGCAGAGCCTGCGGGAAACCAACATAGCATTCACAGATGGTGGCTGATAGTTTGACGGTTGATACCATAGCTGAACCATGAAAAACCACGAAAACAGTGGTCAAACACCACAGGGCCTGCCTATAGAAGTACATACCCTCTCTACAGGTGAGGTGTTAAAGTCTGACTCGTTCCAGACTGGGTGACTCAGAAGCCAGAGATGCTAGAGGCTGATCACAAGCTGTCTCTCATGGTGGGAGCACTTATGATTGGTCTAAAGGAAAAGAAAAGAGAGAGAAAAATCCAAGGGACCCTGGGCCCCAAATCAAATGCATTGCATAGCGTGTTCAGTGCTAGCACAGGAGGACCAAACCGGGGTTGTCTGATGATGTTTTTAGCTATGAAAAGCAACCAGAGATGAATGTCAGTGAAGGACTCAACCATAGCAATGAAGGCTGTGGTTGGCTGACTGGAAGGGGAAAACTCATCACCAGAGCTGCTGGTGTGCATAGAGGTTGGAGTTTAGGCAGATGGAACGCAGAGAGCTATTTTAAAGAAACCTGGTTCTGGAGCCCAGGGTTCCATGCTTCCTCACCCGGTCCACCCATGGCTGGGAGGAAACATGGAGAGAGCCTGTCCAAGTCACAAGTACCAATGTTATAGTAAAAATAAAGCACTGCAATTCCCTGAGTTGTGGCAGTTGGCAGTGGACATGAGGCAGCAGTGGGGCATGAAAGCAACTGGTCCCAGGCATGGAGCCATGTGGCAGGTGAGAGACAGAGACATATAGGCGCATGCCATACAAAGTGAAGTTGCATATGTATTTAGTGGGTTGTGGAGGAGAAAGTGAAAGGGGAAGGGGAGAAGGGAGAAGAGCAGAGAGAGAGAAAGAGAGGGGGGAGGGAGACGTGGGAAGAAGGGAGAGAGGCAGATGTTGCCTCTTCAGGAAAGAGAGGGGAAAAAGGACTTACAGGCTGGAAGCAGAAGGAAGATCTGCTTACCTAAGTAGACAGGAGAAGGAGTGAGCAGGGCTTGTATCTTAAAGGAATAGGACAGATCATTACAATACCCATACCTGACACTATTTGGGTAACCAAGAACCTGTGACTAGATATCCCAAAGACCTAGGGTAAAACCAAATAATACTCATCTAACCAACAACAACAACAACAAAATAATGTAGTGATAAAATGACTCCTAAAGGTATTTTGCTGTACTCAGAAGTCAATGTCTTATCTAGCCATCATCAGAGAAACTTCCTCTTGCATCACATTATGCAGAGAGTGAGAGACCTTGGAATACTCAACCCTATATGGGATGTCTCCATCAAAACCCTCAGAACTCAGAGAATCCTAAGGAAGAGGAATAGGAAAGAGTGTTAAAGCCAGAGGGGGCAGAGGACACCAAGAAAACAAGGCTCTCTAATTCAACATTAGCAAAGCTCATAGGAGTGCACAGATAGTGAAACACCATGCACAGTGCCTGCAGAGATCTGTGCCAGGTCCCCTGCACTTACATTATGACTTCCAGCTTAGTGTTTTAATGGGGTTTTCAAGTGTGTGAATGAGTAAGTATGAAAATGCCTTCTTTTGGACATTTTCCTTCTGTTGTATTTTCTTATCCAACTTTGATGTGATAGTTTTTGTTTTATATAGTTATGCCCAGATCACAGAGTCTTCCCAACACCATGTAGGAGACCAAGTTCTGTATGTAAAAGCAAAGAGCCTTTATTCAAGCTGAAACTTGGACTCTCTGCATGTCCATTGCAGCATTTGAGAGCAGTCACAGTAGGTTTTTGTTAGTTTGTTTGTTGGTTGGTTGGTTGGTTTTTTGTTTTTGTTTTTATATCATAGGAGAGTTTGGGGTGAGGGGATTTCTAGAGATCGGGACCCTTAGTGGTTGACATTTGTCAAGGGGTCTTGGCAAAAAGAGAATTGGTGAGTCCTGGACTCAGAGACAGCTGGTGGCCTTATCTCATCTTATTTAATGGTTGGAATGTCAGGTACTTCCCTTTAGATGCTGGCACTCTCTGGGTTGTGTCAGTTTTCCGCTCTTCCTGCTGTGGCAACTGTGCAGCCTGGGCCCTATGTGTGTCCAGGCTGCCCTGGGACCCACACTCTTATATTTTATTTTGTTACTTTTAAAAAATTAAATGAATGGATGAAAACCTAGCTACTAGAGATAAGGTTAACAACTGAATTGCCTTTTATACCTGCTGGCAGAGGGAAAATCAGATATTTTTCTTCAAATGAGCTGACACTGGGTAATATCAACTTCTCCAGAACAGGCCAAATGTTCAGGATTCACCAATATATAATGGACTCGAAGGTTTTTTTTTTGTTTGTTTCCATTTAATGGTTTGTTTTGTTTTGTTTCTTTTGGGTGTTGTTTTATTGGATTTGGGGTGTTTTGCTGTTCTATTTAGTTTTTTTTTTTTTTTTTTAGAAATAAACTTAAAGTTGCCTGGGTAGGGAGGATGACAGATTCATTAAGAAGGTAATGGAAATATATAGAAAATATGATGCTCACCTTCCTAGACCTGGATGGAGGGGGGAAGACCTTGGACTGCCCACAGGGCAGGGAACCCTGACTGTTCTTTGGACTGAAGAGGGAGAGAAGTGGGGAGGGGGGGTGGGGGGAGGGGGAGGGAAAAGGGAGGCAGAGAGGAGGCAGAAATTTTTAATAAAAAATAATAAAATAAAATAAAAAAGAAAATATTATTAAATATATATTTACAATTAAAAGCTGTTTAAAATAATAAAAATACAACAAAAGAAAAAATGCAAAGAAAGCAAAGAAGACTGGTGGTTATACTGGAAAATGATGCCTTTATCTCCCATTGAAGAATCTGTCCCGTAAATATGTAAAATGATAGATCAGGAAAACAGACATAGAAATTTGCATAAGAATCAATAGCTCCTGTCAACTTCATATTTAAGACAATGAAGTCAGAAATACTAAGGAAGAAAAAAATAATTAGTATTACTTTTGCTCAGTATACTATGAGCATTGAAGAGAATCCTGTCTGTTAAGAGATGGGGGATGGTGAACAGAGGTCTGGGAAAGAATGAAGAATGAATGAAATAGTTGTATAATTTTGTCTACAGATAGTGCTGAGATCAGGTAGAGGTTCTATTCATGAGTAGAAGTTGAGAAAATTGAGAATTCTTTAATGGATGTGGGTGTAGAAACTGAATGTGCTTTCATACTGAGAATGTCAAAGCTGCAGTGAATCCTAGTGACAGGGACTACTGAAGCATTCTAGGCACATCATGGATGATGCGAGTGTAGCATGGCCATGGCTTAATAATTAATACTTAGCTAGGCATGGTAGTGAAAGACCTCCGGAGTAGGGAGACTCTTACTCAAGTCTCAGGATAACATGACCCCCCAGGAACTCACGAGAGACCGTCCTTGCTGCAATCACACGAGATTTATTGACAGGACAGGAGCCAGTGCACTGGGGTTAAAACTCATTTCCTACGTAGGCATAGAGAGTTCCACCCCGAGTAGCCAGGAGAAGGGGTATTTAAGGGAAAAAAACTACAACCCGGTAATCCAAAGTAGGTAGGGTGGGCGTCACTGAAAAATTCCGAAAACATCAGTGATCATTGAAAAATTCTAAAAATACCAGTGATAATCACAAGGGGTTAACTCTGTGTTTCTCAAGATTATTCTCAAGACTATAATCTAACTTTGTCTTCAGCTAGTTCCTGAAACAGAGTCACTAAACTGGCTAACCTAGATTTTGGCTTTACTTTTTCTGATAGATTTTTGGCTCTATTTTTCCTGGTAGAGAGGTCTGGATTTATCTGAGTCTTTCATCAGCACATACATTTAATCTCAGCCCTCTGGAGGCAGAGGTAGACAGATCTTTTTGAGTTCGAGGACAGCCAGGGCTGTCCCAATGTAAACCAAACAACCAACCAAAGGAGAATTAATATTTAATTACACAAGAGAGCAGAAGTATGCCTTGTAGAGTATAATTAATTTTATTACATTGATTATATAGACCCAAATGTGATAAAAAAATTAAGAATGATGCATGTTTCTTCTTAAGCTCCAATATGTTGACAAATAAGCACCAAAAATTTTTTTTTCTATGAACAATCACATATGTAATGTTTTATATACATACTCTTTTGTTTTATTTTATACTTTTAAAATGTTAAAAGAAAAGTGTTAAAAGAAATCTGACTTTATTAGTCACACACAATTATTTCCATGAATGAAGAAGGCTTTTCTTTTTTTGTCAAGAGCAAAATGGGAAAGCAAGAGGGCTAAGCCTATCCTGCTTTGTGTTTTGTAGGATATAACGAAAGACGAATGCTCACTGCTGAAGCTGCAACTGAAAGAGAGGGATGAGCTAATTTCTCAACTTCAAGCAGAGCTGGTAAGTGATTGGCTGACACAGTTGGTTACTTTTCAGGGTTGTTTGATATAAACCTTAAATCTACTGACATTGCTATTATTATTTATAAGTTTGACAAATCATTTAAATCTGACCATAATTTTTTTCAAACTTTAATAATGAAACCGGTAGTACTTTGATGACAGAACGAAACCGTGTTCTAAATGCACAGCCATTTGCATACAATTAGAAAGGCGCAATCTTTTAGTTGTGCCTGTAGTCAGAAAGACTAAGGCCATGTTACATTTTGTATTCTTTGTGATTTCTCTCCCTACTGAAATGCCTAGAGAGAAACTTTACAGTATGAAGGAAGACACTGATTACTTTTGTAAACCAAACAGATTTTAATTTTATTTTCATGATCATCAAATAGATCTGTTTGTCATAGCTTGGTAGAATTTCCAATTACTGTGCAGCTCTCACGAAATGTGAGTGAGGTTGATGATGGAAATAGGAAACTACATGTTTAGAACATAATAGCACACTTGCTCTGTAGAACTATTGTTTCTCTGGATGTTTCAATTTATATACATTGTGAACAGCAGTTTAAAATGATTATCAATACTCTAAAGAGAAATAAATTCATAGAATTAAATAATAAGAATTAAAAGGAGAATGCTAATCATCAAGAGTTCTTAAGATACCATCAAAATAAATCTAACACAGTAGAGCATCCTGACACTTTGTTAATGTCACAAATCCTAGTTAAAAAACACTATAAAAACTATTTAGGAGTTGATTATATCAATGTTTGTATATTACATAACTATAAAATATGGTTCAGCCGCATAAGAGTTTACAGACAAACCTTTGAGGACTACTGTCATGCTATTATGATGTCAAATTCATAGTATATTTATGGAGTCTAAACAGCTGTCAGTGTTTTTACTGAACCTTGACCCATTTTTTGACTAGAGTTTGACAGTCACAAGCCTGTTAGTATGGCTTTAAAAACCTCTAACCTAATACATAAAAAAAGAAGACCATTTCCTGTACTGTAAGAAATACCCCATTATATAAAGATCAGCAGCATATTAATAATACAGACAGTATTACTACATAATGAAAACATTGTGTAGGTCAGTAATTCTCAGAGTTCCTAATGTTGTAACCCTTTAATACTGTTCTTCATGTTGTGGTGATTCCTCAATCATAAAATTATTTTGTTGCTAATTCATGACTGCAATTTTGCTAATGTTATGAATCATGATATAAGTATCATGATATGCAACCCCTGTTGGGGCTCTGACCCACAGTTTGAAAACTACTATTGTAGGTCTATACTGTAACTAGGCTTTTTTTATATGCAATAGAAAACTATATTTGCATTTAACAAATATCAAGTGTAGATACCTATTGCCAAATGGAATAATCAATCTTAAGTAACAGAATATCTGTTCATTCACTTTACCAGGGAGTGTTTATTTTCAATAATTAACTCAGAAAAAAAATATTCATTTTTCTTCTCACCATCAGTTTGATCAAATTTAAAACAGAATGAACAAAATACAGACCTTTCTTTCTTGGGTGAAATGAGAAAGAAAATCATTGCTTCCAGAGCCAATGCTACGGCTATAATTACAATAATTCAGCTCCCTTCGCTCCAAAAGAGGCTTGAATTTACTGACACCCTAAAATGACATACTTGTGAGTTTTTTAAATTTCTTTTTCTTTAAACTTGAGATGTCCAAATTGGCAACTTAGCATTGGAATTTTCCAAAGTAATAATCAAGATACCATTCCAGTGCCTGTGCTGCACATTCGAATGTTTTCACGAACGAAAGAAATTACTTTTGCAGTGAAGTTTGATTTGATAAAGAGGACTTTAAGTTTGGAAGAAGGTGTGATGATTTGAGAATAAAGAAATGATAAAAAGACAAACCAAACTAGATCTAAAGAATGCATGAGTACACAAGGGCAGAGGACTCTACAAATTGCTACAATCTCTAGAAAATAGGGACCAGTGTGGTCCTGATGTTGAGAGTAAGCAACCCTTTGTGTTTTCAGTTTGTATTTGTTCGTTTGAGACATGGTTTCACTCTATATCCCACAGTGGCTTAAAACTTACTGCATATCCTTGCTGACCTTGAACTCATGCAGTTCTCAGGCTTTACTTTCCTAAGAACAGAAACCACTATGTTTATTTAGCTGAGCACTGCCATTCAGACTTTTCATTTCTGTAACGAATATCCGAAAAAGAAAAAAAAGGTAAAGAAGAAAGATTTTGGTTCATGGTTTCAGTGTTTTCACTCCATGGTCAATTTGTTTAATTGCTTTAAGCCTACAGTAGGGCAAAACATCATGGATGAAGGAACGATACAGCCTTCAACATTACTCTCCCAGGGGCTCTCTTCCTCCACATCAGCCCACAACCCACATTTCCACTACCTCGAATACTCTTTTCCAATTTTGAATGCATCAGTTAATTATATCATTGATTAGATTAGAGCCACTGTGATGTAATCTTTCTCAGAATTATTTTCAAATACACCTAGCAATGCATTTCACTAACCTCCTACCCATCTCCCAGTCTAATACTATCAATAATAAACATTAATTGTCACATTCACCTTGAAAATTTTACCTGCTATAAGATGTTAATTGGTGGTCAGTGAGTGTTGGTACAGAAGAAAAAAATTGTGATTCCTCTTTTCTAGCCTTCTTGCTAACAACCATTTTCCCAATCTTCTCAACAGTGCCATTGTCACATTACTGTGACTGGTTGTTCTGTGAGATTGGGTTTCAACATCATCTCTCTTCCCCAGTGTATATCAGGAGCAGTCTCCATGTGTTACTAGATGTCTGATGTACCTAAAAGCTTGACTCAGTTGAGTACAAATGCTTTAGAGGTACCATACTAATTTTCAGTGAAATAGTATAAAATAAGCATATGCATGTATACAGATACCCAGGGAACTAGAACCCTGCAAAAGAGATAGGGCTTTCCTTATATATGTTATATAAGGAAAGTATTAGAAAACTAATTTCTCATAGTCCTGTTTTGTTGGGAGTTTGAGATTGGATTGCCAGCATGGGTGGGTGCCAGTGAAGACTGTCCCTTGTTGATGGATGGCCAACTTCTCACAACATGTACAGGGAGGAGGATAAGAAGCTCAATGGCCAGGTGGGTGGTAGTGACGGCGCACACCTTACGTCCCAGCTATTCCATCTGAGGGCCCACCTTATGATGTTGTCTAATCACAGTCACCTCCTGGTGTTCTGTCTTCCAAGGGAAATCAGTGTGAGTGGGGGAGGACACAGTTCAGACCCGAGCACCAAGGCTGTGCTCCTGCTTATTTGCTGTTATCAAATAGGATTTCATCCAGCACATTCTGCTAGATATTTCATGAAGTATCTTCTTCTTCCATCTCTGTGATTTTCAGAAGTATTACCATAATTTTACACTCCTTGATTCCCGAGTCTGTACACTTTATAAAGCATGAAGATGCTTCAAAATTCAAAATAATCATTTGATTTTACATTATACATTTGTACTGTTTGACAAAAGCATCATATTTAATAGTCGGATCCCTAATGTGAATATATTTTCTATCCAAGTTTTCAATTTATTCCTTTCTGTGTAAAAAGGAAGACAATAAGCAATTAATTCTCTTAGGAATAATTTCAAGGAGTCTGATATTAACGCCCGTGAAATTTTCATGCATTGCTACTTTGATGAGCTTTATTGGTTTTTGACAGATAAAAGTAATGATTTACACTATTTTATGATGTCCAAGGGAACTTTAAATGGTAAAATATCAGCTTTTACTGGGGCAACTAACTGGCAGGAAAGGAGTTACACACTATGGCCCTCTGTGCTATAGCAGAGAGAAACGGGTTGGCAGTGGGAGCATCTGCTCCCAGCTGTTTCACCCCACGGCAGAGTCATCATGATCTGCCAGGATCACACCAAGGGGCAAAGGCTGTTATTCACTCAGGCTTCTTATGTAACACTACTCTATGTTGACCGTAAGGATAGGTGACGTACTAGAGGAAGATCTTGTCTCCATTTGTCTCTGTCTCTTTCCTACTGGCATTCTTGTCCTCTCCTTTTTGTCCATGCCATCTCATATCCATCCCCATCCTCTCTGTCTGCAAAATCATATGCACATACTCAGGGAAGGCAGTCGTCTACAAACCAAGGACTGGCACTTTTAAAAGCTCATCTGCTATCTAGTGGTCTTGGGTCACAATGTTCAGAACTACAGATGACTAAAATCCTGTTTTTAAGCCACCCAGACTGTGTTGATTTTGTCATGGAAGCCTGAGCAAACTCATACAATGCCTTGTATGACTCTGGAATTTGTTTGATTATGGTCCATGTAGACCAATTCACATATTTTTGCCATGATTTCGCTAGGTCTTTTTATTATTTTTCTTTGAAATGCTGAACAGTATTCAAAAATTGTATTCAACCCATTCAACTTTTCCTTGAAGTTATATATGTTGTTGTTGTTTTAAATCCAGAACTCTTGTTTTCATAGTTTGCCTCCTGAATCTGTTCTTCTAATCTGTTTGTTTTCTAGCAAGGTTAAGTTTTCATTCTTGATGTGTTTCTCTTAGCATTTTCCTTAGCCACCATTAATAACCTTATGTTAATGGTCTAATGATTATTCAAACTTCAATATCACATTTTAAGAATAGAGGAAACATTAAACCCTCAGCTATATGTAGTTAAATGTTTTTTTTTTTATTTATTTGACTGCTATTGTGTTGTTTTGACTTCCAAGTCATCCGTTGTGCATGAAGTCCTTGTGTTTAACTTGTTTTTCCTAGGGTCATTAGTGTTCTTGGGATGAACAGTTACTCGTCTGTCTGTTTGTATCTAAGACTTAGTCTTCTTACATAGCCCAGGGTTTTCAGACATTTGCAGACTCAGTTTTATTTTTTTAGATTCATTTTAAATTTTATTTTATTTAATTATTATTATTAAAAATTTTCACCTCCTCCCCT
>NW_026068015.1:1233536-1241105 GCF_014885135.2 Alexandromys fortis
ATATTATATGAAACTGTTTTCTTTAATTTGCTTGGGATGATGTAAAATATAATAGTCTCATTAATTCATAAAGAACAGAAATTTGCTTTTTACCATCATAGATGAAAAAGACCAAGATCAAGGCACTAGCCAGGGTGGCCTTGACATCTCTGCTTTAAAAGCAGCTCTTTAAACTCTCTCTTTCTGTCAGAGAGAATTCACAATCTTAAAGGAGAGATCAGAGGTGTGAAGCTAGGCCTCATTTCCTCCGAGTTAGCATTGGTCCATTCCAAAGCCTGATGTTTTCTATTGTTTTCCTTTCAGTACCTGTTGCCTTGAACATTCAAGCCCTCTCCCCATGAATACAGAAAGACAAATTGAGACCATAAATCATAATATTTAAAGTATAGAAAATGATCATTAGTAGTGATTTGATAGACAAACCTGTATATATTAAATACAACATACTAGGTTGCATATACTTATATAGTGACAATGTTTATAAAATTGTGAAGAAGGTATTATATGTTTTTAGATTCATAATATTATAAGGAATAAAAACCACTTATGCCTCAAAACTCTAGAATAATGGATAGTATTTATATTTGCATGATGAGAATTTTCAGTTCTGCATTACATGGTTTGGTAGCTTACATTTTGTTCCTTTGTGTTTGTTCATTTGATTGATTGCTTGTTCATTTTGTGGGAAGGGTGTTGTCTTTGGCTGCACTTGAATTTTCAGCCTCCTTCCACTGCCATAATCTAGGCTTGGTGGAATTCTTTATTACCCTTGGTTCAGTGTTTCATTTTAATGATAAATACCTATTGCTTTCATCATCAGAAAAAAAGTCAGATACTTACATTTGGAAAATAAATTAAAAATTTAGGAGAGTTTAGTGGGTCTTGTTCCTATTGTCTGTAAGGAGGGGGGCAATTAAAACATCAGAGAGGAATTTGAATTTTCACACCTCTTGCTAACTGAGCAATAAGAGTCCATATTTTTTGATTTTATATTGCTATTCTATGTGATATTTTACTTAAATACTATAAAATATAATTAAACAATTCACAAAGAATGACTACTGAGGACTATTATGAATCATTGGAGAAAAGGGAACTGGGCAGGAGGTGAAGGACGGCGTTGCCACACAGCTCTGACACAAGCATCATGGAGAGTGAGAAAAATGATAGCTAACTGGCGGTTTATATCAGAGTCAAGGATCAGAACTGTGAATGCTGGGAAGAGTTTTTGTAATGAATAATATTCAAGAATAAAAGAAGTTAGAAAAAGAGTCCCTTGTGTTATTAAGTGTGTTTCCTCTCATTCAAGATAAATATGAACATGATGTTCTTTTATTAATGCAAATAAACAACAGTGCCTTCTCAGCCCTCTGTGATATCATTCATTGGATGCAGGCCAAGGGTGAGGATGATTTGTCAGCACTTGAGGGCTAAGGAGCCATGGAGCTGAGGTGTTTTGGAAACATGAAGGCACTGAAAGTATACCATCATGTGTATTCTGTACCACAAAGAGGTTGCTTGAAATAAAAGTCTAAGAAATGCACGTAGTTAAATATCACTTTGTAAAGAACCTGGAGAGAAGAATAATTTCATTTGGTTTAAATATACATTTGGAATTCAAATTGAATGAAATTGTACACCCTTGAAGATTTAATAACAGACTAATTCCTACTTGATAAGAGAAACATCATCCTGCCTGAAAATCACATACTGAATTCAGCTCGAAAGAAATTCCCCACTTGCTCCTCATGCTATTATAATTTATAGTATTATTTCACGCCAGTCATTTTAAGATAGAATATTATAGTCCCGTGGAAGATTTACATAAGAACAGGCAGCTGTAAGTACTTTCAAATCCTCTTTCTTTTTCATATTTAGGAAACATTAGGGACAGAAAAGAAATAGATTAGGTATACTTAAACATTATTAAAGTGTCAGGCTACTTTCGTTCTTTTTCCAGGAGAATTAATTGCACATATTCCAGAAAGGGCTTATCTCAGCAGTAATTACTCTCCTAGTCAGCACTGTAAGACAGATGTAGAATATGAATCTGACAATATCCTATGATACATAATGGGGATTAGCCTCTGGTTCCTTCCACACTCCAGTACCCTGAAGAAGAGCTGCCAAAAGATACAATCTTTAATATTTCATACAACAGTTATTGTAGCAATCTTACATACTTGTTTAACTCTTCATCACTGAGTGTTGTCATATTGCAGTATGTCATAGATACAGAGAAATAATTGTTGCATATTTTAATGCCAGTAGGACTAGGGTTTACTTTTCAGTCATGGAGAGAGCCTTAAAAGGAGTTTGTAGCTCCGCTGATCAAGCGAGGTACCTGGCAGAATGTAATGTGCATGTAAATTGAAACAGTTGACAGTTTTTATGTTTTCTTAGCTCCTTCTATCAAGTGTACCCTTCAATTTCTTCCTCCATTTGATTTTTACTTTTATATGAATAGATATTCTGGATCTTACTGTTAAATATAAAATATAGCCACTTAAATATGCAGAATGTAATGTAAGCTATGCAAAGATATAGAAAGAGTGCAAGGGAAATGTGTATATGTGTTTAAATGTATACCAATGGATGAAAATTACATAAATTTTAAGATCAAGTTGACTTTTATTAGGAATTGACAAATCAGGTTTGAATTTCATTTGAAGATTTAGGGGAAAAAACCCTTTCCTTATAGTTTTTGCAATAATAGGGAAACAACATAATACAAAAGATGTGTGTGTTACTTCAGATTGCATTCTGCAAGTCTTGAACACAGAACTTGGAGGAAATAAGATGTAATTGACCTGACAACCTTCCTGAGAACTAGCTCTCATAGTATTTAAAGGCAATATGTAAGCAGCGATGGGAGAAAAGCAATTAATAGTCTTACTCAGCTGAAAATTCTATGAACCACAGAAATGAACAAGATGGCATGATGTTCCCACAGGTTCGGTAGTGGCTCTCATATCTTCGGTGTAACCAGCAGTTATCTAATTTGACTTAAAGCTCTCTCAGTAAAAGAGAATTCATATCTAGTAACTATAAAACTTGACAACTACCCATGTCTGGGGATGTCATGGGCCCTATAGAAGAACCTATTACTGTTACTTTCTTAAACTAGTATAATTCCTAATTGCATTTTAAAACTCATCCTTGTATAAATAAGTAAGTTTGCAGAAGACAAAGGCCAATATATAGATATAAATCTGGTCAAAATGAAGAGAGGTGCCCAGCCCTGATGGATATATGTACAACACATTCCCTATACCTAAAGCTCAGGCTCAGATGAAAATGCAAAAAGGACAGGAAGATTATAAGAAATGGAGGACTAATATGTCTACTATAAAATAGTGTCTTCTGGATATGAAAAGGAAGTTATACCCATGGAATATTAACATTATGGTCACCTAAATAAGACTTGTACAATGATAATACCAGTTATCAATCCCATGAGGGCGGGAGAAATCTCACAAGACTCTATCTCTAGATGAATTAAGAATGCTGAAGGAAAGAGACTCAATCTTCTCTAGGGGCCAGCCCATGATGAGTTATTTAAGCCATGCCAGTCAGCAGTAAACACATAGACATATAAGCATCACTAAATGGACTCAGCATATTTTATTTTTATACACATACATCTGTATATATGACAATACTAATTAAAGAATAAGAAAGTAAAAATGATATGGAGTGGTAGAGACTTGGGAAGAATTGGAAGGAGGAGAGGAGGATAGAAATTATGTAAGTACCTAACTCAGACAATATGCTCAAAATATTTTTAAAATTTAATTAAATAAACAGAGTTTTTAAAAAGAAGCTTCTTTATTGTTATGCTGGTGAAACCAAGCTATTTTTGAAATTATCTTCTCCATTTGATGGTGAAATTAACAACTTTATCACATTTTAGCAATGAGTAAATTTTACTGTGTCTACTTACCTTCTGTAGGAATGCAATAGAACACAATGATCCCCCATTTTATTTCTTAGTATGTATGTGTGAATGTTATATATTACAACAGATCATCTTTTAAAAACTGAAAACCATTTTCACCAATCCTTTTGGAGTCAGAAACAACAGGATAAAGAAATGCCAAACTCAGAGGACAGGTGTAACAGACAGTGATTAATTGGTAAACATGTGCTCTTGGATAGACATTCTTGTTAATGTTTAAGATTTATGGCTGCACTCAATATTTAGAATCAATTTGAGAAATGTATGTACTTCCAGATTTCCACAATAAAACAAATTCAGAAAGGTGTAAGGATTTCAAGTCTATATTATAAAATTGAGGTAGGATTCAAAGAAAAGTTTGTCTGGCTCCTTGACTAACATCTCTAAACAGACTTCTAAATTGGAAGAATAGAAAACAATTCAAATTTTCTTTATATAAACACTGTAATTAAAGTTAACAGTTATTCTCTGTAAATTGCTTCTCAAGTGCATGGTGTTAGGATACTAGAGCTGCTAGAATTTCAAGCTAAAGAATGACTAAATAAGTTTATTTCAGAGCAACCCCTCACAACCCCTGATGTCCTCATGGTGACATGCATCAGAAAGGATGCAGAATTTCAAAAATCTAATGTCATTTTTGGTATCATATCCCATTGTATGGTTGCAAGTAATGTACACATCAATGCTGCCTGACTTTAGAATAATCTATATAAAACTATAAATGTCTAGATTTATCATAAAAAGACTCAAAAGTTTATGTCTTAGAATTATCATAGAAATGAAGGATAAATCAAGCATAAAGTGAGTTGTAGAGAAAGAAAGACTTAGGTTCAGTAATTGAATTTATAAAATAAAATGAGAGCGAGCAGTTTAACAGGACGAAGTATGAAAATATATTACATAAACAGGTACATCACTGATAAATAATGGCTGTCTCATGATCTAATTAATTTAAAGCAGTGTATGCTCATCACAAAAAAGAATTGGAAGGAGGGATATGGCAGCGTATATGAAGAAATGACTGGAGGGGAAGATGCATAGATCCATAGAAGTACAATTAATTTATAACTAAGTATGTGTTACAGCATTGACTTTAGTCTTATTCTCCTAGGAACAGAGTTAGTCCTCACTGGGTTATATACCCTCTACATCCCTTTTTCAGTATCATAAATTCTCAAACGAATCCATTCCCGCATTCCATTGAACTCCAAGAACTTTCAGTTCAGAAGCAACAATTTACCATGTGACTCTGTTTTGGAAGCTTGTGACTGAACTACTTGCAGCTTGTTATTTATTATATACTCTTATTTACTTTGTTGTTTAAACTGGTCTGGAACTTTCAATCCTCCTGTCTTAGTATCAAGTAAATGGTGTTTTATCCTTGCCAGACTGTTTTAAAGTTCTTTCTTTCCGTATGATGTGAATGGCATACCATATACAAATTCATCTCCAGTGCACACACAAATTACCCCATTATCTGTCTAAATTAGTTAATGTACACCATGTATGTTAAAAAAAAAACCCTATGTAAGTCCATGGACACTGGATACCCTGCAACTAGAAAAACAGGCCGATGTGAGCCATGTAGTTTGAGTGCTAGGAACCATACTTGGTTCTCAACAAGTTTAACAACTACTCTTAACTGCTTTGACATCTGTCCAACCCATCAAGATTCTCTTAAAACTAAGAGAACCTACTTTTTGAGATGAAATTATCCACAGAGTAACGCCAAAGTACATTTTCTTTCAGTCCTGGTAGCATAGTGTTTTTAGATGTTAGGGAGGTTGTAGTAGGAAACAGGGAAGTGTAGGGTGGGACAAGGTACAGTGATTCCAAGGCCAGCCCGAACAGTTCATGAAAAATTGTCTCAAGATAAAATCTAAGAAGAATTCTGGGGCTATTTCTCATTGGATTCACTCTGATCATCCTGTTCTGGGTTTACATTCCACTCCCTGGACAAAATACTACATATTCAGTTAATATCTTTTACATTTGTGGAGGTTAAATCTAGATACAACACCACAACCCAGGAGCATTGCAATTGTGAACAATTAATAATAGAAATTAATGATACTTGAGCAAGAACAACTTCACTATAAACATATGTTTATATAATGTATATGTACGCATACTAACATACTTATGAAACTATGAGAGGCTGAGAAGCACAGACCAGCAGTGTGGACTATCACTACTTAAGTCAGTCTTTTTATGTAACTCATCATATATCAAGTAATATTTTTCCTTCTTAATTGAGGAAATTTAGGCTAAAAGCTGTTAATTCCTGAATGTAGAGAATTATAATGTGTCTTTTAGTTATAAGGCATCTATATAAAACAATGGCCTGTTTGCCTTCTTTAAGTTCCCAATCCTAACAAACCACAGACCTTGAAGTTCATCATACAGACGAACAGGTTTGACTAGAATTTACATGGAGAGGCTTCAAGGATTGTAGGTGCTGAAATCCCCCTTCCAAGCCATGTCTTTAATATGGCATTGCCCTGCTTTCACACAAAACTGGCTGTGTAAAGGAAGATGAGTCAAACATTCACTCACTCCTTTTCCCTCTTTAGCTAATCTGATTTTGTAAATTAAATCTACAGACACCATGGTCTCAGTTCTGTTGTTATGCAGACTTCTGTCTTAGACCCTATACTTTCTTGCAATATGTCATTGAAGAAAACTAGCATTTCTGAAGGATGAAGGTCTGTACATTTTATTCTGCTTTAAACCTTGCCACGGTAGGCATATTTGTTTTAGGAAAAACAGATAAACTGCAAAGAAGATGACAATGGACTTGCTACACTGTTCACAACTGCTTGAATAATTTGTGTTATCTCTAACCCATTGAAAAAGATAGACACTTCGCAATATCATCCATCCTATATAATTGAACTTAAGGCTGGAAAAATAGCACTTTATTTTATCCTTGAAACTTTACGAACACGACTGTAATTATGTCAACAATAAAAAAAAACTAAAGAATGCCATTTCCATGTTATAGTGGAGAGTACGTTTTGAGAAAATCTTCTTTACTAAGTATTCAGTTAAGTTTATTTTATGCTGCATTATTAGAATGCTTTTGAAACTAAAAAAATATTTGGTAGCAACAGATAAAGCATCATCTATCCAACGTTTCTGCCACAACTCCTATACACAGGCAGGTACACCCTTCCCTTTTACTTTTGTACAAATAAAGTACTAATAACTGCATGATTTTTACTTTTTCTTGGGAATATGTCACACATAGCTTCAGTGACTAATTTTTTGTTGCTGCTAAATAATATTTCTTACCATTAGAATTAACGGGGATACTGAAAGTAGAGATCCTGTTATACATCATCAAAATTTTCATTATTTCCCCTTAATTCATAAGTCTAATAAAATATTTACTAGTAGTATTTTCTCAATTATTTGTAATAGTAAATATTAAATGTATTTTTTATTTTTTTTAAATTTTTTTTTTACGAGTTCCAGATGCTTTTATTTTTATCCGTCTATAATTGGAAACAAAAATACAGCATGGCTTTTGAATGGAAAGTGCCAGGGAGAGGTGATGCTTTTAGCTCTGGGTTTTTTTTTTAATTTTTTTTTTTTTTTGTGATTAAAAA
>NW_026068015.1:1241661-1249264 GCF_014885135.2 Alexandromys fortis
GAGGATAGGGAACCTGAAATGACCCTATCCCATAGCAATACTGACGAATATCTTTCATATCACCATAGAACCTTCATCTGGTGATGGATGGAGATAGAGACAGAGACCCACACTGGAGCACTGGACTGAGCTCCCAAGGTCCCAATGAGGAGCAGATGGAGGGAGAACATGAGCAAGGATGTCAGGACCACGGGGGGCTGCACCCACCCACTGAGACAGTGGGGGCTGATCTATTGGGAGCTCACCAAGGCCAGCTAAATGTATTTTTTAAAAAATAAATTCAAGTTCAGTGAGGATGTTCTGTAAAATTTTGTCTCAATTTGGGGTCTCTATTTTTAGCTCTAAATATAAATAATAGGAACAGATAGAAGAATTGGTAAATATAACTGAAAACTGCTTTTTTTTTTCTAAATCACAGCAAATGGGGATGCTAGCCATAAAAGGGATGGATGAATAAATACATGAATACTTCTAAGAGTTAAAAAAATCTTACGTGTCATTGACAACTGAATGTAAAGATGTTAATTTCAGGTAGTGAGCTTCCATTGGGTCTATTATTATTAAGTAAACTGTGCCCACTAAAGTCTTCATCTTAGATTATTAGAAAGAAGAAAATTTTACCTAGAAACAATAAACCAGTACAGTTCAACCCCAAAGAATACTGCTAAGATAAAACTTAACCAGTTTGTAGCTTTGTCGCAGTACCAAGAATGTTTGGAACAACACAATTGTGACTTTATTGTTATCACCATAGATGAAATGCAAATATTAATTATATACATTTCCTATTGTATGAAGCAGACACAGACTTACCGAGAAATCCTTCTCCAAGTAGTAAGAAAACACACAATATAATTGTTCATACATTGTATCTTAAGTTACCCAATAATTTTCCAAAACCCTAAGAGGCTCATTCTCTTCTAATCTCAGGACAGTATCAATTAGCTCCTTAAATTATGAAGACTTCAAGTTGATGAAATAAGAGCGGCGGGGCTGCATCCCCAGCACCCCAGCCGCCTGCTAGCTTATGCCCAAAATAACAACACACAAACTGTATTCATTTAAAGACTGCTTGGCCCGTTTCTATCTAGCCTCTTCTAGGCTAATTCTCACATATTAATTTAGCCCATTTCTAATAATGTGTGTAAGCACCCCAAGGTGCACTTACCGGGAAGATTCTAGCCTACGTCCATCCTGGGTAGGAGCTGCCTGGGAGAGCGAAGCAGGGCCTCTGCTCCAGAGAGCAGAGCTGTCGAGTCTACCTGGGAGAGCTGAGCATGGCATCTCTGCTCCAGAGAGCAGAGCTGTAGGGTCTCTCCGGGAGCAGAGCAGAGTCTGACCTCACTTCCTCTTCCTCCCAGCATCCTATTCTGTTTACTCCTCCCACCTATGTTTTAACCTATCAGGGCCAAGGAGTTTCTTTATTGCTTAACCAATGAAATCAACAGATTGATATATGACACTCCCACATCACAAGTAACCCTTTTTGTTATTTCTAATCCTTCAGACTCTTTTTCCTAAAACAACAACAAAAATATTCATGCATTGGAGTGATGGCTTAGTTGTTAAGAGCATTTTCCATTCTTCTGGAGAACCCACCTTTAATTCTCAGCACCCTCAAGGCAACTCAGTACAAGTTCTTGTTTCTCCTTAAGCTATATGCCCTCCTATGGCCTCCAAGAGTACCATTCATACATGTTCACACAAGTTAAATACTCATACATGTAAAATAAGGCAAAATAATAAAACAATAAAAGATTATAAAAGACAGATGCAAAGGTACTTGAGAAACCCTAAATTTTATTTATTCAGAACCATTTAATCTATCAAAGTAAGAACCATTGTCTAACCTACCAGCATTTGCATATGTATTTAGTAAGTAAATCTTATTTTCAGCTGACAAAATGCAAATCTGTCAAATGAGACAAACAGTTTCTTCAATGTTGTATGTTTTAAATACATTTGTGGTAATTTTCATGGCATAAGAAGTCTTTAAAATCCCCATTCTTATCCTCATAAAAGTCTCTCACGTCTGATTCTCAGTATTCATATCAAACTTATGATCAAGACAACCCCCAATGCGAATCATTGTTTTCTTGCTAAGAATTATTATTTAAGCCCATGGAATTCCACAACATGCTCTCCAAAAGTAGTTTCAATAACACTACCTGAACATACTGAGTGAGTAGTTAATACCAATGCCATATTGCCGTGAGGTTCCCCTTGACTTAATAGTTACAGTATAATCTTCCTTTTATATTTAAGATTCCTTGTAAAGACAATACAAAGAGGGAGAAACAATTATTCTGTTATGGTAATGGACAATTTTCAGACATTAATAACCAACAAAGGAATTGTGTCTATACCAAATGTACCTTTTCAACTGATTCTGTAATTTAACTTGTTCTTCTTTATTTCTATCTGCTTTTTATTTTTAGTATTTTAGTTTCAAAATTAGTGCAACTGCTGCTTACAGCTTCATATTTGGACCTAGCATGGTGACAACATCAGATTCACTTGCCATTCCTTGATTAGACCATCTTTTAAATTGGGTTTTGTTTATTGCTTTGGAGCCATGAGAGCCAGTAAAACTATAGCCTGACTTCAGTGATATGCCTAGAGTTACTTCATTTTGATTCATAGGAATTGCCCCTTGAGCATATTTGATTTAAATCTGATTTAAAGATCTTTTATTCCTCTAAACATCATTGGTAACATCCAAGGCTTTATCAGTGGTATCTAGCACTCTCATTGAAGATGACAGGTTAGGAAATATAAACTTTTCCAGAGGGACATATCCAAGTACAATATAGTTTTAATTTTGTGAAGTTCAAACAGGCTATAGCACATTGTTTTAATTTTGTGCAAGACATCTGGGAGACTTTTGTTGCAGTGTAGGGAGTCTTATGTCATTGTGAAGTGTTGCCTTATTACTGGCAACACAAGGTCTGGGACATAATTGTGCTAATTTTCTAATTTTCTAGTGATCCCGCATTATCATTTGGGAGTTGAATACAATGAAACACTTTCTGTATTTTAAAATTGGGGCTCTTATACAGGCTCAAGATTATTTAAAGATTTGGAAGAAATAGTCTCGTTTTGGCTTCTTTTTCGCTGCTCTGAAATAGATTTCTATTCTGTACAGTTGTAAGATTTCTGGTGTTCTTATTTATGTAAAATGGGTGGAAATTGTTGGGTAAAACAAAGTAAACATTGGAGGTTTTTATTATCTTCTTTCCTGTCTCTCATTCTCTTAACTGTCTGGTAATGATGTCTCAAGGCATGATCAACATGCTCTCAGAACAGACATTTAGGCTGGCATAAACTTTTGAGCTGTCACTGTGACGAATGTGGTATTAAATATTAGAAACTACAGGAGATTCTGTTTAGGAGACCTTAAAATGTGTGAGCAGGCACCTGTCCTGCTGAGTTGTGCCCATTCACAGGCTTTCTTGGTGTTCTTTTCTTTTCTCTGCCCTCTCTGACTCACCTATGCTGTTCTCAGGATATATATATATATATCCTGGCACATGGATAAATCTTTGGTCTAAGGTTACAAAGAATGGAGGAGGCATATTTACTGTGAACATACTACATGCCATTGTTATGATTTGAATGTGTTTTACAGAGCTTCCTGTATTGAAAACTTAATTTTTAATTGAAGAGAAAGTAGTATGGTTTTAGTGCAAATGGTATTGTGATAAGTATGTTTGTCAGATACAGTCCCCAACTATAGAATTCTTAGTCTCCAAAAAAAAAATTACCCAGATTGATATTGTTATATAACAAAACAAACTGGATCAAGCCACTGTTATTATTTGAATATATTATCAATATTGTGTGTTAAAGCTTAGTCTTCATTAGTAACACTATTTTGAGTGGCTTTGGAAACATTAGAAGTATGACCTCACTAGAGGTCACTGGGAACATCTATGCTGATTTTATCCTACCTTCTCTGAGTCCTGCCTGTTTTTCTGTTGAATAACAATGTATTTTTTTTAATTATAACTTTTATTCTAACTTCTATGCTGTGCTCTGCAAGTACTTGGAGCCAAGCAACCATGGACTGAAGCTCAGAAACCGTCATGTTCTCTACAAGATCTTGGGCCCAGGCAACCATTGACTTCTGATGGAGGAAGGTCATTGGTTAATATAGAAACTGCCTTGGCCCATTTGATAGGCCATCCTTTAGGTGGGTGGAGTAGACAGAATAGAATGCTGGGAAGAAGGGAAGTGAGGTCAGAGACGCCCTGCCACTCCAGTCCAAGGCAGATGTGATGAAGCTCTAACCCAGGATGGATGTAGGCTAGAATCTTCCCGGAAAGCGCACCTTGGGGTGCTACACACATAAATAGAAATGGGAAATCAAGATGTAAGAATTAACCAGTAAGAAGCTAGAGCAAATGGGCCAGGCAGTGTTTAAATTAATATAATTTGTGTGTTGTTATTTGGGGGCATAAGCTAGCCAGGCGGCCAGGAGTTGGGTGGCAGGAACTGGCCCGCAGCTCCTACTACAGAATGGCACCCTCACATTGGGCGCCAGATGAAGGCGAAGGCATAAGTCACAAACAATCCCACACCAGTTTGAAATTATGATTAATAGAAGGGTTATTTATTTAAAGGGGGAAAAACTTACAGATCACCATCCTAGACAACAGCCTTCTGCACAATCAGGAAGGGAGTCTAGTTGCCAGGAGCAGAACAGGAAGTAAGAGAGAGAGGAGAGGGAAGTGGCCACTTTTTAAAGGGAGAGAGAGACCACACCCCAATGGGCTGGTATCTCAGAGGCTGTTGGCTGAAGGAGCAGAAGGAGCTCCCGCAACAGACTTCAGCTCTGAAACCATGAGCCATGTGAATATTTCTTCCTTTAGGCCACTATTTCAGGCTTGTCAAATACAACCACTCTGCCAAGGAAGCTGCAACATGAAGTAATAAACCCAGCTCCACAGTGGAGTAATGGATATTGACACCAAAACCTCAGTATAAACCCTGAAGTGGGAGAAAGTATTTATATGTTGGAACTATCTCCTTACCCTTCAAAATATAATGTAGAATATCCTTCTGTATATGTGTTGCTTTTATTGGTTGATGAGTAAAACTATTTCAACCAATGGCTTAGCAGTATAAAGCCAGACAGGAAATCTGAATAGATATATACATATAGAGAGATAATAGGCAGAGTCAAGAATATACCATTTAGCAGCAGAAGGAGAAAGAAGCAAGAACCTTATTAGTAAACCGCAGTTTGTGGCAATACACAGATTAATAGAAATGGGTTGATTTAAAAAATAAGAACTAGCTAGGAATACACCTGACCCATTGGCCTAACAGTGTTGTAATTAATATAGTGTCTGTATGATTATTTAGGTCAAAAAATGAAAGTACAGTTTTTGTTTACAAACGTCATTGACAATTACTTTTTTTAGCTTAAAAAATTGCCATACCCCATTTTGATCCCTATAAGAAGGATCTAAATGAAGTAATGTTCTGTTCCTTGATTCCTTAGAAAATTAATTACAAATAAGACTGGGCGGTGGTGGAGCATACCTTTAATCCCAGCACTCAGGAGGCAGAGGCAGGAGGATCTCTGTGAGTTCAAGGCCAACCTGGTCTACAAGAGCTAGTTCCAGGACAGGAACCAAAAAGCTACAAATAAACCCTTTCTCGAAAATAAAAGAAAGAAAATTACAAATAAGAAGAACAAATTCAAGGACATTTGGTCTTCATTTTTCTTCAAAAGGCAGTAATATATTTTATGAATGAAATCCAAATGGTGGTAACAGTATTGGCAAGATACTAAAAATAGTATATCACACACATATTTATACATATATGTGATATATAATATATATGTGTAATATATAATATTTTCATGATATATATGTATGTATATGTCATTTATATTAGCTTGTTTTCCTTGAATATAACAAGAGTCAGAAACTGGGTAAACATGTAATTATTTTTTACAAAAATCTAAATCATTGTCTTGGAGATTCAAGGGCTTGCCCCTGGTATAAGCTCACCCTTTGTGAGGACTTATTGATATAGCATCATGATGTTGAGTATGATCAACTAGGAGATTACAGAGTGATATGAAATCAGAGAACACAGAATTGCAAGATGTCTTTTTCTTTTGCCACTATATCTTTTGAATACTAACCAAAATTTCATAAAAAACTACCTTACTCCCTTCCAGGGTGATTTTCCAATTATATCTGACCTCTTTAAGATTCATTCCACTTTAAAATTAAACCCCAACACATGCATCTTAGGAAGACAAACTCTAGGACACTGTTAATCACAATGAATTTGATCAACCACACTTAGCCCACATGAATTTCTCCTGCTTTCTCTTTGAAAATATTATGAAAATTATTGCAATATTAAAAAGTAAACAAAACTTATAAACAATATTTAAGAGCAAAAGTAAGTTGAGAAAACATATATGAATCATCCATAGTGAAAAGTTTTGCCAAATCATTATCCTTTTTAAAAAAATAAATTTTGTATAACAGTTTTTTAGGGAATTGAAAGCCTGTTTACTTTTCTAAATTTTATTTTATTAATATCATTGTTTTTTATGGTGGTTATTGTGTGTTTGTTCACATGGGCATGTAGTGTGTGTGTTTGTTTATGTGTGTGGTGTATTGTGTGTAAGTACTGTTGGTATATACCATAATATGTATCTTTCCATGAAACCTGCTGTATATTTTTTTATCATTTTATATTTCTTAAAAATGGTGACTATAGGCACTGACCAGGTCAAGCTTAAAGAGCTCAGCTCCATCCCGAGAACCCGCAGAGTCAAAGGAAAAAACCGATTCCCACAAGCTGATTTTCTTATACATGTGATAATGTATGTGAGCTCAACAGTGTACCAACTCCATGATGACATAGATAAGGAAATAAATAAGTAAATATGACAAATAGGTACTCTAGTATTTACCTCCTCATACTACTAATACTAAAAAACACAAAACAAATAAACAATACAAAATCTTACAAATTCTTAGTTCAGGACTTGGGACTAGTCAGTTTTGAAGTCTGTGGAGTTGACTAGATAAGAATCAGAGACACTGAAGCAGCACACAAAGACTAGGTGTTGGTAATCAAGGTCGCTTTTGTATGTGCTGAAAATGGGGCAACTACAGATGACTAATCTGAATTATAAATTTTGGAAGGATTGTGAGTATTGTATTTTGTGGCCTTCAATATAAGAAGTTGAAACCACAAATAAAAACAAAATGCATTGTGGATGATGTCCAAAAAAAAAGATCATGAATTTAGGGACATATGAAATGTAATACTGATATTTAATGCAGACTTATTGGAATTACTCCATGGTCTTGGGAAATTATGTATTAAATTGCCCTCAAATGCTCTCTCTAATTCCAAGTTTTTTAGACAATCATTGGACTTTATTATTTTATGATTAATTAAAATAATTCACTGAAACAATAAAATTCTAGTCTAAGAGTCACAGGATTTCTAGCTGGGGCAATGGTTCTCACGTTCAGTCTTAGCATCCTGGACAGAGAGGCAGAAGGATGAAAATCTGAGTGCAGCTAATCATACACAGCAAGACTATGACTCATAAAACAAG
>NW_026068015.1:1253090-1288598 GCF_014885135.2 Alexandromys fortis
TTTGTAAGAAGCTGAACATCTTACAGGCTAGTGAGAAAGATCCTTTAATGCCCTCAGCTCCATTTTTATCAACCCAGAAATGAAGTAAAAATTTGAAGTTGAGGGACAAGATGAGATAAAAAATCTTTTTGTAAATAAGTGTGTGTTTGTTTAATTGCACTATATGTAATGTGTAGTATGACTTGACAAAGATGTCTGCGAAACGGAGACTGACAATCTTTCTGCAGAGCAATTCATGCATCAGCTTCTGGCAGACACTGTCATTTGCCCCAAGAAAGTTGCCTGGCTAAGCTGTTATTAAGACCAAGGTATTGCAGCTGTCTGTGGTTCAGACTGCCTGGGATGGATCAAGAGGTAAAGAAACTAAGATGCACAAGGTTTCACCCTGAACAAATTATCCCACAAGAACAGCAGCACAGAGATGCTCAAAACCATGATCTAGTTTCAGAATCTGGCCATAACCCACCCATTTTTTGGTTGCTTCAGCTCTGTAAGGTTACCTTTTTCTTTTTTGACAGATGTCGCAATACATGGGAGTTTATTCATAGAACATACTATTTTATTATAACAATGTTACTTTCAGAGGTAAACATTCTTTATGACATAACATTCAGTTTTTAGAGTTTTAAAATAACAAAAATCTTAGAAAAGGAATTCATTGATCCAAAGCACTATTGCTATAATTTGTTTCGTCAGCTAAGAAAAGTATAAGAAATCAAAGTTTCTTATAACTTACGTAAATACTATACTTAAGTAAACAATTTCATGGCAAAAATAAACTTAAAGTTTAAGCTAAGAGGGAATTATTATTTGCCTCACCATTAAATTTAATACCAATTGTAAAACTGTATTAATAAAGGAATGCCTCAGTATACACACAAACAAGTCTCTACAGAATTAATGAAGAGAAAGGATAAATGAATCACACAAATATTGTGAATATGATCTTTTTATTGGTGCCTTAGCATTAAAAATTAACATAATGGTAACATGCTCTGTAAAGACTTCCCCCAAGCCTTCTATAATCTTCTTTTGCATTACTGTATGCAGGGGTTCATCAGCATCCAGCGTCTCCCTTCATGTTTCTCTTACTCTGATTTTCAGCAATTTGGGTATGATGATCCAGGTTATGTTCTTTTTTTCCCTCTTATTTGTGCTTCAATCTTCTTGGGTCTATAATTTTGTGTGTCCTATTTGTGGCTATTATCTCTCAAGTGTTTCTTCTGTACTGTGTGCTCACTAAGACGCAACACAAGTAAATCAAAACATGTGATTATTTCCCAAAGCCCTTTAATTTTCTTTGACTACCTAAACCCCACTCCAATCTTTGCCCTTTGTGTTTCAACTTGGTAATTTCTGTAGACCATACTATGTTTATAAAGTTGACCATCCCAGATATTCATCCCGTTTGTTATTGTTCATTTAATGTCTGCAGGTTTCATTCTCTGCTGAAAGTGGAGATCAACTTCTCAAACCCTTCCATTAAAGTATTAAGCACAATTATCACTATATTAACTCTCCTGTCTCGTATTTCTAGTATCTGCATAATGCCTTTCTGTGATTCTATTGAGTCCTCTATCACTTGACAAAATATTGTGTTTTGTCTTTTTTTCCTTCATCTTTCAATAGGGTACAGAATTTCAGTGAAAAGTCAAATATCATATTCATGGTATTCGAGAATTAGGTTAAGTGTCATGTGTAGAAATTCATGTGGTTGTTTGTGTAAGTGATTAGGGGGATACTTTGGTGACTGCAGTACTCTTGCCTTACGTTGTCTCTAACTCAGAATTGGTTTCAAGTAGGGCTGGCTGACTTAAGGCTTTCATTATAAATGCCCCCGTTGCTGTTAGACATTGAGTTGCACTTAGTCTTTTCCAACATCATCTGTACTTTTGTAATTTTCTTAGCCATATTCTAGTATTACTTATGATTCAATGGAAATAAATCTGTAGAACACAGCAAGAACAACTTTCTCTCTTTGATAAGGTCTTTGTCCCAAAGCAAAACACAGACTGTCCTAAAAGAAACCTGTCCAGAAGTTAGTAGTACATTGGGGTCCATCATCTTTTCTTGTTCTTCTCCCCAACTGTTAAAAAATTCCCTCCCTCCTCCTTGTCCAAACTCCAGGAACTTTTCACACTGATCTTAATAGCTATACGTGTACCTCACCTGTATTTTAGACTCCTGTTCTGTGCGGATACTCTGAGGAGCATGAGGAGGATCTGGACAGTCTTTGTGCCGTTCATGTACAATTTGATCCCTTCTTCAAGAGTGTATTCCCAGGAGCTCCTCCTCAGAAACACTACTCCTAATTTTAACAAAATAATTATGTTTTTCATATTAAAATGCATAATTTTTACAAACATTCAAATAATTTTCCAAGACTCATTCTTAGGACATGATCATTAAAGAAATTTCTCTGGAGGTAAAAATCACTTAGCAACACTGTTTTTTTTTTCTTCTGTTTAATTTTGATGAGTATTATTCACTAGAGGGATATGTAAGTAGGCATGTTAGCTAAACCAAGCTAGCCTCTCAAGAGGGGCTCATGAATCCTGTCCTGTAGATTCATGCCCTTTACAATCACCTAGCCTCCCAAGTAAGTCTCTCTACATAAGATTGTTTTTCAGGACAATGTAAAAATTATTTAATTGGGTACAGTATTATAAATAATGATCATACATTCAAGCAGCTTTTAATAGCAAATAAAACAAAGTAACAAAATTTGTAACCTGTGTCTTCAAAAAATTACGAGCTCCTTTCTGGTATAGTCCACAGTGTAACTAAATCAAAATCCAACTGAAAGACGTCTAACTGGGCACATGCAGTGGTGGATAAAGGTAGGAAGCTGTGAGTGCCAGTGCTCGTGTCCTTGTGTACTATACACTGCCCATTACTATACGGCATTCTCAATAATCATCACAATTGCATACGCTAACCAAGTCACCACAGAGTTGCACTGCTGCGAGGCAGAGATCTGAGGACTCACATTTGATTAACAGAAAATCAGATCATTTCTCCTCTACATCAAAGAGCTTAATAACCTCAAGACCACATGTTTAGGAGGCAGTTTCTGTTTCAAAGGTGCTTCCTGCTGATAAATGTGTATAACTAAGCATCATCAGCCTTAGAGATGCAACGTATACTCTTCTTTCCTCTCTGACTGTGGTGAGGTGAATCCTCACCTAATCAGGTCAATGATCTTAATCAAAACTATGTGAATATTTTCATGTTATTTCTTATTTTATAAAGGTAAGAAATGATTTTATTAAAATCAAAAGAAATACTTTCATTACTGTTATATATACAATTATGATTTCTCAGGACACAGTGATGTCAATTCCCCACTGTTCAGGAACAAACTGTCTTCTTGCAGCAGCCTCCATGCTCTGTGCTTAACTTATGTATAGAGCAGAGATTTGCTCCTTTTTAACCAGTGAACCTAAATCAGAATACATCTTGTATTCTGGAATTTCTCGCCTTAGATCTTAATTTTTTATAAATATCATTTAAGAAAAAGAAAACATCTGGCACATAATTATTGTTCTAAATTGAATACATTTTTGCAAATCCGTAATACTTTGTAAGGATATGCATTATGATAATGCTTGGTATTTCTGATTTCTGATGTTTCATTTCTCATTTGGTATATGGTAATCTCCATGAAGTACTAATTTATGACTATGGATGAAATCACACTATTTTAGATAGCTCTTATATAATATATTGACTCATGAAATTCAAGGAAAGCGATAATAAGAATCATTGGCAGAACCTTTGCATCCCTACCATTTCACTTGTGTAAATATCTACTTATTATTTATTCATTAGCACTTCCCACCGATAAAAGGGAAGTTCAGGCAGGTAAATGATTTGGCTACTGAATTAGATTTGTTTCAAATTTATTTCAATTACTTCGGAGAAACATATATTGAACAACTGATGTGTTAAACTGTCTTCTGAGAACTTAGAGAAACCAAAATAGTTCAGTTTCTAGAAAACGGTCAGTGAGTTTGCAGGTGTGACAGTAATGACGCACTTTGTGCATTCATTGGGAATCTCTATTAAGGAAAACATACTCTTAGGACATCATTAAAAGAAGAGACAAGAGCAGTTAATAGTGTTAACTGGCAGACAGTTTCACAGAGATGTTCAAGAAACATGAAATCTACCTACTTGGCTGATGTGGCAGACCTGGATAAAGTCAGAGAGCTGAAAAGAGGTCTTCTCCATGGAAGAACTAGATTAGATGGATTCAAAATAGCTGCTTTGATATTTGAAGTGATTGACGTTTGCTCACTGAGCAAACTGAGTCTAGAAACAGCTTCTCTTTCTATACCTAATGTATTTATTTACATTGCTGTTTTATTTTAGTGCCTCACATGCTGTCTACTGCCAAGAAGCAATATGGAGGGGTCTTTGTTATTGTTTTGCTTTGTTTTTGAGGTTTTTCTGTGTTTTTGTTTTGTTTTGTACACTACGCAGTGCTTCAGCCATTCAGCCCAGAGCACTTCCCTAAGTCCTCACAGTTAGCTTCTATGCTCACCTTATTTTCTCTCCCTTAAGATAAACTTTTTTTGTTGCTCTTAATCGCTCAGTTGTCTAAAGTTTTATTATCTTATGCTTTTTTTTTCCCCTAGCCATCGCTTTCAACATTTACATATCACTTATATTCACTCTGTACTCTGCAGGATGACTAAATCCAATACAAATGGGTACTCAGTTGGTGTCACTGCCCTTCAATAGGGCTCTGCATTTCCTTGGCTCTGGCTCCTTCAGCTATTAAAGAATACTAAAAATTTGACAGACATTTGGAACCTTACAGATATCTGCTCAATGTACTTTAATTTTTTTATTGTAATAGTAAGTTCTGCTTTGGAGATGAATATATAACTATTAAACATAAATGCTGTATAAAAAATTTAGGCCAGGGGGAGAAAAGATCAAAAATTGCTTGATATTAAGTCTTAGGATAACTAGATTATACTCTAATTTGATACTTTTTATGTTAGAAATCATTATTCATAGTTATTTCCAATAATTTTTACTTAAAATTATTGCCTACCAGCTTTTAAATCACTAAATACATTAGGAAAATTAAAAAAAAAATTTAGACAGCAGATACAGTACGTCTTTTGTATGAACATTCTATTTATGTGCTAATAGTTTAATGTTCTGGCTTAATAATCAATTCAGTTTTAATTGATCATATCTAGAACTCGATGTAGGAATTAGTTATTTTGAGTTACATTTATATATAGTGGAAAGTATTACTCTGAAATTGGGAAATGTCGGCACTTATTAGCTATGACAGTTGTAAACATTTGTTTGATTTTTGCTTCAGCCTTGTGATGATTTGAATGAGAAACATCCCTCCTAGGCTCAGGCATTTGAACAATGGTTTCCAGATGATGGTACTGTTTGGGAAGGAGGAGCAGATGCAGTCTTGCAGGAGGAAGCATGTTGGGTGGAGGCAGCTATGAGAGTTCCTAGTGTGGCTTGCTTACTTCCTCAGTTCTGTTAGTGCAGTAAAAATGGGTTCTCTAGCTCCCCGTTCATGTCACTTCAGCTGCAGCTTGTTGCAGTTCTCCCTGCCATAATAAACTTTTATCCCTCTGGATAAATAAGCCCAAAATAACTCAGCTTTCCATAAAATTCCTCAGTCAATTTCTGCCACAGAACACAGAAAAGCAACTAATACAGAAGTCTTCAACTATTACATGTGTTAATAGCACAGCACATTTCATCCACATATGCTAAACATTTTCTTCATAATGAACTTACTTGAGACTGATGTTACGATAGACAATTAAAAGAAACAATATAAGGAAGATGGCCAGTGCACCTATGGTACTCATATTAATGCTGTTTACATTAAATTGCATCACTTAACTCCACTGTCTACTTCCACTTTCTTTGCTTTTCTTTCTCCTGTGCGTATTCAAAGTTATACCTTTTCAGTGAGGATGAATGAACTGAACACATGGACCAACTTCTTTCTCAAGCTTTGTTTTAGAGGCCAAGTAAAGCAGGATTCAGAAAGCCTGCAGTTTTCATAAGCCTGGAGGGCCATTTCAAGTTCAATCATTTAACTCGAGGCAGAATTTAGTGTCCTGTTGGTTTAAAGATTAAGGTCACAGTCCCTCACCGTATATTGACTTTTGTCACATTAACTTCCCCATGGGAAATATAACAAATGGCACGTGTTTTCTCAACAATAGCATAGAAGAACTTACATGGTAGCAGCAAGACTGAAGTCATAGTGCTTATTATACCCAGGGATGGGGAAATGAATCAGATAGTTAAATGCCTACAGCCCCAGCATGAGGATGAGTTCAGATTCCCAGCCCAATGTAAAAATGCCACTCATGCCTGCCCATCTGAAAGTCTAGTTGAGGTGTGTGTAGGGGGCAGAGAGAGGTGGATCTCTTGAGCCCCCCTCAGCAGCTTGTCTAACCAATCTATAACCTTTTCACATTCTGGAAGAGACACTGTTTCATCTGATAAAATGGGAACACCTTAGATGTATCAATACAAACCTCACCAGAATAGAAAGGGCATGTATTGATGATACAAATCAATAGAGAAAAAAATGGACCAGTGGCTGCCAGGAGGTAGGGGAGGGCACAGAATTTTTAGGGTGAAGAAAATGTTATGGGATTACATATTGGTGATGGTTGAAACACTACAGTAAAATCCACTCAACTGGATACCTTGGAACATAAACTTTATGACATATGAATTATGGCTTAATAAAACTATTATAAATGATAATAAAAATCACAACAAAGTATTTATGAGCTGGGATATGAGCCACTGAGGAAAAGCACAAATGGTGGAGATTGATGATAGTGTACAAGGATTTGTTTGGAGAGTAAGGCTGAGTATGGAAGAAAGACTGAAATTTCAGATTCAGAATATATTAGAATTTCCTCCTAGTGCCGTAAGAAATTATAAAACCTGAGTGAAGGACAGAGGGAAGTGATGTGTGTTTAACTGAGTCCCTGAAGGGTTTTTAGATCTTGAGCCAGTGACTGGGTTCCTAAAGCTGTGAGTACCGTGGTATGTGATGATAATGTCTCTGTGATATGGACATGAGGCTGCAGACATACACTTAGGTAGCTCATTTAACAAATAACAAGTTACAATTTAGTATAAATTATGGGAGTGCATAGCCCTGGAACTGTATGTAGGAGAGTATATGGCAGACAGCTCCACCTAATAGAATAAGCTAGAGTAGGCTGTGAACTCTTCACTGTCTGTGCATTTGCAGCTTGTGCATTATTCACAACTTAGAATTTCCGGTGTGGGTGTCATTGAACTGCTTAATGCACTTAATGAGTTTCAATGTCTCCTCTGAGTTTCACAAAATCTGTGAAAGAAGGGATGCATACAGATGAAGAGCAAGAGAAGACTCGAATAAAGTTGGATGGTTCTATTAGAAAACAAAGATTATAATAATTTTATAAAAACAAAATATCTAATACATTTATCCCTTCCCACTCCATATTTTCAAAAATCCCACACCACCCTCCAAATTTGTGGCCTCCTCTCCTTTAACCATTGTCGTTTGTGTACAAATAAACACACAGACACATGTTTTCTATTGTTGTTTATATACAGATAAACATACAACACAAGTTGATAAGCTCTGTAGATATTGCCTAAATGCATATGTTGACCATTTAATGTTGGCTAACCAACAAGAGGCCTCATTCCTGGGGAAGACTTCACTTCCCTCTCCCATCAGTTAATTGCTTATAGCTCTTAATCTAGTGGGAGGACCCAGTGAGATTCCCCTCTATCTACACTGACTGGAATATCAACTATTGGAATTGTTCAGGTCTTGTTTAGGCAGCCGTGTTGTTGAGACTTTATAAGTGTAGCTTTCCTGTTATATCTAGAAGACACAATCTCATAGCACATTTCCTGGACCCTCTTCTCTTACAATGTTACTGCCTCCTCTTTGTGATATTCTCTGAACATTAAATATTATACTGTATATTATTTTATTATAGATGTAACAGTTGAGGTTGGGCACCCCATGATCAGTTGTTATTTGTGTTTTGATTAGTTAAGACTTTCTAAAACTGCCTCCTTCCACTTGCAAAAGGAATCTTCTTTGGTAAGTGAATTCTACAGTAACTTGCGGGAAGGATACACTTAGATATTACACTGGTTTAGGAAAATGGATATTATTTGTTTGTTTATTTGAGTGTGTCTGTGTGTGTGTGATGGTACATGTGTGGAAATCAGAGGACAACTTTTGATTTTCTCCTTCTACTGTGAGAGGCTGGAGATTGGACTAAGCTTGTTGCTGTCAAGGCGGGCATCCTTCCACACAGAGCCTTTTCACCATCCCTGAAGTCCTGGTTTGATAACACTTCAGCAGATAGCTGAGGCCCTGACAAGTGAGAGTGAAATAGATGAATAATTTATTGATGAGGTATTAGACATTCAGAGAATATGCCACGCTGAACTCAGTTGGACTCTATAAGATTTTTTTGTCAAGTTGATTTATTAAGAAACTCAAGGGATTTTTAGTGTAAATTATATGTCAGCAATTAACATGTTAGCATGTGTATTTCAGGTGTCTGAGCTGCAAGTACTTTCCCAAGAAGAGCAGTTAATTTTGAAAATCAGAAACCACATGCCGTATGGTTCCTCTTTCTAATGGAAAGTCAATTACTTTATAAAGAAGCGTTTTAGTAAAGAATTTTGACTGCTTCCCATATAAATAAGAATCATTCACTTCTTCTTAGGGTGGTGATTTGTGTAATGGTCTCCCTGGTTTTATGTTCCCTCCCTTACCTCATACTTCCGCATCTAAACAGTACAGGAATTTACCATGCAGTCCTGTCTACAGAACATCATCAGGTCCTTCCCAGCTTGGGGAAAAATGTGCCATCGCAAGATAGCATGATGGCAGCATTGCATTACTCCCAGCATATGTTCCTACTGCTCCTTTTACCTGAGTGGAGAAGCAGGTAATGTAGGGGAAAAATCCAATAGCTGCTCTTTTCCAGCTGGAGCTGCAGGACAATGGAGAGTGTGACTCGGGCTATGAAGATGGGCTCCAAAGAGCATGCTTCCTGCTCAAAGTGTCAGACACCTAACACACAGGTTGAGCTTGGGGGAAAATGCCATTGTCCACTTCTTTTATTAATACATTTCAGGTTTAGAAGATAGAAAGGAGTTGCCAAATTTTTAGCCCTTAATCTGTAGGCAGATAGTATTTCTTACCTTTCAGGGAAATAACTGATATAATCCTTTTCTATATCTTATTTTCCTGAGATGTTATTTCATTTACCTGCTGTTGCGATGAGGTATGAATATAGGTTTCTAAAATTATTTAAACATAATCTTGAGATTTTATTTGACTAATGCCTTCTCCATGTTCACATATATACTGTCCATAGAAAGCAAAATACTCCAGTCTCTTTCCTTTCAGCTGGACAGCAGTGGCGCTCACACAGGGCACGACTGCCTGCTAGTGTAAGGTACCCATGAGCTCACCTAGTAGTCTCTAATTTTGGCTTCCTCAGCTAGGAATTCTCTTTTCATGTTTTATTTTCTTTTTAATAGAAAAATAAGTTAATTGCCTTAATCGATTTCAGAAACTTTTGCAATTTTTTATAAATATAAACTGCTGCACATAGGTCAAAGAATGCCATATATCTGCAGTCATAAGGCATCATATCAAGGGAAGAATAAACATGCTAATGGGGAAGGTGGAAAATCATAGCCATGGACAAGGAATTATAGCAAATGATTACTTCTGAAGAGGTCGTGTTATCCTCTTCTGTATCAGTGCAGAATGGTAATGTCTGAAGTCATATATATATATATATATATATATATATACAAAAATGGCTGGAACAGATGCATTTATTTGTTTGTGAATATATAAACAATTATATATGTGTATATATATACATATATATACATACATACACTTAACAAAAAAGCAATAATAAATCAGGAAGAAGTGATCTCACTGAGACTGATGGGAATGTTGAAGGTGGAGTGAGGGAACTTGGTAGCAGATGAGAGTAAAGGGAAGGGAAAAGTGATATAATAATATTTGAATAAAATGTACAAAAAATGAAACTAAACATAAACAAATAGTCTTTTTTAAAAAATATATTCAATAAAGCAGGAGGAAAATGAAGAAGGAATAAAACAGGAAGAAGAAAGACAGGAGGAAATAGTCACTTCTTAAACTTGGGCAGTCTCCCTGATTGTAGTGTTGCAGGGAGTGACTTGTTCATCCCAGCTGCCCAGAACCAAAATAACCACACAGAAACTGTATTAATTAAATCACTGCTCGGCCCATTAGCTCTAACTTCTTAATGGCTAACTCTTCCATCTTTGTTTAACCCATCTCCATTAATCTGTGCATCACCACGAGGTTGTGGCCTACCAGCAAAATTTCAGCATGTCTCTCTCCATCAGCATTAGCTCCATGGTGTCTCTCTGACTTTGCCTTCTTTCTCTCAGCATTCAGTTCTGTCTTCCCTGCCTACCTAAGTCCTGCCCTATCAACAGGCCAAGGCAGTTTCTTTATTCATTAATGGTAATCACAACACACAGAGGGTACTCCCAAATCATTGTAGCAGAATCATTTGAGTGACTTCCTCATCCTCTTGCATGCCTGAGTTAGCCAGTCACTCTACCCGTTCCTTTCCACAAGGCTGCTCTAGGCAGCTGATTTACCTCAAGCTTCTGGGTCTCTCCTCCCTTGCTCCTTGTTCTCTCCACCAATGTTTCAAAGTCTCCCATTCTCTCCTATATTTCTCAGATTGCTTACTCACTTCTATGAGTTCATTGTAGCCCTTTTCCTACTCACTGGAAGGCTCTGACCCTAATTCTTATTTGTCCCTGATCAGCACAGCTCTTTTGATTGGTGTAAAATACCAGAAAGAAAAACCAAAGGTGCTTATGGTCAGATCCCAACCCTGAAAATTCAAAGCAGTTACGTTTTTATTCCGGACATCACTCTTTCTGGAAATACCTCATGGCTGTTGATGGCCATGATGTGTTGAGTCTTGTCTACAAAGGGTTGGAATGGAATGCCTGTTTGACTGTGACTTTCTGCAAGGCTATGAAGAATATCTTTGTTATGTCCATTACTACACACTGCTAATTTACAGCTCTGCTGACTGTCACTTTTTGTTCTGATGAGTTTTAACAACTAAGTGTAAGATACCATGCACTGTGTCCTCATGTATGTAACTGAGGAGAATTAGGGCACTGGCTTTTTAAAAATAATGCAGCAATTTCTCATTTTGCTGAAATTGGTACATTCTTTGCTTGAAGAAAGTTTGGGTCATTTAAATCAGGTATTGCTTTATAGATACATAATTGTGATAGAAGCCAGCCAGTGGCCAAGGATAAAGGAAGAAGCATGTGATAGGGACAGGCAGTGCTCTCCTTAATCAGGGCTTAATCAGAAAACTGATTGTTGCACAGGCATGAATAGGGGTGAGAACGCACCATGGATACAGCTTCTCAGCAAGAAGATCTTTTAAGGCTATTCTTCTCCATTCTAGCAGTTTGAATTTGTCAGAAGCGACCTTTGGAGTAGTGAAAAGACAAGTTTATTGTCTGCTGAATGATAATTCATACTAGTTAGAATTTAGGATATAAAGTGGGAAGGTGAGCCACTGTAAAAGTCTGAGCGTGTGCATCTGTGGTGCCTGATGCTCCGATTGTGAAATACAAGCACGCCTCTTGAAGGTGACTGAAAGAGTTTGGTATAGAGACAAATAAGAGCAAAGAATGAGAACACGTGTCTAGGGACTCCAAATGCTATGATCTACTAATGCAGCAGTTCCATCATTTTTTCATATTATTTTTTCTTTTATTTATTTATTATTTATTTATTTAATTAATTATTAAAAATTTCTGTCTCCTTCCCATCTCCCATTTCCCTCCCCCTCCCCCTTCCTCTGCAGTCCAAAGAGTAATCAGGGTTCCCTGCCTTGTGGGAAGTCCAAGGTCCTTCCCCCTCCATCCAGGTCCAGGAAGCTGCACATCTAACAGACTAGGCTCCCTCAAAGCCAGTACATGCAGTAGGATCAAAACCCAGTGCCATTGTCCTTGGATTCTCAGTCAGCCCTCATTGTCCCCATATTCTGGATAAAGAAAGTGTGGAATATATACACATTAGAGTACTACTCAGCGGTAAAAAACAATGACATCTTGAACTTTGCATGCAAATGGGTGGAAATAGAAAACACTATTCTGAGTGAGGTAACCCAGACCCAAACAGATGAATTTGGTATGTAATCACTCATAAGTGGATTCTAGACATAAATAAAGGTCAGTGAGCCTATAGTTCGTGATCCTAGAGAAGCTAAAGAAGGTGAACCCCAAGAAAAACATATAGTTATCCTCCTGAATATTGGAAGTAGACTTGATTGCCAGGCAAAAATTGGGATTTTGGGGGTGGGATGTGGTAAGGGGAAATGGGGAGAGAAAAGTGAGGAAGGGAGGATGTGGAGACCCTGGGGGAATGGGATGGTTGGGATGAAGGAAGGGTGGATATGGGAGCAGGAAGAAGATATCTTAATTAAGGGAGCCATTTTAGGGTTGGCAAGAGACTTGACTCTAGAGGGGTTCCCAGGTATCCATGGAGATATCCCCAGCTAGTTCCATGGGCAGCAGTTCCATCATTTTTATAGTAAGAGAGTAAAGTCATATATCAAAATACTTTTCAAATACATTGTTAGAAACACCATTTAGGCAGGTTACAGCAAAATAGGGATAACTGTTATCGGCCTCAGATGCTAGCTGACCATGTTGTAGTGAGTTGGTGGCTAAGGGGCCTCTTCATCCATCCCAAAAGCTTTACCTAATAAACACAAGGGAGTTATATCTCACAGAGAGGTGAGCTATAAATGCCTATTCAAAGAAGGGCTAAAGATACTCAAAGACAAGAAGGTATCTCAAGAATCTATCCTGCAACATTCCAAAGTCTCTGTAATCTGTGGAATTTGAATCAGTCATTGAAGACTTTCACATTTATTGAATGTGAACTGCCATTCAGTTTAAATTTCCCAGTTCCTTCTGGGAACATTATATCACATCTGTTACCCTTTTTCTTCCTTCCTTGATTACCTGTTGGCTATGAAACAGTTTTGCTAAGATTTAACATTACATTACTATTTGGTCAGCCAGTAAAGACATCAATGTTCTATTAGCAAGACTATCATGAGAACTGTTTGATATGCATGGTAATCTTATATGCAATTAAAATTGAACTAGGTTACAATTACAACAGCAGCATTGTTGCTGCTTTTTTCCCTCTCTTCTGTTCCTGCTCCCCCTGTATACAATTCATCTTTATAATTATCAGTCTCATCCTTCCTGGCTTATCTTCCTTCCAATGGTTGACTTGGGAAATTACTCACAGTCTAAACTCATTTAGCAGTGTCCCTTATTCACATTGAAGGGAAAGTTGAGCATTTACAGATGAGTTAGAATTTGAAGTAATGAAGTAAATTATAGAGGCAAAGAAATACCAGTCTTATTTCACAAAAGATCTTTGTAGTCCCTGCTTTACTTGGGGAGTTTGACTGAAAGTTAACACAGAAGACCAGGGAGAATGTTCACATAGGTGTGAGCCCAGCACTTCTATCTGAATTTTGAGTTGAATTATTAACCCTTCAACCTTTTCAAGAATCATTTCTATTAAGATGACCTTTACTATTTGTGCTACATTTTAGGCTACTAATTAATTCTATAGTGTAAGAAAATTTGTTGTGTGTGAAAAAGCCATGACTATTCAATTTCTTGAGGAACCATGCTACTTTTCAGCATTTACACAGGAAAAGAATCATATTTTTTTTTTCTTCATCTAAGTCATTCAGTTAGATGGGTTTTAATTTTCCAGGATTCTGAGGGGTATGTTTTTTTTTTTTTTCACATAGAAGACATTCTCACTGCTCATTGCTTCTTATATGAGTGGTTTAAGAGGTTATTTATCAACAAACTTCAATAGACATCACTAACATCCTTTTTTCCACTCACTCTGGTGTTCTTTGGGGGCTCCACATGATGGAAAATTAAATCTGTAAGATTTGAAAAGCTCATGAATAATTGACCTTGAATTAACACTGAATGTACTTGCTAACAAGTAGGTTTTCTTACTGTAACTCAGAAATTTAAAAAAATATATCAAATGACTACTCAAAACTGGTTTTCTTAATTTTTGATTAGAAAATGTATTGTTTTTATTCATATGTATTCCTCATATGTCATCCATGTATTAAAATCATTTAGAATTGGTAGAATTAACATTCTTTGTTTAATTTTAAATGTAATGATAGTCATATATCTTTATTCAGATTGCATATGTTTATGGTATTTAGCAAATGGCTCTTTCCCATTGTCACTAAAATCATATTGAACAAACCTCAAATTGCTCTTATGTTGTCATAAATGGTGCTAAAAATAGAAACCAAATTTTTGTCATCAGTAATTGAAGTAATTGTTCATAAGATTTATATGTACCCCAGATGAATATTCAGATTAAAACTAAGGGAGTGAATATTATGAAGTTTTATCTATAAAGCAACATCTGATTTAAAGGACTCAAACTTTCTTCAAGGAAAGAATTACTTAGTGTAATTGGTTCATATAAAAATTTAATATATTTTGTATAGTGAAATGTAAAATAATAGTCTGAACCAATTACATTAAATTTATAATTAGAAGCTTTGTCTGTACAATTTAGCTTAACAATTTGGAAAATATATATTATAAGAGTATCAACACTAAATTTTATTTAGTGAAATCAAAGATAAAACTTTATATTGTAATAATGAGCTTTGTTTGTAAAGAATTGTTTGTAAAAGCACTCAAACCTTAACAAAAAAAAGAATTACTTAGTTCAGGAAAATTATATTTTATATATTATTAAAAAATAACAATCAACCCCCCACAAATGTTTTAAGACTCACAGATTACACACATGAGAACATATTTAGCATTTAGCTTATGCTATTTAACATTTAGTTGTCAAAACTCATAAATACACAAAGCGACAGAGAGCAGTGCTGTAAGTCAGCAGTGTACAGTAACAGACATAACAAACTAGTGTTCAGAGTCCGACTGAAAGTCACAGTCAAACAGGCATTCCATTCCGCCTCTGAGGAGGATGCTCAAGCCATCATGGCCGTGAGCGGCCATGGGGTATTCCTGGGAAGAGTGATGGAATGGAAGAGAGGGAATGGCCTGATGGATGGAATGCTCTTTCATTCTTGGCTGCTGGGGATTTTCATGGTTAGGATATGACTGTAGCCACTTTTCTTTCTTTCTTTTTCTGGCATTTTACACAGATCAAAAGAACTGTGTTCACTGAATGTTAAAGTTTTTAAAAAACTTATATAGCACAATTTTAATTGATTCTATCCTCTTAATACAGGTAATCAGTAGTCCATTTACATATTATGCAAGTGTGTGTTTATGTATGAAGTCTATATACACAGGCACACATATGTACATAAATAGTCTGAATTGTGTTGTAGGGCTATAAAAACTTTCAGACTTGCCTGTATTAAACAAAATTCTTCATTTTTTGTGGTATACTTCCCAGGTATGAGACTATCCTCTCTTACTTTATTATTTCCCTTTAATGGCTCCTAAAATGACTTTGGGCAATGGAAGTCAGAATATGAATAATTAAATGTTGGACAGCATTTTAATTACCAAGGAGAATATCCTGAAATAAACAAACTTCAAAAGAAAAAAGGATTCTTTTTGTTTACAGCATGGAAGCTTTCTGTCGGTGGTCAGTTGGCTCTATTGCTATTGCACCCACTGGCATGCCAGTGTGTCATGTTGGAAGCACATGGTGGAGGTGGCAGCTTGAACATGAAAGAGGGAAAGACGCCTCTCTTCCCAGAGAATGCCAACAGTGCTCTCACTAAGGTACACTAAGGCCACCTGTTGAAGGCCCTTGCTTCTGCCGAGCATCACAACTGAGGGGCGGGACATTTTTTTAACACTTCACCAAGAAACAACCAGTACTTCTTGTTAATATACCTTTAATTATTTAGTTGAAGTGAAATGTAATTTTTATAATCAAGCTATCCTAAAATTTACAAGCTGTTTCTTTTGTCACTCTTTAGAGGAGGAAGCTCAGGCTGAGTTATTCACCTGGTTTAGAAATGGCTTAGCTAGAGCAATCCTGTCATTTTTTTCCTCAAGACCTTCCTTATGTCTGTGAAGTTTAATCTGTATTTTTCTCTGAATATATTTTGGCCCTCTCAATGAAAGGAAGTAGTGCACCTGTCAATTGAGTCATAGTGAGCCTTCTGTGAGTTCAAGGTGGCAGTTCACCTGCGTTAACTGTAGCACCCCCCAATAAGAGTGACATAATTGCTCTGTACTGGAAAATGGATGTGAATTTTGACTTTTAAGGAGAAAAGTATAAGATTTCATTTGATGATAGATGAGAGAAAGCAAGATGATAGGTGAGGGACTATTCCACCTTTCAGGTGAGAGTCATTGATGGTACTGGGAGTCATGCCACTTTGTTTGAAATTAAATGTGACTTTACAGTAACAATGTCCATGTATTTCAGCCGAAATATTAAGAATTATGTTTACGAAGAAAAGTGCTCTATTTTGTTTGTGGTAAAACTGTTTATCAGGGTGGTCGTAACTCCATGAAGCTTGCACAATGAGTACAGTCTTCAATGATATCTTTTCTAGGGTTCAGCAACTCATTTTATGGGTCTGTAGTTACACTAATCATTATTAAATCGCCTCTTTTATTTTTGCCTCTCCATCAATATTGAACACTGCTGAGGTACACAGATTGTAAATGTGGTTTTGTCTTTCCCATAGAATCTAGTATACAGTCAGTAGTTCATGTCTTGATTGATCCAAACTATAAACAACAGCTCTTGGACATACACTTCACTGCAGCTGGGTGTTTGCTACAGCTCTTCAGAGTGATGGGCATTAGTAGTCCTCAACTTTGACACACTACCAAACATTTGCTGTGATTTCTGTTTTCTCCAGTAGTTCCATTGAAAACTTCTACCTAATGTGTGTGTGTGTGTGTGTGTGTCTATGATTTTTGTCTTGGGGGAGTACATCTTGCCAACAGGAAAACAAACTTTAATTACCATTAAAAATCCACATAGATGCCAATGTTAATAGTGTTCTCACCTTGACCAGCTCTGAACACTCATGTACTACAACTACCTAAGCATACAATCACAAGGCATTGAAATGCATATGAATGTGTGTGTGTGTGTGTGTGTGTGTGTGTGTGTGTGTGTGTGTAAATTCTGAAACAAAATAAAGAGCAGTGGATATTTATAGCAATATTGGGAAACAAACAATTAAGGCAAAGAAAAAAACAGGAGTGCCTTGATTTTACTCTATATGTTATTCTCCTGGCTTGCCTTCCTAACAGATGGCAGTCACAGTCCCACTGGGCATTTCCTATATTTCAAATCTATCAAGATGACTTTTTAAATAGCTGAATTTAATATTTTAATGAGTTTTCAAAATCTATGCAAACACCAACATGTAGCACTGTATATCCAGATGTATTAATGATTTAGCTTTCCACCTCTCCTCCTTAATCTGCTCTCAGGGGGAAAGAGAATGCTGTTGCAGGGAAAGTCAAAAAGGCTTCACTCTTTGTTTTCTATCCAGCTGCTGCTTGCTGGAGCTGTGCACCTAGACAGAGGCACTGAAAAATGTTCTCTTCCACGTAGAAGTGCTGTTGAAGCATTTTTTCTCCCCTTTGCTCTCACTTATCTCCAGGCACAGCTTTGGGGGATATTTTTAAAGTTAACAAATATGTTCTCATGATATGATTATATAAATCTGTTATCTACAAGCACAAATCACTGGAGGGTTTGTGTGTGAAGTCTTTAAAATAAGCATATATAGTCAGGAACTGTGTAGCAAACCTCTGAACTTATTTAAAATGTTACTTTCCCCTGATTTTTGTGAAAGTATTTTATGTCTTTCAAACCTAGAGGTAGTTTTTTTATTTCTAGGAAGAAATGGATTTCTATTTTGAGGCTGTTTCATGGATGGGGTGTTTTCCCAGGTCATCAAATGGTCCACTTTCCTCCAGTGTCTGCCATTCCCCTGCCTACACTGAGAGCCCTTGATAAAGTTACTCTATTTTCCTAGTAATTTTTTAATCTTTATCTGAAAATGCGAATCAAAAACTGACATCAAAATAAGTCAGCAAATATTTACAGGTGAGTTTAGTATTCCCATTGAATATTTTTTTTAAAGAAATGATTTTCTTTAATCATCTTTAGTTACTGAAAGAACTCAAAGGTGGCATCTTGGAGATCACAACTTTACACTATATTTCCCTGCTGAATTATCTACCTCTCTCCATCCACCTACCTATATCTGTGTTTTCTCAAGTTTTTTTTTCCAATTATTTACATAAAGCAAGTTGCTCTCGAACACGGGACCTCGGGAACAGCAGTCGGTGCTCTTAGCCTCTGAGCCACCTCAGAAGGCTGTTGTTTTCTCAAGTTTTTGAGTTCCTCAGTGATCTATAGCACGGCACAGTCAGTATCAACTGGGACAGTCAGGCAAGTATGTGCTATGCATCATACTAAACAAAGAAAGGGGACATGATGGATGAGAATCATCTTGTTTAGGTGCTTATTAAATGACTTCACTTTTAAACCATGAGAGATGTGATAAACAGAGTGGAGCCTCATGGCTAATGACATTTCCAAGTTTCAGAATGTTGTAAATAATGGGGAAATTCCTTTATAAACAATGAAGGATAAAACAAAGGACCTCTCTTCTGACACATGAGAACAAATGACTTCACATCTCATCTATATTTGGAGAGTGATTTTGAAGTCTATTCATTTATCCTCTGATTTTCATTTTTGTATAAATGATGGTGCTCTTTTTAAACCTTAAGTCCAAACGGCTTTAATACGATAAATTATGTGATATTTTATAGGCATTTTGTAACAATTCTTGCATGTCACCATAGCACAGTTACATACAATATCAATTATACTCAAAGGTATTGTGTGGTTGTAGATCATAAACTTTTAGCTTAAATTAAACATCACAGCTGGTTGCTTTAATTTGATGCATTATGCCACAAATGTTTCAACAGCTTGACTAAAATGAGCCATACTGCAGTTTCAAAGGAAGAGCGAAGGTCAGTGCACATTCAGCCTAGTCAGTTGTAAATTTTCTCTGGGCATATTAAAAGGCATTCTGCAGAATATGTTTAATGGAATGTAACTAAACAAAAGAACTGAGTAGACAGTTGCAATGTTGTTTCACTGATGGAAAGCATTGAATAAATTCTTTTTTCTCACAAAAAAAAAAACCCTTTAAAAATCATGAACATTGTGCTTTGAGGGTGTTGTTTACTTCTATTGTGATAGATGGCTCTGTCTGCCTTTTTTTTTTTTTTCATACTGAAAACATCATCGAATCTTCAAGGAGACAGAGCTGGAGCAAAGAACCAAGCATGATTTCAGTTTCTCACTTGCTTCCCACAAATATAACCCCTCCCACCTGTTCAATTAAAAGACCAGAAAAGCTATCCTTTTTACTAAGTCCATTTGAAATTCAAAAGCCAGTAGCTAAGAAGTTGAAAGTAATACTGCTAAGATAATCATTCATAATAATAAAAGCCAATTTTGAGACTATTGTAACTCCAAGGGTGTTATAACCTGAAGCAATTAGTTCTAAATGTTATTGTTGCAAGCAGTTCATAGTGTAAAATAACTATCACTTAAATCAGAAAGTAACATTTCTGAAATCATGGCTGGAAACACAATGGAGAGGGAAAAAAGTAATGTGAAAGGTTAATGGTATAGTATTTTAAAATTTAAACTTTGTAAGTAAGAGTTATTTTCTTATCATTCATAATAAAATTTTGCAATTACATAAGAACCAAGAGATGTTTGAGAGGCTGCTTTTTCAACCTACCTAAGATCCTTCAGTTTAGAAAGAGTTGTCACTGATGTACACTGTGACATTTGGAGCCCCATCCAGTATATCACTAAATCACATGAATTACCAATTTTCTGTGTGAGAGCGTTTTCTGTAGTCACCGTTATACTCTTTTCTTTCTTTAAGCACAAGTTACAGTAAAGAAGGATGATTTTCTGGAAGCTACACTTCCTATTGGCCAGCAGGCCTGTGTCCATAATTCCCACAACATTACAGACTCCTCATGGACTAATTAAATTCTCCCAATCAAAATCAAATACTCCTTTGCTGTCCAATGAAACTTTAATATCATGCTTCCTTTTGTCTCACAGTTGTTTCGGTAACCAGTGTGCAAGCATCTTTGATCATATATTATTCATCTCCTCTTCACTCATAGAGTAGCTAGATTTTGTGATTATAATGAAACACTTGAATAGTCTGCTAAGGAAGTAAAAGAGTTTACTTAGTTTTGTGGTCTCACATCCAAATGGCAAAGGGAAGTTCAGGCAACGTGCCCTGTAGATATAGGATTGGGAGCCAAGTGTACATGAGAAGGACTACAGAGTAAGCAGAGAAAGTGAGAATTAGAGGGGACAAACTTGCTCCTTCTTTGATAACATCCACACTGAAAAGTGGAGAGGAGTCTGGGAGAGCAGTTTTATGTTGCATTATTCTAGTATCATAAAGACTCTGGTAATAGGACCCAGCTGTCTGTAACTTAAGATTCCTAACATTTTCCAGTACTGCCATCATGAGCACCAAACCTCCTGTAGGAAGAGACCATTAGCAACACTCAGACCACAGCACTCTTTTCCTCTGTGTATGTAATAAATGCATATTTAAGTGAATTAAAGCATCATTATAATCTAATCGTTTTTTTCCTTTTTTATTTTTTTTATTTTTGAGATTATAATGTATTTACATCATTTTCCCCTTTCCCTTCTTGCCTCCAAATTCTTCCGTACCCTTCTTTGTTCTCTTTCAAATCCATGGCCAATTTCCCCTTAAATGTCATATGCATATATAACCTTCTCAGTCTCCATAATCTTCCATTTATGTGTGTTTTCAGGGCTGAACATTTGGCATTGGATAATGAATTGATATCTTTTTCCCAGAGAAAGACCATCTCTTCTACTTGGTAGTCCTGAATTGCCTTTAGCTCTTTGTTCAGGCCTCCTGGTCTTTTTTTCCATATTTTTTTCCATATCTCTTGTTGACCTTGTTCAACTCATGTTAGGCAATCATGCTGATAAGACCTTATGACTGTCACTTCTGACTTTACTAGAGACACAGTCTCACAGAAAATCCCATGATCCTCTGATTTTTACAGTCTTTTTTCCTCCATTTCAATGTTTCCAGAGCACTGGATGTGGAAATTGTTTTGTAAATATCTTCTTTAGGACTGAGCTCTACAAGTCTGGTCATGGTTTTCTGTAATGGTCTTCCTTTAAGATCTAAAGACCACCATCAAAACTCACCAACATAAGGCATGAAAAGCTCTCTTTTGAGTTCTTAGGGTTGTTTAAAAAAATCGCAAACCATTACAGACTATTGCCATAGCTCCTGGTTACCCCCAAGAGGTATAAGGTAAGTTCCTATTGCTGAAGACAGTATATACTTCAGCTGCAGGGCCCAGAGACTCATGAGCTGAAACTGACCCGTGTATTATCTCCCTGAGGACTAGCTTTCATGGTAATAGAAGGTATCATAAAAGCTTCCAAAAGATGGAAACAACCAACAGTTTTACTCTGCTATGAAGTCTATGAACCATAACTAATACCACCATGATATGGTCATCCCAAGAGTGTTGTAGTGGCATGTGTTTCTAAGTGATGACCCACAGCTTTCTAACTGAGCTTAAGAATGCTTCAACAAGAGGAGAATTGTGTCTGGTAATGGAAACTTAGCCAACTACACACAGCTTGTAAAATAATGAATATTACCACTTCTTTACAAAACTAGCATAATTCCTAACTACAGTCTAATTATTTGTCATTATATCCACAGACACCCCTCATTGAAGAAACATCTCTTTACAACAGTACTCTTTTTAAAATAATGGGATAAATTAAATTTCATAGAAATTGCAATTTAAACAAAACAAATTAATATTTCATCCCAGAATCAAAGACCAGTTAATTAATGACATTCCCTATAGGAATGTCAACAAGGTTGAATGAATAAGGCTTGCTCTGAATCAAGTAAGAGTTTAGAACTATTTAGTTCTGGTTTCTCAATGAAGCCTCTACCACGGGAGTAGAATACGTACCCTGACCTGCTTGTCTTCTCCCAGCACTACTGTGTAGTATTTCTGGAGCTGGTTTCAGTGGTAGAAGTGATCTGTCTTGTCTCATTTTGTCTTTCTCGGTAGGAAAGTCTTGCCAGTGAAAATATGCTGGTGTATGACATCTGAAACCTGATAGTGAACTTGCCCATGTTTCCTAACTTTGGATATTAGAGGCATTTGGTCATTGCAGAGAATCCAGTCTGTCTCCAGAGTGTCACTGCAAGGAATGTGTGAGGCAGTTCTAAGACAACTGCTGAGAAAGATCCTGGCTCACAGATTTCTTGGCTCTGTTCCCCCCACATACCAAGGTCTCTCTAAAAGTAGTAATTGTTCCTCCAGAAAGAACCTTTGCTCCAGAGATGAATATTTTGGATTGGAATCAGAATATCTTCTTTTTCTCATTTTACTACTTTCATGAGCTTTAGTAAGATAGCCAGTCTCTCAGTAATTTAGACTTTTATAAGAGAGATAGAATGACAGTTTTGACGATGAAGTAAATTAGTAATTTCAATGTGTTTGGATAACTCACATCACATATTTGTTACCAAATAGGTTTTCACTTTTGTCAGCATTTTCTTACAGCATAAATAGCCATTCCAACTCCTTCCAGACATGACTCAAGCTATGTTTTCCAAAAATCAAAGAGTTTTTAGAATGAGTCTTGGCATTACCTCTGGTGATTTTGCTCCCAGCCTAATGTTTTACTGATCTGAGCATTTGAACATTTATCCAAAAACTTAACTATACCTCTTAAAACCTTCCAATGGCATAACACTGCACATTTCCACATACATGAGTTCTAATGAGGACAACCATGTCTGGTATTTTAATTTCAGTTCACTCTGTTTTAATTGAATCATTAATTGATTAATATGGAGACAAAATATGTAGGAAAGGAAGTTTCTCATTAGGTTAAGATAATAATGTAGGCTACCCTTGAGATCAACCTGGCCTTTAATGTGCAACTGAACACTATAATAACACAATTGAAATCTCTTGAGCCATGAACCAAGGAGACCTGTCTGCATAAACCATTAGCATTTTCCTTTTATCAACATCCACCAGTTATTTCTTGGAGCTTCTTTAAAACAAGATAGTAACAAGCATATTCCATTTTATGTCGAGGCACACACAGTTTTAGAACTTGGGGGTTTGTCATATTCATGATTTCTGGGATAATGAAAATATCTCTGTATTGCTTATTTATAGTTATGTTTATTTATTTATGTTTGGAAGGAAGATTATCAAAATGATCTTCTCTGTGATGCAGACTGTCCCTGAGAGCCTCCAGTTTGCAGGGATCCTTATGCATCACCTTCATAAATATGAGGCTTGAGCAAGCAAACCCAGCTTGTTCTTATTTTGACATTAGAACATTTTAAAGTCTTATGCCTTGCAATGACACCATTTTATGTTATGAGACATGTCATCATGTGGGAAACTGTTTTCTAACTAGATTTCTCTGTCCTCCCCCCCCCCTTTTGTTTTCTTGTGGTTTTTCGAGACAGGGTTTCTCTGTGAAATAGTCCTGACTGTCCTGAAACTCACTTTGTAGACCAGGCTGGCCTCAAATTCACAGAGATCCGCATGCCTCTCTCTCCCAGGTTCTGGAATTTAAGACATATGCCACCACTGCCCAGATACTGTTTCCCTTCTAAGTTAAAATTTTCTGCTGAAATCAATTAATGATTATAATATTCATAGCTGAGCTGGCATTTCTTGTGCTCCAGTGAATAAGTGCTCTTAACATTTTGTAATGATCAGGGAAATGCTGTAAGAAAATATTTCATCTATTCAAGTCATTAGTTATTAAATATAAATTACAAATTTTCTTTTACTTTTAATTGCACACCTCATTTTTATCTTTTTTCCAAATCATTTTTTTTTCAAGAAGTTTTCTTTTTCTTACCACTCTAGTCGTATTTCTGAGGAGTTATTCCTTTAACTTCAATTAATACTAGGAATTTTGGTCCCCTTTGGCATCTACTTTGAAATTATTTTGAAGCACACACTGTTAAAGCATAGTGCAGGAAGTGTACAGCAAAAGTTAGGTCTGCTTAAATATTTTTAGTATAATTTCTTAACCTATTTAAGGAAAAATTCTTGAATGATATTTGTTGAAAATCAGTTTATTCTTAACAGTTAAAATACACACATTTAAGATTTAAAGACACATAGTGGCTAATTCCTGAACTCGCAGAAGCGAGGAAACTGAGGCCTGAGAGAATTTCCATAAGTTACATAGGCTTGCCAGAATGAGATCCTGTCTCAAACAAACTCTCTGAGTGTAAGTTTATAAGCTTCAGTACAAAATCTCACACATTCACACATCAACCTGAATATCATTTCTGCAGTGTCATGGTTATCATCTCAAAATATTTTGAATGTTAGCCGAGCAGTGGTGGCTCACACCTTTAATCACAGTACTCGAAAGGCAGAGGCAGGCGGATCTCTGTGAGTTAGAAGCCAGCCTGCTCTACAAGAGCTAGTTCCAGGATAGGAACCAAAAAACTACAGAGAAACCCTGTCTCAAAAATTAAAAAAAAATATTTTGAATGTATAAAAATACACACATTTTTACACTTGCATACTTCATTGAGTCTGGAAGGGAGGATTGATGATTTCATAACTGACCAGAAAATTTAGGTCCCAGTGTTAGGAAATAAAAAAGAGACCTCTCATCTCAGATAAAATTATTTCTGAGACCTTTTTTATTCATTAGTTTACTCAATTTATAAAAAATGTACATGTACAAGTCTGATAGATGAAGTACATTCCTCTCTTCCTATAGAACCCTTCTTCACAAAGCAACTGATTCAAAAGGCATTTTATAATAAATGATATGGTTACAAGAGAAAAATCCTTTGCAGTTTCTTGGTTTACCAAATAAACAGTGATTAAAGATGACAAACTATCTTGGTCAAACTGGATGGTTGCATATAGAGGAATATAAAGAGATCCATACTTATAACTCTTCATGAAACTCAATTCTAAAACTCAACACAAAACCAATACTCTGAACCTGATAGAAGAAAAAGTAGGGAATGGCTTTGAAATCATTTGGCACAGGAAAAGACTTTCTGAACAGAACACTAGTAGTCCAGGCATTAAGATAAACAATTAATACATGAAACCTCAGGAAACTGGAAAACTTTTGCATGACAAGGGACAGCATCATTCAGGCAATGTGATGGTCAATGATGGTATATAAAGCTTGTGCGAGTAATCAATCACTGTCTGATTTGACTTACGTCACACTCCATGATATAGAATGCATACTGAGTGTGTGACCAAAATCCTGAAACTAGATTTCCAAGGGACCTAGGGTCAAACTAAATAATGCTGTGCTAAAAGCACAAAGTAACAACATAATACAGCAATAAAATGACTTCAAATGGCATTCTTATATACTCATAGGTCATACTCACAAATTAGTTCCTTGCTCAGTCATCATCAGAAAAGCCTCTTCCTGCAGCAGATGGGAAACAATACAGAGACCCACAACCAGATATTATGCAGAGTGAGAGACATTGGAGCACTCAGTCCTAAATGGGATGTCTCCATCACATTCCTCTCCTCAAAGTTCAGGGCACCCTGTGGAACGACAATAGAGGAGACAGAAAGAGGATAAAAGCTAGAAGGAAGACACTAAGACAACAAGGCCCTCTAAATCAACATGATCAAAGCCCATATGACCTCACAGAGACTAAGGTATCATGCACAGGGCCTGCACCAATCTGTACCAGGTCCTCAATATGTATATTATAGCTTCCCAATTATGGAATTTCTGAGTGTGTAAGTTTTAATTATTGTGCCTTCACTTGGGCTCTTTTCATTCTATTTATTTTCTCTACTTCTGATGTGTTAGGTTTTATTTCATTGCATTGCATGTTATTTTGTCAATATCCCTTAGAAATCTATTTATTTTCTAATGAGAGACAGAAATGGGGTAGATCCAGATAGGGGCCAGGGTATGGGAAGGAAAGTAAGTAGAGGGAGGGAAAACTAGAATTATGATATATTATGTGAGAAAAAAACTATTTTCAAGAAAAAGAAAAATCATATTAATTTCAACTAGTAAGAATTAAGTTTAGCCAGTAATAAACAGCATCACAATAATTTTGGATAATTCCAGTTTTTATCATTTTTCTCCTGTAGATGAAGATTCCCTTCACTTTATAATATCAAATCAGTTATTTTACTTTTTCACTGTTCTTTGTTTTACATATAAGATCTAATCAGAATAAAAAGTACATTGAGAATAAACCGTGGTCATGAAACACCATTTACCAAATTCTCCAAGGGACTGGGACAGATGTGCCTGTCTTCTTAAACTTGCTAGTAAATGGATGCAGATAGTTGAAATCATAGACAAATCATGAAATCCAGAATAAGAAGATTGACAGCAATCACTGCTCTGCACTCAGGTGTTCCTGTGTTGTTTCTACATAGAGGTAAATCCAGGTCACAAGGGTCATTTCCATGATCATCTTCCTCATTGTGAGTTAATCCATGGCTATCATCCAAGACCCAATCCAGGGGAAAGCCACTTTTCAGAACCTTGTGGTCACCTCTTTATCCAGGCTCAGGGCACTGTGGGCACCTGATGGCTGACAGCATGGGGACTCAGAAGAAAACAGGACACAAGATGAGGAGTCTGGATGGATTCCCCAGTTGACCTGGGGCCTGAACCTGAATCTTCTCTTCCTAATAAAGGAAGGAAGGAAGGAGAAATAAAGATAAAAAAAGGTCAGCATCAAAAGGCTATAGAAACTCTAGATGTAGTTAGATTGCTTAATCAATGCTTTGCATACTACCTGAAATTAGTGTGTCAAAGACTGTGGTAAGGTTTAAATGAGATAATATATTTGACATAACCATTAAGATAGGAGTTAGAATTGTTAAAGACTTTTTGATATGTTTGTTTATTTGAGGCAGTATATATGCCAGGGTGCCATGTGAAAATCAGAGGACAACTTGTAGAAGTCAGCTCTTCCACCATGTAGAACCAGGTTTCAAACTCAGGTCTTCAGGTTTTCTGGAAGGTGACTTTGCTAGCTGAATCATCCAAAAGGCTCAAATCTTCTTTTGGAAGTATTTTTATGATCACCAGAACTTCTGTAGCTCAGCACCATTCAGTCACTAAACAGGTACCATTTTATTTTTATTCACTTGTCCTATACCAAAAAAAAAAAAAAACCTTAAAGTCTCTTTTCCATTCTATAATGTTAGCCTAAGCATATCATTGAAAATGTCAAGACAAGCTCACCTGGAATCTTGCCATGTATCTGAACCTCTTAGAAAATGTATAGCTAATGGCTCACTAGAGTACATGTTAGTTTAACTTAGTGATGAATTTGACAAAAAAGAAAAAAAAAGAGAACCAATAATAAGGTATGTTTTCTTCATGACTTTGCTTCTTTTTTACATCTCTGCAACATAGCCTTCTAATATCACTCCAAATAGACTGAGGCTTTGTAAGGCGAAGGCCACAAATACCAAGGCAGTGAGTAGTGAGAAAAAATTTTAATTCCTGCAGTTCAGAATTTTAGCAATGTACTATGTCGTGTTGCTAATCATGTTAGGCACAAGGATAAAAGTTGAATTAATCTATCAGTATAATTAATGACAGCATGAAATTAAAATAGTCAGCTATGTCTGATAGGCATGATTGTGTCAATCAATAAGAAATCATAATGTTTATATTTTAAAAACACAAAACATGGTCAAATTGTACATATTTAAAAATATTAAATATTGTTCCCTTCTGACTTAACATTTGTTTACAATGATACACTAGGGAGGGTTTGTATTTTGAATCAATGAGAAATAAGGCAGGAAAAATAGAATTCCAAAGAACTGCAAGGCAAAGGATCCCTGAAGGATAGAAGGAAGACAGACAAGCATGCAAAATCTGTACATAGTTCTAAAATAACCAAATCTGTGTAAGGAACTAAAAATACTCTAGTGTTAATGGAGAAAGTGTAAGTGGAGAGAGCAGAGACAGAGCGGAGGGAGAGACAGGTGCCAGTTAGGCCTTCTGTCTACTGACAGTGAGGGGCTACAGCTTCATGCTGTGGAGCTCTTCCAAGATCCTTCCTCTCACACAAGCTGTGTCTAAAAGGAATAGCTTAAAATTAAACACAACAAGATGGAAATAATGCTGAAGGTTGACACGGGCATTCAGAGGGTGATTGGAAGAGAAGGAGAACAGGTGTGAGAGAAGCGCATTTAATGGTTTTTAAGAGTTAAATCAAAGGATTAGTAACTAATTACAGTGAGATTTTTAGTAACCAGCAGAATAACAGAACTGAGGGTAATTTGAAGCTATCTTGGGTATTCACAAATTACAGATATTCATAAATTCCAGGAAAGAGACAGAATGAAACAGAGAAAGTAGATGGGCCAAACATAGTTCTTTTTTAAGTGTCTGGAACTTTAGCATATCTGGGTTCAAAAAACAGACAGCAGAGGTCAGTCCAGTGGGCCAAGGAGTACAGCCCACAGATATCAAGAAGTTATTAAAAAACGATTTTGGGGGACAATGTTTGGCATATAGTAAATTCTATGAAACTATTGGAAAATTAACTGCAAAGATATTCAAGAAATAGCAACATTCAGAGACAGCTTAACGCTCCCAATGAGAACAGGAGCATGAAAATGTGACATGATCCCATTTATATAAATACCACTTGTCCTTGTACACACAGAAGAATTCGGTTGAAAGCTAGGGAAGATAAATATCAAAATATCACAATAATCAATTCTAGTTAGAAAGGTAAATTAAGTGATTATTCAGAGGAGTTTTAACACTACTGATTTTGGGGGGTGGGAGCTAATCCTTAATCCCGGAAAAATAGTATATTGAAATTTGACAACTAGTTATTGAGTGTACAGTTTGATGCATTTAAATCTAATGACTTTTAAGAATCAATATCAATATGCTTAAAATAGTTCCTGATTGTTTTGCTCCAGAGTTAACTCGAGAAGGTATACAGATTTCATGTGCAGTACAACTGTCAGCCTGGACAGGAGAAGGGAGCATGTGCGTTAGAGTGGACTCAGGCAGGGAGGGCTTGTTTCTAAAACAGTTGACCTCTGCATGTTAACCCTGACAGCAAGGGCACACGGAGAGGATGCTTGAAATAGCAGTGGGGAATATCTAACCACTGTAGTGAAGAAATTTAAAACAATTAGAAAAACCCTTTATTCTGTAGGATTTGTCCTTTAAATACCATTAAACTGGAGGTAGAACTTAAAAGAAGAAAGGAAAAGATTTTAATACATGCCTGCCTAAACTTAAAGCATAGACTCATTTTGTCCAGTTCTGCATTATAATAAAGAACCAAGGGGAAAATGTTACACCTCTTCGATGACATCATTCAAGAAATTATACTAAGGCAAAGTCACATCACCCCTTCCCCAAGAACTCAGTGACCATGGGCTGCTTCCTGCATGGCTGTCGCTTAGGTATTCTGAAGTGTCCACACATCTGTTCAGGACTCTTCCCATTTCTGTCATTACCACAGACCAGAAACAGAGAACTGGATGAAAGAAAGGACACAGGGAAATGTGTTACTCAATATATAATTTCCCACTTTTGAATGTTGATGCTCATTGAAAAGATGATCTAATTGAAGTTATGAAATGTTGTTTGCTGTCAAACGCCAATGCTCTCTTTGCTGTGTGGACTTGCTGGATGACATCAAGAAGTAGCCCAGGCTGTATATAACTTCTGCTCTGTCACATAGCATGCACTGTGATCCCAGGAGTTGTAAATTCTTATGAAATAGTGGGAACTTAATTTGGGAGTACTTGACACCTTTGCTGAAGACACCCTCCCCACTATGGAGGGTTTTCCTGAGATATGTTTTCCGTTGAGTGTGTTTTAACAAAAACAAAGTCAAGGAAATGAAGGCAGCAATGGGACATGGTCTTCTAGAACATTCATGACCAGGAAGACAAGAAGATCTTGCAGGCATCTCCTTAGTAAAGGAAGTGTCGATGGACTGCAATATTAAGTAGATAAACGGTATCAAGTCTTCAGGCAAGATAGCAAATCAAGGGTCTTGTCTCTGATGACTTTACCCTGATCCCTTTGCTATTCTCTCCTCTCTGCTGTCTCACACACACACACGCACACACACACACACACACACACACACACACACACACACACAACTGCAGTGGGGTGCTAGTTCTCATATTGAGAAAGTTCCCCTGGACTTTCTCTGTGCTTCTGACATCCTGCAACTTTTTCTTAACAGTACTCCTTTAACTACTCCCTGGAATTACCTGCGGTGTGGCTGGTCAATCTTCCTAGTAGGTCGACCAGCCTGAAAATACTGGAAACTTTTCAGCAGTGCTGAAGCTCAGATGACATCTCCGACCATTTGAGAAAGCTGAGATGGAGCTGTATTTGGGAGAAGTATGCGTGACACAAATATAAGAAGGAAATTCTCCGTCTTTCAGCTATGGGCCCACTTTAACCTTCAAAAGTCTCCTTCCTTCAGTCTGTTTCAATCCATCTTTCAGACAGCTTTTCCTAATATAGCCCCAATCTTGCCTTTTCATGGAAGAAACTCAGCTCATTGTGCTCAAACACAATAATTACAGACAATAACCCCGAGAAATGCCTGCCAGTTTCAGCAGGAGCTTTTAAACCCCCTTGGGATAGAAGTTTGTCTTTGACTGACCTTTAGATATTTTGGAAACACTGTGTAAGTCAGTATATGTTCACTGGTGGGAAAACATTTATCTCTAGATTTGAATCTTAGATTTTTATTACTCATAATAAAATATTCCAAATAGTTATTATATGCTAAATTTATTCTCATTTAATCATCAGAAAAATTCTGAAATGCAAGATATTGTTGTCTTTATTTTACTGGCAGAAGAGATGTAAAGATGTTTTATTAACTTGCCTGGTGGTCACTAATTTTTTTTAAGGACAATCGTTCTCAAAGGACATGCTGTGTTACTTGAGAAAAATAATTACATCTATGCAAAATTCACCATAATTCCCATGAGGTTAGAAGATTCTAAGCATCCTTTATTTGAATTATGACTTCTTGTTTTTTAATAAGCATGTGTCATAAAGTGGCACTCCTTAGAAGTGAGGCAAACATCAGCCAAGTGAAAACATTTCAATAGCAAGGTGAAGACAGGGTTACTCAACCTCAGAAAGAACAGCTCATCAAGGACAAAGGTTAGCAAATATATAGAAATTCTTTCCAAGAGAGAGAAGCTTTTCCCAGCTAGGGGCACTGCTTCTAAATGTCCCCCATCAGGGCATTTAGAAAAATCACTGGTGAAGAATACCTCCAGTAAGAAACAGAGATTCTAGAGGGAACAAAATTCATTTTATTATTCTTTTTGTTGTTGTTACTTAAAAATACTATGATAAAATTTATTTTGATCATATTCTTTCCCCTCCTCTAACTCCTCTCAGATCACCTTCCCTTTCCTTCCCACCCAATTTCTTATTTTTTCCTCTTTCTGTCTCTGTCTCTTTCTTCCTCTTCCTGTCGCGCTAACTCCCTCTCTCAAAATAAACCTTGAAAATCAAAACAAGACAACAAAAAGACAAAAGTCAACAAAATCTAAACACAAGTGCACAAGTGCACAAAACCAAACCAAACCATAGAGTTCATCTTGTGTTCTTGAACTAGTTTTGGGCATTTGGACTCACCTGGTATTTTTTTTTTTTTTTGATTTTTCGAGACAGGGTATTCTTGATACACTTGGTGTTTCCAGTGACAGTCCACTGGAGAAACTAACATTTCTTTTTCCAGTAGTTATCAACTATAAATCGCTTCTTTGTCGGGGTGTGACTTTTGGTACACTTCTTTATCTATGCTTGAATTTTGTCTGATCTTGTATAGTTATTGCACTTGCTTACAAAGTCTTCGTGAGTTCATATGTGTATCTGTCCTGTTGGGTCTGTAAGAGACTGTTTCCCATGGTATCTACCAGCACCTCAATCTACTTGCCTCTTTTTCTGCGTAGATTTTTGAACCTTAAGAGGAGGGGACTGGTAAAATCAATGATGCTCCAAAATTTCTGACTCTCTACACATTGTTCCATTATGGGTTCTGTGTTAATTAACATCTACTACAGGGAGCTTCTCCGGCGAAAGTTGAGCAATAATCATCTATGTATATGTTGATTTGAATAAAAATCCACCCCACCTCACCTGGCTTAAATGTCTGAATGCTTATCCCCAGTTAGTGGAATATTTAGGAAGTATTAGGGGATGTGGCCTTGTTGGAAGAAGTGTCACTGGGGATGGGCTTTAATGCTGTAAAAGACTATGCCAGGCCTAGTCTTCCTATTCCTACCTGCAAGCCAGGATATAAACACTTAGCTATGCTCTAGCACCATGTCTGCCTAATTTGCTCTCAAGATTCCAACCATGGTGGTCAAAGAACATCCCTCTCAAACCTCAAGCAAGCCCCAAGCAAAATGCTTCCTTCTTCCTTGTATAGGTTGCATTGGTCATGTTTCATTACAGCTCTAAAACAATAAGACAGACAATGGATATAGCAATATGTCATTGGAAGTCTCTTTATTGTTGGTCCTCTTCCATTCATTTCTTCTTCTTCTTCTTTTGGTCTTTTCGAGACAGGGTTTCTCTGTAGCTTTAGAGCCTGTCCTGGAACTAGCTCTTGTAGACCTACTGACCTCAAACTCACAGAGATCACACTGCCTCTGCCTCCTGAGTACTAGGATTAAAAGCCTGCACCACCACCACCCGACTCCTATTCCATTCTTAAAAAGGGTGCTGGGGAGAACTGAACCTTTCTTTACACACCTTACTCTACTAAAAGTTGTACAAATAATTCCAGAGTGGTCTCATAACAGGGGAAATTAAAGGCAAACAGGCTGGAGAATTGGTTTCAGAGGTTAGACTAGTTTCAAGTCAACCATTGAAACACTTTTTCTCTAATTTTGTTTTGTTTTTAGAGACAGGGTTTCTCTGTGTAGCTTTGGTGCCTGTCCTGGAACTAACTCTTGTGGACAAGGCTGGCCTCAAACTCACAGAGATCTGCCTGCCTTTGCCTCCAGAGTGCTGGGATTAAAGGTGCGTGCCACCACCACCTGGCTAACTTTTAAAGAAATTATAACCACAAATTTAGAAATCTCTTAGAAGAGATTTTGAATTTTTATTATATACAGAAAAAATATAGTTTAATTGATATCAATTAAAAATCAACAATGACAGAGAGGTTACAAAATCTCTTAAAGAGTCATTTGGTCTTTCGATTGGTGATTAAAGCAGATATGTTTAAAAAACAAGAAGAGAAATTAAGGAAATCCGGGCTAAAAGGAGCTCCTGCAGTTATAGACCCTGGGAAAATGTGAGATATACAATTATATTCATGACTAAATAAGCAACCACTTTTCTCCATTTTCTCTATTGTTGTTTCAGTTTTCTCTAGCTATGTTGTATGGTACTAAGTAACTCTTGATTTTGTTTAACTTTGATTTGTGACAGTGAAACACACCAGCATGTAAAGTGTGGATTAAAGCGCCCACAGTAGTTTTGGATCTGAGTCAGCACCCACTCGTCCTTTCTTCTCTCTACCTTTGCACTCTTAGATGAAGTGCTCTTTCTTGATTTCGTTATGCTTTGAAAGGGTGAGAATAGAGAACAGTTGCTCCACTCTGAGAAATTGTTTATTCCTTATTTTACAGATAGTTGGCAAAACTGTTTCCTTTAAACTCAACTAGAAAGTATATAAATAATACATAAAACATTTTAACTCAAATTCTATATAGTGTTATATATCAGCGACATACTTTTGTTTCATTTTATTAATTGAAGTACTTCTTGTTCAGTATTCTATAAATGAAAGGATATAAAAAACCAAGAGGCACAAAAATATTTCATATCAATATTACCTCAAAAAACCCTGTTAGTTGATCCAGCATCAGTTTAACATAGATGAGAATTGTATTTACAAATTATTTCAATTTTTATACTAATTCAAATACTCTTCCCTGCTTAGTTTCCCTTTATACATGTTTATATTTTTGTTTTATTTTGAAGTAGGATCCCACAGCCTCAATCAGGATTGTCTGGAAACCAGGCTGGCCTTGAATTAACAGAACACTCCTGTCTCTCCATTTTAAATGCCGGGATTATGTGTGCGTACAACCACACTACACCTTAGTTTATATGTGTGTTTAATCACCACACCTTAGTTTTGCTCTTGAAACTCCTTCTTGCAGCAACTTATGTCTTCCTGCCTGTCTTTCTTATAAGGAGGCACTCATATACAAACCTGATCACTAGCCATTTACAGGAGTTAGTTTTTTTTATTTAAATGATTTATGGCAACCTAATGTATATCTATTTTCATCAGTTTGTGAAATAGGACATCTACAAAATGATAGGAAAAGATAAACTCATATGTGAGTATTCTAAACAATTATTTTTAAGATGTAATCATTTTTATTTTCTATAAATGTGTTTGCCAGAGTGTTATATGTGTACTATATATGTGCTTGATGTCCAAAGAGGTCAGAAGAAGGTTCTGGGCCACTGAGAACTGCAGTTATAGTGAGGCAACATGTGGGTTCAGGTCCTCTACAAGAGCAGCCAGTGCTCTTAACCACTGAGTCATATCTCAGACCATGAACATTTTACTTTTTATATTAATTTTGCAGCTTTTATACAAGTGAGTCAAGACCTAGAAACAACTATGAATTAACGGGAGGATAAATGGATAAAGAAGCTAACATACAGATAAAGTGCAGTATTATTCTGCTTTAAAAATACCTAGTCATTTACATTAAATGGATGAAACTATGGGTTATCATTGTTGGCAATGATCAACGTAAGAAATGTCAATACATAGGATAAAGGAGATTATAAATAATTTAAACATATTGGTGATGTTAAAAGCTAAAAGTCATGATTAAAAGAAAACAGCAATTTTATTCCAATTTTACAGTTTAGTAAGCAGTACGCTAAAGTTCTAATATTTTAATATTAGATAATATTTTGTATTTAACTACATGCAAGCTGCTTTTCAATACTTTGTGATGAAATATTATAAAATACTAAATGAATAGAATAGAGATTATAAAGTTATTTATTTATTTATTTATTTATTTATTTATTGTATTTTTTTATTGAGAATAAGAAAAAAAAGTTTCCGCCTCCTCCCAGCCTCCCATTTCCCTCCCCCCCCCCCCCCCCCCCCCCCCCCCCCCCCCCCCCCCCCCCCCCCTCTCCCCCCCCACCCCCCC
>NW_026068015.1:1288776-1343721 GCF_014885135.2 Alexandromys fortis
TCCCAATAGATCAGCCCCACTGTCTCAGTGGGTGGGTGCACCCCCCGTGGTCCTGACATCCTTGCTCGTGTTCTCCCTCCATCTGCTTCTCATTGGGACCTTGGGAGCTCAGTCCAGTGCTCCAGTGTGGGTCTCTGTCTCTATCTCCATCCATCACCAGATGAAGGTTCTATGGTGATATGAAAGATATTCGTCAGTAATGCTATAGGATAGGGTCAGTTCAGGTTCCCTATCCTCCGCGTCACGGAGTGTATACCTGGTGAACCTAAAGAAGCTAAAGAAGAAGGTGAACCCAAGAAAAAACATATAGTTATCCTCTTGCCTAAGGGAAGTAGATAAAATTGCCGGGGACAAAATTGGGATCTTGGGGGTGGGGTGGGTTGGGGATAAGGGGGGACAGGGAGAGAAAAGTAAGAAGGGGAGGATTGGGGGAACTTGGGGAAACAGGAAGATTGGGATAAAGGAAGGTTGGATAGGGGAGCAGGGAAGCACATATCTTAGTTAAAAGAGCCACCTTAGTGTTGGCAAGAGACTTGAACCTTGAGTGGCTCCCAGGAGCCCAAGGCGATGTCCCCAGTTAGTCCCTTGGAAAGTTATTTATTTTTAATGTGGAGCACTGTCCCTATAAGTGAACAGGCACATGAGTCTTTTACTCTCCACTTTCTAAGGAAATGGTCCTTTCTTTTGTTAAACTTTGGAGCCTTTTCCAGGTAAATTGTAGAGATGCAGCCAGTACTGCACCATGTTCCCTTAGTGCTCAGCCTGCATGCATAGCAAACATGCATTCTTATGACTGTTGCACTAGGATGGACATTGACTATCACATCCCATTCTGGGATGCACGTGAACTTGTTCCAGCTTTGGTAGCTGCAGTCTATGTTCACTGCCATCAGTGAATGCATACAGCCTACCTTCCTGAGTAGTGCAGAGATGATTCAAAAGCCAGCTCCCTTCTCCAGGCAGACACAGATGAGTGCCAATACATTTTCCTCTAATCCTTTCCTGTAAGGTGGAGCCAAGGTTACTCTCTAAAGTACTGAAGTTGTCACTGTACCAGGGCTTCTTCCCTTCCTTTCATTCCCCTCCCCCTCTCCAGCGTTCCCAGGGTCACTTCATAATAAAATAATTCCATGGAAATTTTCATCTTCGCTAAAAGTCAACATTAATAAATGACTAATAAAATGATGTATATGATTGCATTGTCAAATAATTAAGAATGATTCTCTTTAGGTTTGTACTTACTTCATATTTTTGTTATTGTATGTGTACACGTTGTGTGTGCATGATGAGTGTGGGCACCATCGGCATTATGCATATGGAGGTTGAAGGACAACTACTAACTCTAATCATCAGAATTGTGCAGCAAGCACCTTTGCCCATTGAGCTACCTTACTGTTCCTCCCTTTATTTACTTTTTAAATTAAATTTAAAAGCTAATTCCTATGTTCATAATACTAAAAATACTTCATATATATATATATATAACTTTCAAAGTTATATACCAACTTAACAAAGTGCAACATTCTTTGTTATCTATCAATATAAGTAGATGTGATGAGTGGTATAAATTCTTTAAGCTAAAATAGTGCTAAAGAAAGACTCTAGTCTATTCCTATATATCAAACTACTATTTTCTCTCTCAACTGGCAAGTCTAATAAGAAGAAAAATGAGCTCAGCCACCACACCTGACATTTATTTTCTCAGTGTCACAGCCATTTCCTTTGATGCCAGCCTACAAGTGTGCTTTTATCTGTCTGATGAGAAAAAGAAAGTGTAAGGTTATGAGTATGTTCTTAGTTATTTTGATGGTATGTTCTTTCACCAATCAATAACTTCAGACTTTATTCTCAAGTCCCATTATTTGGCTATATCATTTTGGACATATCCTTGAAAACTCTAATTCTAGGTGGAGGTTAACATGTGTGGTTGTGTGCCAGAGAGCAGTCACACAGTAATACCCAGACACTTGCTACAGTACCTGCTTTGTCTTTATACATTTGCTGCAACCCACTCCTGATCTGAATCAGTCAGCAAAGTGAAATAGACTTGCATATCCTCTTTTTATATTAAATGAACTAGCTATACTTTAAATGAAACCATGCTGAAAGCTGTTAGTCAGTGGCCTCACAAAATGCAAAGTTGGGAAATAAATGAAAATGCAGAATTTCTTTTGTGATTAGGCAGAGAAAACATAATTGTGTGATTTGGGCTGTCCTCACCAACAGTAAAATTGTAATCTTATTTCCTATATCTCTTCTAAATTCTTTTCTTCTGTGCCAAGTGGTCAGCCCTGAAATCATGTACATACAAGTAACGCTCGTAATCCTCCTGCCTCTGCCTCCTTCAACAAATCCTACCGGCGTGCGCACATACTCAGCAAGTTGTATGAACATATTCAACCATATATGTGTGTTTGTAAAACAATAACAATAAGAAAAGGAAGCAAGCCATGATTTCAAGAGGTAACAAGGCTAATACAAGAAAAGAATTGAGAGGAGGAAAAAGTGTGGGAAATAGTGTAATTATATTTTAATGAAAAGCTAAAATAAATATTTTGTTCTGGGTCCGAGATATATCTGAGATATGGCTCAGGGGTTAAAATTGCTTATTGTTCTTAGGGGCGACCTGGGCTTTGGGCCTGGAGCTTGTTGCAATTTACTGTAGATATATACCCACTTAACTTTGGAATAATTGGGCAGGTTATTACTTTTGTTTAGATTATACCCATTGTTGCTTTTCTGGTGAAATAGAGAAAAAAGCAGTTTATACACCTGTAATAAAAAAGTATTGTGGGTTAAATCAGACACACAGGAAGAAACATCCAAATCATGTCTGCTTCTATCTACTTTAGCCTCAGTTACCCAAAATTTTGCCCAAATAGCTGTACAACAGTTTTTGAGGTGGTAGGGTGCACCATGATAGAACAAAGTTGATGAGATGGGAGAGATTAGGAAGAATCTTAAGTGTCTTCTTAATGCTTCCTATACCATTCCCTGTCTCAAACCTTGGCTCTGAGTTGCTCACACATTTTAAATAAACCAGGGTGGGTTTATTTATTTATTTATTTATTTATTTATTTTTGGCTTCTGTATTTCTTACCCTACAGTACCTTCATGACCCTTATTTAGAGGACATTACCAGTAGCCTATGAAAATTGCTAACCTTTCCAAGCAGCTGTATTCTTAGGTGATATATTTGTATCAGATTTTTGTGTTCAATCGTTATAAAAATTACTGTCTAGTAGTTAATAATAATGATTTCTTTTTGACACCATTTTCATTGTGTTTTCTGTTATGATTCTCTATGTATTTTTTCTACCTAGGAAATATTATAGAGTCGTCAATTTTTGTAAAGTGTGCAGTGTAAACATTACCCCTTTACAATGAAAGTAGATGTTAAAAAAAACCTGGCCTTATAAATATTTCCTTGAAAGGACATATTATTAAGTGTTAAATGTCAAACATACCTTTTTGAAAATTTATATTTACATGCAGTATTAACATAATTAAGATATTTTAAAAATAGATAACCTATAATAAGACATTTGAAATCACCTTCATGTTTCCTTTTGCTTATACAAAGAGTATTTTATTTCACATTGCTTATTTTATGTCCTAATAAGTACCACACTTTTTAATGGATAAAACAAACTTATATTTTATATTGCTAATTGTTTCTGAGAATTAGAGCCAGTCCTTGTGCATTCTGAATACATGGTCTGACAGTGAGTAACAGAGGTAGGTCTATTTTTCAGGTGAGGTAACACAGTAAACATAGACTGGTAAGTTTTTTGCCATAATACACATACTTCCAGGAAAGCATGAAGAAGAGTGTACTGCATTAGAATTACAGCAGAAACACACATAACACCAGGTGGTAGGTCTTGTTGTTGTTGATTCTCCAGTCTACATAGCATCTTACGTGTTCAACACATGCTCTGTTTAACTTCATATTCCTGTGCTCCCTTCCTTTATCTTGTCTTTCTCCCCCTTCTTTCTTTTTTTGTCTATTTTTTTGCATGTTCCGTCATTCTTTCTCACCGTTTCATCTTTCCTTTCTTTACTTCCTGAATTATCAAGCAGTGGCTGTACTACCTCCCATGCGTACAACTGCTTATACTAGCTAATTCTATCCATCAGCTCCTAAGTGTTCTCCATGTGCTGGACATTGAGCACTACTTTTATCAGATGAGTAATTAGGCTTGGTAGTGCTTAAGATTCAATGGCAAGTTCAATTCAATTTGTGTGTGGTTTGATTAAAATCATGCTCTGACAGCTTTGAAATTAAACTCAAAGTAACAGACTACTGAATTTAGATTAATAGTGATAGAGTAGAAGGCTCAAGGGTTCTGTATGTCACATTTAGTTGAGTGTCCAGTCCCTTTCTTTGTCAATTCTCACTAGGTTCATTTAAAGAATGGAACAAAGCTATAATATTGCAGGAGCATTTTTTATTAAAAATTTCCATCTCCTCCTATTTATCTCCCCCCTCTCCCCTCCCCCTCCCTCTCCAGTCAAAGAGCAGTCAGGGTTCCCTGTCCAAGGACCTCCCCCCTCCATCCAGGTCTAGGAAGGTGAGCATCCAAATAGACTAGGCTCCCACAAAGCCAGTGCATGCAGTAGGATCAAAACTCAGTGCCATTGTCCTTGGCTTCTCAGTCAGCCCCCATTTTCAGCCACCTTCAGAGAGTCCGGTTTGATCACATGCTCCATCAGTCCCAGTCCAGCTGGCCTTGGTGAGCTCCCATTAGATCAGCCCCACTGACTCAGTGGGTGAGCGCACCCCTCACGGTCCTGACTTCCTTGTTCATGTTCTCCCTCCTTCTGCTTCTCATTTTGACCTTGGGAGCTCACTCCAGTGCTCCAATGTGGGTCTCTGTCACTATCTCCATCCATTGCCAGATGAGGGTTCTATGGTGATATGCAAGGTACTAATCAGTGTGGCTATAGGATAAGGCCAGTTCAAGCGCCCTCTCCTCAGCTGCCCAAGAAACAAGCTGGGGACATCTTTCTGGACACCTGGGAACCCCTCTAGAGTCCAGTCTCTTGCCAACCCTAAAAGTGGCTCCCTTAATTAAGATATCTACTTCCCTGCTCCCATATCCACCCTTCATCCATCCTAACCATCCCATTCCCCCTGCTCTCCCCATCCTCCCCTTCTCCCTTTTCTCTCCCCATCTCCTCTTTCCCCCACCCCATCCCCACCCCCATGCTCCCAACTTTTGCCTAGCAATCTTGTCTACTTACAATATCCGGGAGGATATTGTTTTTCTTTGGGTTCAACTTCTTATTTAGCTTCTCTAGGATCACAAATTATAGGCTCAATGTCCTTTATTTATGGCTAGAATCCACTTATGAGTGAGTACATGCCATACTCATCTTTTTTGGGACTGGGTTACCTCACACAGATTAGTGTTTTCTATTTCCATCCATTTGCATGCAAAATTCAAGATGTCATTGATTTTTACTGCTGAGTAGTACTCCTAATGCGTATATATTCCACACTTTCTTGATCCATTCTTCCATTGAGGGTCATCTAGGTAGTTTCCATGTTCTGGCTAATACAAATAATGCTTCTCTGAACATAGTTGAATAAATGCTTTTGTAGTATGATTGGGTATCTCTTGGGTATATTCCTAAGAGTGGTATTACTAGATCCTGGGGTAGGTTGATCCTGAATTTCCTGAGAAACCGCCACACTGATTTCCAAAGTCGTTGCACTGTGAAGCACACAGTCGGCAAGATGAGCTGGAGGAGGAGAACTCTCAGAAGCTTATTCTAGTGACTTCAGGGAAAACTGTAAGGGAGCAGCCGAGGTAGAGAGGAGGCAGGAAGTGTGGACATTATTTCAGTAGAAGTGCTAAAGCACATGATAGATTGGTAGAGAGTGAAGAAAGTTAAGCAACCAGGGATACGGGGAGGTCTTCATGTGGACCGGATTGGGAACCTTTCACTGTTAGAAAGTCTCAAAGGAGGGAGACTGTTAGGAGATTTTGTTCAGATTACACTGAGATCACAGATGCTCAATGATAGTGAAATGTTCTGCAACTTGGCAGAAAGGATAAACTTTAGTCTAAAAAGTTGGATGGCGTTCAGATTTGTTTTCTGTTGCTGTAATAAACACCATAAAACAAACAAACAAACAAAAACAGGAAAGGGGGTTTATTTGACTTTTACTTCCAGGTCCCACTAATCTCTGAAAGCAGTCAAGTTAGGGACTAAAGGCAGGAAATGTAGCAGAAAACATGGAGGAGAAAGAGGAATGCTGCTTACTGGCTTGCTCCCAGACTGACTTCTGACTGCCTTTTCTTATATAGCCCAAGACCACTTGCCTAGGGATGGAAACACTTTAGTGGTCTGGACCCTCCTACATCAATTAATAATCAAGAAAATGTCTCGTAGACCAGTTCAATGTAGCCATTTCTTTTCTCTATTTTTTTTTTGAGACAAGGTTTCTTGGTGTATATTTGGAGCCTGTCCTGGAACTAGCTTTGTAGACAAGGCTGACCTCAAATTTATAGAGATCCACCAGTCTCTGCCTCCCAAGCACTGGGATTAAATGGGTGCGCCTTTACCATGAGGCTGGAGCCATTTATTAAAATGTCATTCCTTTTCCATAGATGTGTCAAATTCATAACCATTATTAGTCATAAGAACTTTTATAGCTTTTATTAAAACAAGTATATAAACAGCAAATGTGATTATCTCTAAAGTTTTTGTCTTGTTGAATCACAGATTATATTTTCATATTGGAAATAAATTTCATTTTTACAGCTCTGTCAACCATAGATCTCATACATGGCTGCTGGGAAATGAACTCAGGTCCTCTTCAAGAGCATTGCATGCTATTAACCACGGAACTATTCCGCCAGCCCATTAGTATTTTAATTACTAATTGTGAATGGAAATAGTCAATAGACAAATCAAGGAAGTAATGTTAGTGTACAGAATTTAGAAGTATATATTTTCCCTTATTAATAGGGAGCCTGTGACCTTGATATAACACATTAAATTTAATATTTCCAGTGATATTTATAAATTAAAAATTAATGCTGAAATCATCGGTGGAAAACTGTGTGTTCTTCATTTCTACTGATATTTTTGTTTGCTAATGTCCTCCTGTACAATTTAGTGAAATGTAGGATGCACAATAAATATGTTATGAGACTATTTAGTTATGTTTTTAACATTTTTTAACGATATGTAAGAGGAGGAGTAGTCCTGGAGACACAGGTGGTTGTGAATCCCCTGACGTGGGTTCTGTGAACTAATAAGGGTTCTCTGCCAAAGCAACGGCACTAGCTAACAGTTTAGCCAACTCTCTGAAACCCTATTTGGTTATATTTATTCTGACAGTTTATCATAAAAATATTTCTGAAGATAAAAATATGCATTAAAATGTTCCACATGGTTTGAATATCTTCAAGAGTCAAATACTGTAATATCAGAAATACATAGTATTATAATCCATTGCAAATTCACATTCAAGGATAGGAGAATAAATTTAAAATATCAAATGTCTTCAACTAAACCTATTTCTATTTGCTTACAAAATTATTAAACAACAGAATTTTATTTTATATTTCAAATGGCAAATGTCCTATGAGGAATTAGACCATGGATATGTAGAGGGCATCTCATCTACATCCAATACATATGTAATTTCCAGTTTCAAAGTAATCACACAAATATTAATGTATATTGAAAGACATTTCAAATTTTAGGAAAGAAAGATGGCTACAGAATAATGTGACAGAACTGGACAGCGAACAAATTTTGACACAACTTGAATGTGATAACATGACTTTTATATTAAAAAACTCATTTTACATATCATAATTCCTAATAGTATTTTTAATTTAAAATTCAAGCCATTTCTTAAGGAGAATGTTGTCATTAGCATATCTCTGATAATGAATGGAGTATTTTGTGGTTCTTCACGATTTATTATACTTATTTTATATGCATTGGCATTGAATCAACACCACACTATAAAATGCTTCACAAAGTGAAGATAGTTACCAGTGATTGCCTTGCTTTTAGTTCTTGTAAATCTTTAATGTTTTTTAGAAATCAATTTCATAAATTGCTGAATTTGAAGTTTTGAGTTTGAAAGGCAATGATCTCCCTTATTTAAAATAGTAATTTTTTCAGTCAGCCGAGGCAGCTCATCAAACCAAAAACAAGGTAGCCCGAAACAGATACTCAGATCAGGTTTATGCATCACTGCTTCTCTTTGATGTATTTGCTCCCCCCTCTTCCTCTGTCCTCTTGAGAACCACGACTCAGTTGTGCCTCTAGTGAACTTGGATATGACCTTGACTTTTACTCACTTTCACCCTGGAATATTTTTTTTTCATGCACCCCAAGCACTAACTTATTTATATTACCATCTCTATTAAAACTACCAAAAGTTCATCCTTTTCCTGACTGGTGACATATAGGCCAATAGCCTTGTGATGCTCAGCTAAGGCAATGTTATTCCTTGCAGTCAGCCATATCGCCACCAGTGTAAGTGATGCATGCCCTCCAGTATGTTGTTTTTTTAAGCAATGTTGCATTGTAGGTTAGGTATATTAAAATTATTTTACTTGAATATTTTCCACTTACAAAGAATTTATTGGGAAATAACTTTCACAATAGAGATGCATCTTCCTAAAAAAAAAAGTAAAACAACATTACAATAAATAGTAAAAATATAAAAATTTTATTGTATTTTTACTTTCACAAAACAACCAAGAGGCCATTATTTTTTGCATAACTAAATTACTACCATTAATGGTAGATGAATTATCGAGATATTGACTCTCACTAAAATTTTATAATTATTTACATAACTTTAAATATCACTACTTAACATTGATGTTTAAAAGAATAATAAGCAAGTGCTCAAAAATCAGTAATTCCTCTCCTGGTAATATGTAATCTTCTTAGATTCTCTACTGTATTATGATTGGTCTTCATATAATTAATTCATATATGGATGTACTCAAGTTTGCATCTCAAATTTGTCTTACAAGTATATTGAAGGGGAAAAAAAAAGGTACTTCATGATCTAACTTTAGAACCTCTTGAGGTTGCCAGGGCAGTGGGATCAGTGTGTATAGTTTGTCTACTGAGTTTGATTTATGACACCCACTTGTTTGTTGCTGATTGTCAAGTGAAGGCTGTGCTGACTCAGCAAACTTCAGTGATCTTGTCTCCCTTGTACTCATCTTTGCAGAATGCTGTCATTAGCATATCTCTGATAATGAATGGAGTATTTTGTGGTCCTTCATGATTTATTATACTTATTTTAAACGCATTGACATTGAATCAACACCACACTATAAAATACTCACTACCCTTCAAGTGAATCTTCTTCAAAACAGTAGTCTTATTGACGAAGTTGGAATAGTGTTACATTCTGATCTTCTCAGTAGAAGTATCAAGCAAGGAAAAGCGTGAGAACTCTGCCATCATTTGAACTGTCAGTACAGGAATGTCTCTGTAGTGGTTCATGGTTTTGTAGGTTTTTCAAGGTTGAACTGTAGAATTATGAACTGTTGTTTGTCTGAATTATCCTAGCTCTCCTGGGTGTTCCCAGTGATTGCATTCATATTTCGTTCTTCCAGATCCATTCATTGTCTGAGTGCATGTCAAGGGAAACAATGTCATTCTGTACCCCATGTATTTAGAACTAAATACAAAATAAAAGACCAGAGAAAGTAAACTAAAACCTTATACACACTGCAAACATAGACTAGAGCTCAACCATCTTAGCTTCCAGCACTTCCTTTTCTCACCTGAACTGATCCTCAAGAGTTACCAATACAAAGGAAAACCGCAGACCTCTCCTCAAGCAAGGAACTATAAACTAGTGCCCCGAATATTGAGATTCATCTTGCAGAAAGCTCATGCCAATAGGAAGGAAAGCAAATTTCTTTATCCCAAATTAACTACAGGTTTATAGATAAAAATAAATGGGGGTTTGGTAAGTGTTCATGAACATTTCTTACAGAAGTTACCTTACATAGCTAAAGGGCTATAGAACTGGGTAGTATTTCTGACAAATAGAAATGTGTGTTCACTCAATAAAAAAGGAAAAGAAATGTGTGTTTAGATCAAGATCTGTAGTGTTAGGAGCGGCGGGGTTGCGTCCCTGGCACTCGGCCGCCCGCACAGCTAGCTTTACCAGAAATAATTACATGGAAACTGTATTCTTTTAAACATTGCCTGGCCCATTCGTTTTAAGCCTCTTATTGGCTAGCTCTTACATATCGATCTAACCCATTTTTAATATTTTGTGTAGCCCACGAGATGGCTCATCAGGGAAGATCTTAACCTGCGTCTGTCTGGAGTGGGAGAATCATGGTGACTTCTTATTCAGCTTTTTTCTCCCAGCATTCTGTTCTGTTTTCTCCGCCTACCTAAGGATTGGCCTATCAAATGGGCCTAGGCAGGTTCTTTATTAATAAGAAATCATTCCCACATCATTTTCCCTTTTTCTGTTTAAATAAAAAAGAAAGACTTTAACTTTAATATAGCAAAATTACATATAACAAAACAGTTATCAAGTAAAAATTACAATAATATTTATCATAACTAAGGAAAACTATAATTATAACTAACTATTTTTAACTCCATCAAAGACTCCAGAAAGATACAATATTACCTAAGCAAACAAGAAATAAGCAACTTTCAAACTCTAGAAATGACAGAGACATCTTGTTGCCTGGACAGTCACCCAAAGTTTCTCTGTACCGTTGGGGTATCCATCTTTAGCCTTCAGGCCTATGATATCCAGCAGACATTTCCATGAAGCAGGAAAATTTAAAGTCAGTTTAGTCATTATCTGTTGTGTCCTGCAGAATGTCTTGCAGACTCCTTTATGAATCAGGAACACCGAAAGATCATTTCACCTTTAGGCAAGTTTAGTAGTTCTCTGTCTGCAGGTTTTCTGTGTCTAGTTTATGTAATAGTCCAGGCAAGAGCAGTTTCTTGCCCAAATGGCTATCAAACTCCATAATGATCCTCTTTGTAGCCCATCTTCTTTTTGAAGTAGATTGGTGCTGCCAGGAGCAGAGTGTCTCATTGTCATGAAAAACCCTAAGTTATAAAACATTAAATGTCCTATTTTGTAATCTTTGAAAGATATGAAGAATGCCTATCTGAAATATATCCATGCATATCTAGAAAATCTAACTAACATGACTACAAACTTGACTATTATCGATGATTATCTATTAAAAACCTATATACATTACATTTTTAAATGAACTATACAATCATAATACCTTAGTCAAGATCAGAAACACATATACATATAACAAAATTGACCTTAAATTTAAACCATTAAAGCAAAATCTATATCAATGTAAATTATTTATACCTATATCATATCCCCCTTGAAATGTAAAAGAACATTTATAAACAATATTTTGGGAACATGGGTGCAGTTTTTTCTCTCCAAACTGTTTTCTGCTGAATGGGGGCGTCGTTAATTAGGTCTTTCATTGTATAACCTGTATGCTAGTTTTATCTCAGTTGGCAGTTGAGCGAAGCAATTTTCTGAATATGTTTATATTAATCCTTAAGGAGGGCGTGGTCCATCATACCATATTTGGATAGAAGAAATCCACAGACTCTCATCCTCTGTGAAAACAAAAGAAGACCCCTTCCAAGATCATATCCTTAGACCCAAATTTTGAAATCATACTCTCATGATATCCGTTTTGGTTCCAGTTGGCAGCCTATATAATGAAATGTCTCTCTGTATTTAGCTCCTTTATAGTCAAAAATTTTAAAGAAAACACAATAATACAAAGAATCCAGATTCTCTGAATTTTTTTATTTTTACGTGGCTTATTTTTCTTTATTTCTCTTAATCTATAACTATCTGTATTTCTGTATTTTGTCTCTTTAAAGATTTTACCCTTTTTTTGAAGACATTAACTTTATTTTTTATATTTTTTCTCTCTTTCCCAAGTCTACGTACATTCATCCAACAATGTGATCCATAAAGGTCTTTTATGTCTGAATCTCTCATATTGTGAATCTGTAATTTTTTTTATTATCCAGGAGCACTTTGTTTTGCACCTTTAAATCAGTAAGCACTTAAGAATCTAAGCTGTGACATTCCTAGGTCAAAAACAGGTACTGCCTGCTTGCTCCGCCCATTCCAACATGGTGGAGCCTCTCGTGCCTCTGATCCTTACACATTGTACCTCTAGCATGGTGGAGCTGCTTGTGCCTCTGAGCTGTGGCACGCAATGTCCCCCTTTTAGGCACACAGCGTCTAGTTGCCATCAAACAAATTGTAGCAATTTACTCCAAATGCTCCATTCAAAGATTCTGTCTCCCACAGGAGCCAGACGGAGATCACAATAGCAGCACAGACCAGAAAGCCGGCATTTTAAAACAGCCAGTTTTTTCCTGCTGCTGAGTCAGGACAAATTCTTTGTGACAGGCAACACAGAAAGAGCAAAAACCTGTCTTAAATTATCTCTCTCTCCTTTTTAAGCCCTCTCAGGTTTTACATGGAGTTCATTAGCACATTGGGTGCCACTCTGTTGTAATAGGAGCGGCGGGGCTGCATCCCCAGCACCCCGGCCTCCTGCTAGCTTATGCCCCGAAATAACAACACACAAACTGTATTTATTTAAACACTGCTTGGCCCATTTCTATCTAGCCTCTTCTAGGCTAATTCTCACGTATTAATTTAGCCCATTTCTAATCATCTGTATAGCAACGCTAGGTGCGCTTACTGGGAAGATTCTAGCCTATGTCCATCCTGGGTCGGAGCTGCATGGGAGAGAGGAGCCTGGCATCTCTGCTCCAGAGAGCAGAGCTGTCGAGTCTGAGCTCACTTTTTCTTCCTCCCAGCATTCTATTCTGTTTACTCCTCCAACCTATGTTTTAACCTATGAGCCCAAGCAGTTTCTTTATTACTTAACCAATGACCTTCCTCCATCAAAGACGCTAATAGTAGGGCAAGGTTAAGGTCTTGAAGTTTTCAGAAATTCTTCTGGGCCCTATTGCCTAAAAACACATTTACCATTCTTCTCTAATTCCCACCACCAGTTTAATTTACTTTATTAGTTTCTTAGAAGATTCAACAGAGTGAAGATGGAACATATGAGCTGTGAATAATATAAATCATTTTTATTTCTTTTTTTGTGTTATTGCCATTTCTTTTTTATTATTATTTATTTGTTAAAGATTTCTGTCTCCTCCCTACCACCGCCTCCTCTCTGAAACAACTCCCCCTCCCTCATCAGCCCTAAGAGCAGTCATGGTTCCCTGCACTGTGGGGAGTCCAAGGACCTCCCACCTCCTACCAGGTCTAGTAAGGTGAGCATCCAAACAGCCTAGGCTCCCACAAAGCCAGTATGTGCAGTAGGATCAAAACCCAGTGCCACTGTTCTTGATTTCTCAGCAGTCTTAATGTCCGCTATGTTCACAGAGTCCAGTTTTAACCCATGCTTTTTCAGACCCAGTCCAGCTGGCCTTGGTGAGTTCCCAATAGAACATCCCAATTATCTCAGTGTATGGGTGCACCCCTTGTGGTTCTGAGTTCCTTGCTCAGGATCTCTCTCTCTTTCTGCTCCTGATTTGGACCTTGGGGTTTCAGTCTAGTGCTACAAGGTGGGACTCTGCCTCTGTCTCCTTTCATCGCCTGATGAAGGTTAATATCCAGGGGGATGACTACATGTTTATCTTTGGGTTCACCTTCTTATTTAGCTTCTCTAGTTTCACGAATTATAGGCTCAATGTCCTTTATTTATGGCTAGAAACCAATTATGAGTGAGTACATCCCTTGTTCCTCTTTTTGGGTCTGGCTTACCTCACTCAGGATAGTGTTTTCTATTTCTGCCCATTTGCATGCAAAATTCGAGAAGTCATTGTTTTTTACTGCTGAGTAGTACTCTAATATGTATATATTCCATACTTTCTTCATCCATTCTTCCATTGAAGGGCATCTAGGTTGTTTCCAGGTTCTGGCTATTACAAATACTGCTGCTGTGAACATAGTTGAACAAATACCCTTGTCATATGATCGGGCATCTCTTGGGTATATTCCCAAGAGTGGTATTGCTGAGTCCAGGGGTAGGTTGATCCTGAATTTCCTGAGAAACCTCCACACTGCTTTCCAAAGTGGTTGCACAAGTTTGCATTTCCACCAGCAATGGGTGAATGTACCCCCTACTCCAAAGCCTCTCCAGCAAAGGCTATCATTGGTGTTTTTGATTTTAGCCATTCTGACAGGTGTAAGATGGTATCCTAAAGTTGTCTTGATTTGCATTTCCCCTATCGCTAAGGAGGTTGAGCATGACCTTAAGTGTCTTTTGGCCATTTGAACTTCTTCTGTTGAGAATTCTGTGTTCAGATCAGTGCCCCATCAATTGGGTTGATTAGCCTTTTACAGTCTAGTTTCTCCAAAAGCAATCTATAGATTCAATGCAATCCCTATCAAAATTCTTCACAGACCTTGAGAAGACAATAATCAACTTTATATGGCAAAACAAAAAACCCAGGATAGCCAAAACAATCTTTTACAATAAAGGATCACCTGGAGGCATTACCATCCCTGACTTCAAACTCTATTACAGAGCTACAGTATTGAAAACAGCTTGGTATTGGCATAAAAACAGAGAAGTCGACCAATGGAATTGAATAGAAGACCCAGACTTTAACCCACAAACCTATGAACACCTGATTTTCGATAAAGGACCTAAAAGTATACAATGGAAAAATGAGAGCATCTTCAACAAATTGTGCTGGCAATTGTGGATGTCAATCTGTAGAAGAATGAAAACAGATCCATATCTATCACCATGAACAAAACTCAAGTCCAAATGGATTAAAGACCTCAATATCAGTCTGAACACACTAAACCTGATAGAAGAGAAAGTGGGAAGTACTCTACAACACATGGGCACAGGAGACCACTTCCTGCGTATAACCCCAGCAACACAGACATTAAGGGCAACATTGAATAAATGGAACCTCCTGAGACTGAGAAGCTTCTGTAAAACAAAGGACACTGTCACTAAGACAGAAAGGCAACCCACTGACTGGGAAAAGATATTCACCAACCCCGCAACTGACAAGGGTCTGATCTCCAAAATATAAAGAACTCGATAATATGAATCTTAATCTCTACATTAAGATAAATGCATCATAATTGCCTCAGTAATTCTGAAGGTACAAGTGTGATTCATGCCTATTCTCTAATACCATTGTGCTGCTACTGTCCCACTCTCTTTATTTTATTTCAAGGAATGTATACAACCTGTTATTACTGAAACAACCACTGAAGTCATTTTCTATTTCTAATCTTTCCCTCCTTAAATTTATGAACCATGCAAATACCAGACATTTCAAAGGGCTTCTCACTTTAACACCATTAATGTCAAGATCAGAAACACATCTAAGATGTCACGACTTGATCTCCAATCCTTCTCAAACCTCACCTGTCTTCACTCAATTCCTGGCTCTTTATTCAAAACAATACTGAAGACTGAAAATATGCCTAGATTTTTAAAGACAGTTTGGAGACTATATGACTTTAAATATGTATGACTCTTCCTGTAAGGGATTAACACACTAAGGCAAAAGTCAGGTTGATTATAGACAAAAAGACTAAAAGAAAATATTAAAAACAAAATGAGAAAGTGAATAAAAAGGATTAACAAGTACTTATAGTACTGGATCCTATCATTAAAGAAGGGTTTTCCTGTGACCGTGGAGTTACTGAATTCATAATGTTGCTGATCCAATCTAGCAGATGATGCTTTAGTAAAATACAATTCCAGTTTTCTTGTGGAAGACTGGTGTGTAAGAGAGAATAAGTAAGACAATGAAGAGGCATAATTTTTATTTTCCAGGCTAGATTGTTCAGTAGATATAAAATGAACTACAAGTGACAAATTTAGTAATATTTTAAATACATTTCATATAGCATAATGTTTTCCACGGTAACATGATTTTAAGTAATAAAATTAGTCATGGAACATGAATAATTTCATTCATTGTATTTTTCGTACAGGTTCTTTGAGATACAGTACACTTGACAGATATTCTAGTTTTAATTAGCCACTTCTCAAGCACTAGTTTGTCAAATGTAACCAGTGTCATTTGTTGGAATCTCAATTTGTTAAATGTTTAACCAGCTAACTATTTATTTATTTGATTGTTTTCTCATTTATGTATCTTTGTTTTTTCTTGTAATTATTTATTTGATTTTTTGAGATTATACTGTTTTCCCCTTTCCTTTCCTCCCTCCAGTCTTCCCACATAGCCCATATTGTTGTTTTTAATTCATGTCTTCTATTTTATTATTATTGTTACACACGTGTGTGCATTCCTAATCAGTCTGTATGATATACTTGTATGTGTATATTTTCAGAACTGACTACTTGGTAGTGGCTAGTCAGTTGGTATTTAGCTGATTTTATCAGAAGACAGAGAGGATTCTTGTGTGATACCATCTTGGGGAGACATGAATAAACTTTTATTGACTCCAGATAGGTATCCAATGACAGATACTACCAATGTCCAATTTGGTGACCAAGTGAGTTTTATTCGGATTATTTATAAGAATATAAGTGAGGGGTAACTTATAGGAGTAGAAATGGTTTAAGAACAATTGCATCACCAAAAAAATCCAACCCAGAATGGGTGACAGCTCAGAAAATGTGAAACTCTTTAATGTATTGCCCAAATTCAGGCAGCTCAGCAGACTGGAGAATGTCCCTTTCAGATTGCTCAGTCAATCTAAGGTCCTTCCAGGTATTTTGGATGTTCTCTGTTTCCTTCCAGCAACTTATCTGAGAGTGTCTTTCAATGCTCCTTAACCTTATATATACTAGGTGAGAAAATGGACTAATGAATCTGCTCTTAGGTTTTAGGTACTTCCTGAGACCACTGAGTTGTTTTCTTCCTGAGTTTAACAAGCTTTCCTTCAGTTTGGAAAATTTCACCTCCCATTAGAACACATGTTATCTTACCTCCATTTTAATGTTTGTTGTCTTACACAATTTTCTGACAAGATGAACGGGTTTAACTGGGAGGAAAATTATTGTACAACAAGGATCCAGTTATATTTTTACATTGCTAACATGTTTTTACAGAGAAGCTGGAATGGAGAGTATGTGAAAGCAGGAACCAGTTAGGAGGTTGCACCAGTCCCCTGGGGGTGGCTGTAACAAGTGCCACTGAGCAGATTTAGCAAAGATCCTCTCTTCTTCTAAAGGCAAAAAGTACAGAAGCACATTCTTCCAGTTCTCTGGGAAAGAAGCCCTCCTGGCGTTTTAGAGAGGCTAGCAATTTGTAAACTTATTTGGCTTGATCTAGAAGGAATGATAGCTATAGAAAATTGGGCATTTTCTTAATTGAGGCCTCATCACTGTGACCATTACCTCTACCTCTATGTGGCCTTGTTTATTTTCTATTTTTTTTTACTATGTGACCTTCTTGCCAACTTTTCTGTGACACTGTCAGCATGATTTTCTTTTTTTAGATACTAGACATATAAGTTTAACAGCATATTTATCAGTCCAATCTCATTTAATATGGTTGTGTCTTCCAATACTCTCATGAAAATAAGGTTATGTGCGAAGGTTTGATGTTGGCAGACATTTTGAGGAATTGACATTTAATCTAGTCTAGAGCTATGAGTCTAAGAAGTGGTGTTCTGAACACAATTAATAACTCTCCATACATCCCCCATCACTCAACTTTAGGAAATGGATGACTGCATTGGCAATATGAATGAAACAGATGTGAAGGTGGAACAAATTTTAAATAAGTAATTAACTAATGATTGTGGTATGTATGGAGAAAACCAAATGATATGCCTAATATATCTAGTCCCAACTCCTCTCCTGCTTTCCCTGGTTAATCACTCAGTACCCACTATTACTATTCTAAATATTAACATCCAGGGCTTCTGAAATATATAACTCAAAGCCATCTCTTCCATGATATTTATTTTTTTCTTTTTTTTATTGAGAATAGGAAAAAAAAAAGTTTCCGCCTCCTCCCAGCCTCCCATTTCCCTCCCCCTCCCCCCACTCTTCTCCCCCTCCCCCCACTCCTCTCCCCCTCCCTCTCCAATCCAAAGAGCAGTCATGGTTCCCTGCCCTGTGGAAAGTCCAAGGACCTCCCCCCTCCGTCCATGTCTAGGAAGGTGAACATTCAAACTGGCTAGGCTCCCACCAAGCCGGATCATGAAGTAGGAACAAAACCCCTTGCCATTGACCTTGGCTTCTCATTCCATGATATTTATTAAGTGGACCTTAATTTGTTGCGCCTTTTTGGTAAGCATGTGGATTGATAAGAATAAATGTGCTGATCAGCCTTCCGTAAGCACAAAAAAGCAAAATAAAAGTTGATTTATCTACCACTGATGTTAGCTGATGTTCACAAATGTGTAAGAGGTTGAGGCATATCTAACAACTTCGGGTCTATAATAATGATATTTGCACTGAGTAGAAAGCATGCATTTGGTTCATATCATCACGCTACAGAGCAAAGTCCACACTTCTCATTTAGAACACTATATGTCTTCTTCTGGGCTGCAAATATTCCTGATATTTCCAATCTCTAATCATCCTCACTCTCGAACTTTATAGATCAAGCTACTGCTTCAATGAAGCATGCCAAACTGTTCTTAAAGATAGATAGGTAGGCCTTCATCCTGTGTGACCTGCTGTAGACAATCTGTTCATAGTTTTCAAATGTTCTGTGCAATGTGCTTAGCTGGGCATATGGTAAAAATCAACAACTACAAAGCCATCTCACTGCAGTGCGCTCCAGGAGGTTTCTTAATACAGTAACCATAAAATCCAATGAAAATAAAAATTTTCAGATGCTTATTGATCTGATACTTCCTCTGTTTGTCTTTACAGTTTTGATCCATTGTTTTCTGTTGTTTTCACTAAAACAAAATTGCAATTGCTATCCTCACCTCTTCCTGAACCTGTTAAATCCCCACACTACTTTTCTGGTGAAGCAAACCCAAACTGGAGGCATTTCATCTGCAAATGTGTGAGTTCCAGCTTAGTATCATGATTGGTGCTCACAGAAGAAAACTCTATTGGGTTCAGAAATCAAACATTTTAAAACTGGTGAATCAGTGGTGCTCTATCCTATTTTACGAACTGTGGTTTGCTCATTGTAGCAACAGGAGTGGCAGGGCTGCGTCCCCGGCACCTGGCCGCCCGCATGGCTAGGTTATGCCCCGAAATAATTACATGGAAACTGTATTTTTTTAAGCACTGCCTGGCCCGTTATCTGTAGCCTCTTATTGGCTAGCTCTTAGATATTGACCTAACCCATTTCTAATATTCTGTGTAGCCCACGAGGTGGCTTACCAGGGAGGATCTTAACCTGCATCTGTCTGGAGTGGGAGAATCATGGCGACTCTCTGACTAAGCTTCTTTCTCCCAGCATTCTCTCTGTTTACTCCACCCTTCTATGTTCTAACCAATAAAATGGGCCAAGGCAGTTTCTTTATTATAATTAACCAATGTCCTTTCTCCATCAGCTCATTATTTGAAAAACCATGTTCAAATTGCAGATTTTAAATATGAATTTATTTACTTATTACACTATAGCATTCTGTCTAGGAAGTTAACTATATGGAGAACCCTAGGCTTGGGTCCAGCCCAACCTAGTATACACTGGGATCTTCCTTCAGAGCCTGAGTATGTGTGTGAGTTACCTAATCAGTCCATCAAGTCTGTATCTTCCAGACTCCTCAAGACTGATCCAGACAGATGTCAATGGTCCCAGTGTTCTGGATATTTAGGGTATAGTCAAGAGGAAAGACTTGACTTTTTTCTCACCTTCTTTGGCCTCACAGAATCCTGTCCACATAGGCACAAGCATGTGAAGAAACCTCCCTAACTCAAAGGGCAATACAACTAATACTAAGACTTATCTAAATTCTGGTGTTCACTGCTGGTGATTACAAAACAGCTCCTATTATTCTCTTTACTTTTCTTCACTGACAGTTTTGCATTCCAAATGGGAAAACAAGGTAAAGATACTGAGTGGGGCTGTTTGTTCTACACTCACAGAAGCCAAAGCTGTGGCACTACTCTCTGAAAAAATAAAAGCAAACAAAATAAAAGAAAGAAAGAAAGAAAGAAAGAAAGAAAGAAAGAAAGAAAGAAAGAAAGACAGACTAGCAAGAATGGAGAAAAGGCTTTCAAATCTTTTTTTTTTTTTTCCTCCCAGTCATTTATTAGCAAAGTAATTTAAGCAGCCTTGAGGAAAAAGGAAATAGAAGACATGAAGGGACCATTCCTCACAGTTGAAGGTCATGGTGACTATTATATACCTGGTGGGCAGTCAAACTTCAGAGGCTTTGCATTCAGGAGCTCCTAACCTCCCCTGATGTAGCCTGAGGCACAGTTGTTGACAGCAGTCCTCTCCTCTCTGATGCTTGTCTGCCAGGCTCTGTTTTCCCTGATCTTATTCATTAGACTTTGCTCATCCGAGATGTCCAGTTTTACTAGGTCTTCAGGGTCAGTGTAGGTCAGCCCTACACTGCTCATGTGTTGAAACACAACATGACTAGCTTTGAGCATCAAGGAAGTTGCTGTTTTATGACTGGTTGTCACTAAAATGTTGTTCTCTGTCTTTGGCAGCTACACCTAAGGATGTTTGTTTACTTGGCAGCTATACTCCTTCTATTTCTGAGAAAGTTTGCACTGATAAATGCTCACTAAAGGGGGTATAAGAATAATTAACATAAGCTGTTCAGTTTTTGACTTTGCCTCCCTGTGCTCATCCCTGGCTTTGACATTGTTCAGAAATCTGGTGATTTTCTCTCTTGGTTTTGCTTTTGTTTTACGTAAATGAATCCTATTATTGGCATCAAAATCCAATACATGATGATGTTCAAATTCCATTGACCCACTTATTTTATAGAATAAACTCGAACTACTACACTGTGTGAATTTTGTTATAATGAATTACATTACATTTCCATGTTAAAAGTTAGCCTTTATGCTCCCTTCCTGTTAATTAACAGTATTTTATTTCCATCATTATAAGCTGTAGATTCATGCTGTTAGACCCATACTATGTTATAGCAGATTTTATGTTCTTTAAATGTTTTAGAAATAAGTTTTCCTAATCTAAACCTATTCTTTGCCAAACTCTCTTCTGTAAATGAGGGATGACAACAATGGCTTCTTGTTCTTTAGCCTCCAGTTATGCAGTAGTGTGCAGCGGCTATCATCTGAATCTCCCATGCATCCCACCATGGTCGCTGTACTAAAACTTCATAGTTTGATGCAATCCTCTTTGTCTGTGATATCTTTTTTTTTTTTTTTTTTTTTTTGTCCTCCGAGGGTCTTCTTCAGATCATCATGGTCCATTTCACTATTTCGAAGCATTTTATGTTTTCTTCTCTTCACTTGATAGTTTTGGGTCTAACATTTAAGTTCATAGAAACATTTAAAATCTTATTTTATTATCTTTTATTTTATGTGTATGAGTGTTTTGACTGCATGTATTTGTGTGTCTGGTGCCTGCAAAGGCCAGAAAAGGGCATGGAATCCTCTGGATTTAGTGTTATAGATGGTTGTAAATGACGGGGCATTAAAGCTTAGTTCTCTAGAAGAACAACCAGTGCCCTCACCTGCTAAGCCAGCACCAAGTGCTTGACAACTTTTGAGTTGGATTTTGTACATGTGGAGAGTTAGGTCTAGTTTTATTTTTTTTTAAGTTTCCTTAAAGAAAAGTTTTGCTGTATTTTCCATATCTCTTCCTAGTATCTCATTCTATGATAGTTAGTTGCCTTTCACAGTGCTGCTTCAGTGACATGTGACTTAATTATCTCATAAGCCATGAAAAAATATACTTCTGTAGTACCGTTTTTCTTCCTCAGGCATTGAATAGACATAAACTGTTAAAGAAATTTAAATGTAAAAAAAAATAAAACATAGTGTCCCATAGGTTTGGATATGTTGTGCTTTCATTTTCATTGAATTTAAGGAAGGTTTTAATTTCTTTCTTTATTTCTTTCTTGACCTAGGAGTGGTTTAGTGGTTTACTTTTTAGTTTTCATGAGTTTGTAGGCTTCCTGGGAGTAGTATTGTTGTTGAATTCTTTACTAACTTTACTCCATGGTGATCTGATAAGACACAGTGGATTACTCCAATTCTTTTTTTGTATCTGTGGATGTTTGCTTTGTTACCAAGAAGGTGATCAATTTTAGAGAAGGTTCCATGAAGTGGTGAGAAGAAGGTATATTCTTTCTTGTTTGGGTGGAATGTTCTATAGATGTCTGTTAAGTCCATTTGATTCATTATATCTGTTAGTTCTCTTATATCTCTGTTAAGTATTTGTCTGTTTAACCTGTTCATTGTTGAGAGAGGGGTGCTGAAATATATTAGTGTGTGAGGTTTGATGTGCGACTTAAGTTTTAGTAATGTTTATTTTACATATGTGGATTCTCTTGAATTGGCACATAGATATTCAGGATCGAGACTTCATCTTGATGAATTGTTCCTGTATGAGTATAAAGTGTCCTTTTCCATCTCTTCTGATTGATTTTAGTATGAAATCAATTTTGTTAGATAGTAGAATAGCCACATCTGCTTGTTTCTTAGGTCCATTTGATTGGAAAACCTTTTCCCAACCCTTTACTCTGAGGTAGTGTCTGTCTTTGAGGTTGAGGTGTGTCTCTTTTAAATAGCAGAATGCTGGATCCTGTTTTCATATCCATTCTCTTAGCCTGTGTCTTTTTATAGGTGAATTTAGACAGATTGATATTAATGACCAGTGATTACTAGTTTCTGTTATTTTAGTTTTTGTTGTTTGTGATGTTGTTGTGTGCATTTTTCCCTTCTTTGGGAAGGATTTTATTTGCTGCTCTGAGATCATCTATTGTCTGTGTTTTTATTTGTAGCTAACTTCCTTGGGTTGGAATTTTCCTTCTAGTACTTTGTATAGGGCTGGTTTTGTGACTACGTATTGACTAAATCTGGTTCTGTCGTGGAATATCTTGTTTTCACATATATGGTGATGGAAAGTTTTTCTGGGTATAGTAGTCTGGACTAGCATCCATGGTCTCTGAATGTCTGCACAATGCCTGACCAGGTCCAATCTATAGATTCAATGCAATCCCCATCAAAATCCCAAAATAATTTCACAGATCTTGAAAAAAAAATCAACTTCATATGGAAAAACAAAAACCCCAGGATAGCCAAAACAATCCTGTACAATAAATGAATTGCAGGAGGCAATACCATCCCTGACATTAAGCTCTATTACAGAGCTACAGTAATGAATACAGCTTGGTATTGGCATAAAAACAGAGACATTGAGCAATGGAATCAAATTGAAGACCTGTATATTAATTCACACCTCTATAAACACCTGATTTTTGACAAAGAAGCTAAAATTATACATTGGAAAAAAGAAAGCATCTTCAACAAATGGTTTTGGCATAACTAAGTCAACCTGTAGAAAAATGAAAGTAGATCCATATCTGCCACCATGCACAAAATTCAAGCCAAAATGGATTAAAGATCTCAAAATAAACCCAAACACACTGAACCTGATATAGGAGAAAGTGGGAAGTAACCTTCAATGCATGGGCACAGGAGACCACTTCCTAAATATAACCCTAGTAGCACAGACAATGAGAGCAACAATAAATAAATGTATATTTTATTTTAGGACCTCCTAAAACTGAGAAGCTTCTGTAAAGCAAAGGACACAGTCAATAAGACAAAAAGGCAGCCTACTGAATGGGAAAAAAAGCTTCACTAACCCCACATCAGACAAAGGACTGATCTCCAAAATATATAAAGAACTTTAGAAATTAGACATTAAAATTCTAAATAACCCAATTAAAAAGTGGTATACTAAACTAAACAGAGAATTATTAACAGAAGAATTTCAAATGGCCAAAAGATACTTAAGGACATGTTCAATTTTCTCAGGTGTACACGAGAGCCTGCTTGTTGGGGTTTCTGTCCTGCCCAGTTCCCACAGCTAGTAAGCCCCAAAGAAAATCACACAGAGATCTCCATAAGTTATAAACTGATTGGCCCATTACCAGGCTTCTTATTAGCTCTTATAACTAATATTAACACATTATTCTTATCTACGATAGCCACAGGGCTCAGTACCTTTTTCAACGGGGTAGGACACACCTTGCTTCTTCAGTGTCTGGAAAGTACTGTGGAGGAATGGGCTTCCTCCTTCCTAGAATTCTCCTGTTCTCATTGCCCCACCTCTACTTCCTGTCTGGTTGTCCCGCTTATACTTCCTGCCTGGCTACTGGCCAATCAGTGTTTATTTAAAACACAATCGACAGAATACAGACAATTCTCCCACACCAATCAGGGAAATGCAAATCAAAACAACTCTGGGATACCATCTTACACCTGTCAGAATGGCTAAGATAAAATAACTAATGATAGCTTATACTGGAGAGGATGTGGAGCAAGGGGAACACTCATCCATTGCTGGTGGGAATGCAAATTTGTGCAACCACTTTGGAAATAAGTGTGGTGGTTTCTCATAAAACTGGGAATCAATCTACCTCAGCATCCAGCACTACCACGCTTGGGAATATACCCAAAAGATGCTTAATCATACTACAAAAGCATTTGTTCAACTATGTTCATAGCAGAACATTTGTAACATTTGTAACAGCCAGAAACTGGAAACAACCTAGATGCTCCTCAACCGAACAATGGGTAAAGAAAGTGTGGCACATCTTCACATTAGAGTACTACTCAGGGGTGAAAAAACAATGACACTTGAATTTTTCATGCAAATGGATGGAATTAGAAAACACTATCCTGAGTGAGATAACTCAGACCCCCCAAAAAAAAAAACCCGAATATGGTATGTACTCACTCATAAGTGGATACTAGTCATAAACATTGAACCTATAGTTCATGATCCTAGAGAAGCTAAGTAATAAGGTGAACCCAAAGAAAAACATATAGATCCACCTTGAAACTGGAAACAGACCAAAAAAAAATGGGAGCATGGAGGCAGGCAGTAAAAAGAAGGGGAGAAAGAAGGGTGATGTGAGGAAAACTTGAAGGAATGGGATAGTTGAGATGGAGGACAGACAGATATCAGAGGAAGGAAAGAGATACCTTGATTAAGTGAGCCGTTATGGGGTTATCAAGAAACCCGGCTCTAGAAAAATGCCCAGGCATCCTCAAGGATGACCCCAGCTAAGACCCTAAGCAATAGAGGAGAGGGTGTCTGAACTGGACTTGCCCTGTAGTCAGGCTGATGATTATCTTAAATATCACCATAAAATCTTCATCCAACAACAAATGGAAACAGAGGCAATGACCCACATCTGAGCACTGGACTGAGTTCTCAAGATCCAGTTGAAAAGTGGAGGGAGTGGGAGTATCAGCAAGGAATTCAAGACCATGAGGGGTTCATCCATTGAGACAATTTGCTTGAGTTAATGGTAGCTCACCAACTTCAACTGGACTAGGAGTGAATGAGCATGGGAACAAACAAGTCCCTCTGAAGGGGGTTGACAGTTGGGGCAGACTGAGGGGCCACTGATAGTGACACTGGTATTTGTGTCTGCTGCATGTACTGGCTTCTTGGGATCCTATTCTCTTTGGATGTATACCTTGCTCAACCTAGATGTAGTAGGAAGGGCCTTGGACTTTCTACAGGGTGGGGTGCATTGCCCTCTTTTAAGATTGGAGGGAGTGGGGTGGGAGGGTCTGTGAAGGGAGTGGGAGGAAGGGAAGGAGTGGGAGGAAGGGAGGAAGTAGGAATATGGATTGATATTTTTAAGTGATAAAATAAAAATATAAAACAAAGTAAATTAGACTTTTTTCCACTAAATTTACTCCTTTTTAAATTTAGTTTTGAAAATGTCATACATGAGGATTGTATTTTCATTACTTCTTTTTTAATATTTATTTATTTATTAATTTATTATGTATACAATATTCTGTCTGTGTGTATGCCTGAAGAGGGCACCAGACCTCATTACAGATGGTTGTGAGCCACCATGTGGTTGCTGGGAACTGAACTCAGGACCTTTGGAAGAGCAGGCAATACTCTTAACCGCTGAGCCATCTCTCCAGCCCTATTTTCATTACTTCTGCATCTCCTCTCCAGCGACTCTTGCTGTGTACCCATTCAATCCCTCTCAAATTCATGATCTTTCCATTTTAATTAATGTGCTGCTTATAAGTTGTTGTGGGCATTCAGTTTTTCTAGCACTGTTCTTTGAATATGTCCTCTTTTTCTCCACTGTAGGTTTTTTGCCATCTTTGCCAAATATCTATCATACAGCTGTAATTTAGATTACTCATGTTTGAGTCTTCTATTTTCTTCCGCTGATCTGCTTGTCTCTCTTTGTGCCAGTACCATGCTGTTTTTATTACTATAGCTTTCAAACTTAGCTTGAAATTTGATATAATAATCATTATTATTTTTACTTAGGAATCCTTTAGTTATCTGGAGTGTGTATGTGTGTGTGATTTTATATGTACTTGAGGACTTATTTTTATTACTTATGTGAAAATGTTGGTGTATTTTGATTGACTTGGGTTTGCATTGAATCTTTAAATTGTGCTTTTGGTAGGATGTTCATTTTTTTACTATATGAGTTCTACTAATCCATAAGCATAGGAAATCTTTCTATCTTCTAGTGTCTTACCCAGTCTCTGTCTTAAGAGTTTTACAATTTTCATCTTAGGGTTTCCATAGTAACTACCTTAGTTTTATTCCTTGAGTTTTTCTGTTTGTTTTTTTTTTTTTTGAGTACAAGAGTGTTTCAAGATCTTTTTCCAAGTGTGTTTGCTATTTGTATATTGAAACATTACATACAACTGTTTTTTTTTTTTTTTTTTTTTTTTTTTTTTTTTTTTTTTTTTTTTTTTTTTTTTTTTTTTTTTTTTTTTTTTTTTTTTTTTGAGACAGGGTTTTTCTGTGGCTTTGGAGCCTGTCCTGGAACTAGTCCTGTAGACCAGGCTGGTCTCGAACTCACAGAGATCCGCCTGCCTCTGCCTCCTGAGTGCTGGGATTAAAGGCGTGCGCCACCACCGCCAGCTCATACAACTGTGTTTTAAGTTTTTTTATTTACCTACTTTGTGTATATAAATGCTTTGCCTGTATGTATGCCTGTGTACTCAGTACATTTCTGGTGCCTGCAGAGGTCAGAAGAGATGGTTGGATCTCCTGGCATTGGAGTTACGGGTGATGTGAATGTTGCATATCTAACCTAAAACAGGACATGTGGGGATGATGCCAACATGTGAAATTAGAATTTGTTTATGGATTGAATATGCTGTAGATGTCCAGTCTATTAATGTCTGTTATATCACTCACATACACATGTCCCCACCCCCAATATGTCTGTGCTTGAATATGACACTTAAGACAAATAGAGTAGTCTCAGAATATTCTGCTGTCATTAATTATCATGGCTATTAGAGGAATTTCATGCCTTCTCAAAATTTGTCTTTTACATGTTTACTTTGCCACATTGCTTTTTCTCGAAATTTGTGTTATAATTCAATAATAACCTTATCCTTCACTCCTGAGTCCTGCTCTAAAATACATTACTTATCATATATTTGTCAGTAGGTATTCTGTGAACTTGTAACCTTTACAGAAAATTAATGGGTAAATCTAAAGCCATCTTAAGTTCCTTCCGCAGACAACCAAAGCCTAGTAAAATCTAAAAAGAATATAATCATGTGGACCTCAAGAATAGTTTGTTATCCCCCTGCAATGACTGTTGTACAATGACTACAGGAACTATTTATTTGTATGTTTTCTCGAACATACGACATAGAGACAAAAACTTCTCTTCATAGTGTTTCAGAGTTGGGACATCTTTATACATAAGAACACTAAGGTTGAAGACAGAGGAAGGTTTAAATTTTCTGTTCTACTTACTGTCTTGTGTTATCTTTAACTCAGTGTCTGTTTTATGTACTTAAGTGACAATAATATTTTAAAATAATCATTATATCCATAAATTGTGCATATTATTTGCTTCATGGCCTGACATCTAGCCTGTATCCCATTTGTATCTGCTGTAAGTACTGATAATTATAGTGGTAAAGATTACAGTAGGAAAGAAAATGTAAATGCAGTTAAATGCTCTCCATCAGTTCAGAAACTGTATTTTTTCTTATATGCAGTTATTTTTTATGATAAAAGTTATCTTTTACTATACAACAGTGTCATATTCTAATATACAATTTAATTGCTAAGAGGTTTGCCTATGAAAAATATTTGTACACAGTAGCAATAGTACACATTACCTCAAATCAACATACTTTAGTAGCTTAAGCATTAGCAAATATAAATCAGGAGGCATCTTCTTTATCTCTTCTTGACTCTTTACAAACATGTGCCATGTGTCTCTAAATTATGCACACATTTTATTTTTCTTAATTGTAAATAAGAACAAACCAACCTCTGTGTTTTAATTAAGAAATATCAAGTTGTTCATTTCTTGGAAAGGAAACCCTAAAGTCAATTACATAATCACATTTACAATTATTTTATTTGTAAAAGTTGCCTCTGAGAAATTGAATCAATTTAACCTTCCACTATCTCCCAGAGGGGCTAGGGAAATTGTGTTTGCTTAGGGGATTAGAGAGACAAAAAAAAAATACCCTCATAGGTGCCTAAGAACTTATTGCCAGATGCCCCTCTCCTCTGTGTTACTTTGTTCTGATTTCATCTTATGCATAATATAAGGTCACTGAAAAGTTGAAATCAGTGTGTTGTGATTTATCTCAAATGGGTTTCTGACCTTGCAATTGCAAAATAGCATTTTGGGAAAGAAACTAACTTGGAATCATTTGTGCATGTTTCTGTCCTGTCTGGTTTGGCCTTGCCACTCTGGTCTCATCCTTTGGCACATCTGTACTTTCTTTCCTGACCTGACTCCACTGGCTTCATTCTTCACTGTTTCTTTCCTGACTATCTCTATAAACAATTTTTGAACTTCTATCTATTTAGGCCCATCATTGTAGCAATTTCTGACTTCAGGTATTTATGAGTTATTGCCCCCCTCAAAAGCCCCATGTCACACCCATTTCTACTTTAAGTTGGTCCCCATATAATACATCTTTCTCTTCTTATCTGAGGTGGCAGAACATTCTCTACCCAACCTACAAATGTGTGTCAGTGCTGCAGAATTACAACACACACTTTAGCAGTAGTGTTCAAATACCTGCAATATGCGGGCTAGCTCTTATCCAAAGCACCACAGTTACTCTTAGACTAGGTGAAAAGATGGCCCCTTGGGATGGCTGTGACCAAAAACTAAGCTATAAATATTTGCACTCGTTCAAAAACATTATGATAATTGAGGGCACACACACACACAGAAAGAGATTCATGAATTAGAGATTAATCAAATTTTAGTAAGTAGAAAATATTAGCATAGAAGCACATGGCTTACCATTATTGTAATTTTCTTTTTCCACTTTGCAGGAAAAAGTGCAACATTTACAGAAGGCTTTTGCTTCACGAGTAGATAAATCCACGCAGACTGAACTTCTAGGCTGTGATGTAAGTAACTATATAAGACCATTTTTATCTTCTTTACTGGTTTTCAGACTTTCATAGCTTATTTACCTCTGCTGTGGTGTCCCGTGGTGACTGCATAGAATTGGGCTCTTCTTTGATCATCACTTGTTCTAAACATTCCCAAACACCTTGTTGACCTGAAAAAGATAATTCCAGGCACCAAGTGGCATAAAGAAGTCCTATTAACATTTTTACAGCAACATTTCTAACTTGGTGAATTTTAAGATACATGAAAATGTGCATAAGAATACTATAATTTATAATATAATATAACTATAATAATAATAGGATAATTTGTTTTTAAGAAAATTCTAATTTATTTATTTACAACTTAATAAAGTTATTAGGTTTGCAATAACCTAAGGCCAAACATTTTTACATTCAGGCATGTAAAAATACCTCCAACTTTGTAAACAATTTTACCATAATGTTTTAGCTCTTGGGCTTCAGTGTAGGCAATGCAAGTAATTTAATTCAAAGTTAGTGGTTTTTTTTCTTAATGTAAAATACTTGCTGATAGGTTTGTAAGATGTTTTAAAACCGATATCCCTCCAGAAATCATATATGATTTTGTAAAGCTGATGTAAATAACAGTTTTTCTTAAGCATAGCTCTAAAATTTGTGTTTTGTTGAATTGCTTCTACTCCCCTCTGCTAAAAAGTAAAGGGGAGAACTATTGGAAGAACCTGTTCTAACATTTAGAAATGTTGATGAGTAAGCTTTGCTGACAAAACTGGATACATTCAAGCTTTGAGTTTTGTGAACATCTCACTATGATTACAGCATATATTTATATTTATATCTCATGTTATCTGAAAGCATAAATATAGAAGTCACTCTTGTGTTGCCATGCAAACTGCATTAAATTTATGTTGTATACATGTCTCTGTCACAAAATAAACTAGTTTTGACTTCTAGCACAAATTGTTTTCAAAGTTTAGTTTTAGTTTAAACCTACTAAAAGCTATATTTTTCTGGGGAATTTTTCTATAATATATATTTTAATGTTTTCTTCTAGATGTTTAAGTAACTTACAGGTACTGATATCATTACAACAATGGTTTTGAGATGTTATCTTGATGCTGTTAATCTTTATTAATCTTTATTTTTGAGAGAAACTAGTTTTATAATTTAGGGTAGTTTACAAGTAATCCATTGCTTATCTCTTTTGAGTTTTTCCCCCAATATGGCAATTGTAAATACATAATTGTGTATCAGCTCTTAGATCATACATTTTAGATAATTATCTGTGTATTTCTAAGTCTGGATGTCAGAGATGTTTCAAAAAGAATTATAAAAGCAAAATCTCCATCAAACCATATTGCAATATACATCATAGCAAATGTACACTACAGGTTAGCTTAGAATCCAACTACTTCAAAGCACTCAGTTCTTAAGTGAGTTATCTAAATTCCAGGAAGGTCAAACCATTTTTATTATGAGCTCTGTAGGGCACTTGGATTGTTAGGAAAAGTAATACATTCTTAATATAAAGACAAGAAAGATTAATTTGGTGTGGTTTGGGAATTAATGTTTGAGTATCTCCACTCTAAGTAATTCAGTAGTGACTCAACATAGACAAATAATGCAAGACTTGTATGTACCAGTGTCACGTTTTAGATCCCATTGTGGATGCTCATGAGAACTGGTGTCTGCGGAGTGAATTTGCTTCTCTGGGGATCATTATATTCTTTCTCACAGAATACACCATAGTACTTGGTTTTATAAATATGCAAACACAAATTTTGAAAATGAGGGAGGAACATGATAGTTCTCTTGAAGTTTTCATTGTTCTTAGTTTGTCTTCATGTGATGAAGGCAAAGTTGCCCATGACCTAAGGCCAAGAAAGAATACTTCCTTGGTAGTGACTTCCAAAGAGTTCGCCCCCACCAAAGAGCTCCTCCCACCCCAAGCACTTCTTATAGTCTGGAGAGCTGTTAACACTGGACAGTACTCAGTTCATGCTGATATGCTTAGCCTTTCCGTGGCATTTATATATAACACAATCCACGCAATCAGTAAATGATGACTAAATGCACATAACTTAACAAAGTAACTATATTCAACCACATGCACAGGAGAGTGCTTTCTATATGAAGACCTGAGAAAAGGAATATTGTAAATCAATTAAAGGTAAGACAATTAGAATTATGAATTGCTTAATAGCTAGGACACATGTGACTTGTCCACACTTCTCCAGGAACATGAATTGTCATCTGTAAACTGTAAATCTTAAATGTAAATAATTTAACTTACATGTGCATATGAATAACTATCTCTATAATATTTTCTTCATAGTGTCATTATTTTAAGTTAGGATAAACACATTCACACCTACATATGTGTATAAACATCTATTTATAATTTTCTAGAGCTTCGCAGGGAAGAAAAAATATTTTTATCGAAGCTATGTATATCATCTTTTGTTCTTATTATTTCCTACCTGGTTTTTGAATCTGTCAGTATCAACCACATTTGCTCTTTATGGACCAATTGTGATCATGGGTCAGAGGTGTGAATATCAGATTGCAAAATACCAAGTCACCATTAACATTAAGGACATGGTTTTTGTTACATATCCTGCATAAGAATGGAATCTGTACCAACCCAGTACAAAATATACTAATGGAAGTTTACTACCGAGCAATTTAAAGGTTTATTTTTTTTAAAACAAACTCTGTCATGAAGCAATTTTATAAGGACGTTCGAACCCAAATAATTTAAGTGTCACCTACGCTTGTGAAACCGGATAGAAGATGTTTGGGTAGAATCATGAAACATCAAAATTTCCTATAAGACCTTAACACTGATTGAGATCTTTCTGATTATATCACCTGCAGATAAAGGCCTCCATAGAGCACATATACTGTCTGTCAATATTTAAATTTTGAGAGATACTGCAAGTAATTATTTGATTAAACTATTTGAGAGTGAATAGCTAAATTTAAAAAGGAAGGTATTAATTATTATCAGTAAGAAAATTTAGGATTTAATTAATTTAATATTTTAGTGAACAATTTTACTCTCTTGCTCTGTTTTATCAAAGGTTATTATTTCCATTAATATGATCGACTTCCAGTATAAATTTTCATTCAAGTAATACCTTGATTTTACTCAGAATAATCACAAAATTTGTCTTTTAGGATTAGAATTTAGAGTAATGAGATCTACTATTTTGTGTGTGTTTTGAATTTTTACAGAATATCTTTAATATAATTGAACTTTTAAGATTTTTATCACTTTTTAAAATGTAAAATTGCCTGGTATTTCATCAAATATTGAATTGTTATGGTGGGTATATGTATTATTAATGACTTTAACTTTACTATTAAAAGTGGGTTGAAGTTTGATTCACATATATTTTCAACCTAGTCCAGTATATGTGTATAGTATAACAAGATTTGATTACTTTGTGTTTTTCAACTATTTTAACTAAGTTTCTCAAGGAAATATGCTTTATATAAGAAGTTTCTACTCAGGCTAGAAAAATAATAAAATATACATTATATATGAAGGTATGGAGAGAATGTCTCAGTACACTTTTCTGTGTATATTGATACATCTTCTGGCTTTACTATATTTCATTTATGTGCTTACCCTGGCAGTTATTGTACAAAGAGCTCATAAATATATGAGAACTTTCTCCTGTCTCACTCAGAATGGAGATGAGGATGCTTGTCTTTGACTGCATTTGTTGATTGGCCGTTTTTGTGCCATGTTATCTCAGCTGAATGTTGTCAGCTCAGCATTCTCATTGGTTCCTGACAACTGTACTGCATGAAATCTTCCTAGCCACGATACTGTCATCTTCCACAGTCAGAACTTCTGATGTGTATGCATATGTCCCAATACTTGCCAGACAAAATAATGTCTTTCTCCAAATGCTCCATCTGTTAATATTCACTCGACTCTGGTATTTTTGTTTATACCTAGAAATTAAATCACCTGTATAAAGAATTGTAGAGTTTTGTTTGCTTTAGGACAATTATTTTTTGTATTGTATTAAATGCCTGGATAAGAACATTGATTAAAAGTGCTAATAGTAAACTGGTTACTTTCTATGTAGTGTAGATGCTTGGTTTGTCTAGCATGGATGGTCTTATATCACAGCTTTGAAAATTTTTGAATTAATATTCAGCAAATATTACTTTTTCCAAGGAACCTTTAACTGAAAAGCCCCAGATAGTCTCTTATTGAGTATGCAATTGCTTAATCTGTGTAATTAAATTAAGGATAACAAATGAAGAAATGAAAAACACAGCAGAAGGTTCTAAGGGAGAGGTAACACAGGAAGGAGCTACTGATATGTGAGAGGCTGGGAGTGGGAATGGCATCTGCAGAGTTCCAGAGGGACACTGAAACAGAGAAGGGTGAGCTGTGTGCCTTGGAAGTAGAGAGAAAAGCATCTTTGATAGAAATTCTATTATAGCATCCTCCCTCAAGACCTTCTGAAAGTCCCAGTCAGTGAGAGAATTGTATTATCTTTGCCACAGTGTTGAGAAAGAATAGTCAGATTAACATAAAGACTACAACACCTAGTATAAAAAAGGTGCTTCTGTGTTATTAAGCCAGGTAACAGATTGAGTGTATCAGGAAACCCACAGTTGGGAATCAAAGCCTATACGTGGGAACAGAGGACCAAGGCTTTCTTTGTCTTGTCATCTGGGGAGCAGAGACTCAGGCCTATGTGTACCATCCACCTGAGGGAACAGCAGCCTCAGGCCTTTTTTGCATATCCACAGGAAGGAACAATGACTTAGTAACCCCCTTACATAGCCTTTAGGTATAAAAAAAATAAAAGAAAAGCTAAACTCAACCAGAGTTCCTGATAATTACATGTTTTCTCTCTTCATTCTTTTCTGTCCTCTCCTCCCCTCCCCTCTCCTCCCCTCCTCTCCTCCCTCCCCTCCCCCCTTCCCTTCTCCTCTGCTCTCCTTTTATTTCTCTGGAAGAACATCTGGAAGGAAGCACATTTGCCCCTTATATCTCTGTGTGATTGTTCCAGGAGTCACATTAGACCCATCTTCACGTACTCAAGTTCTCATAGGATGGGTCCAGTAGTTGCACATCCTACTGTCTGTATGGGTTACATGCATCTCCAGGTTATATGCAATATCTTATGCAATATAAATAATCTATAAATACTTGATTCATTATTTGGAGGTTGATACTTCTCAGCCACTTGCTTTACCCTCTCGGGTTAGAGGGTCTTCATGCTTACCTTACTTTTACCAGTGAGAAAACGGAAATGGATTTTTTTAGAGACAAAGACGTTGACATTTGTAGATTGAAAGTGTTTTAAAAAAGATATAAAGTTATTTTACAGTGTAGTCATAGAGAATTAAGGGAAAAAGTTTTATAAGTGTATTTATACAGAACTGGCACAGGAGCAGGAATTTTTAGACTATTCCATTAGAAACTTTCTTAAAAGCAAGCCACATATATCATTAACCTTGTGCACTATAAAGTAAGAACGCAAGGAAATTACACTCTTAGTGATGCTGAGTTAAGATGGTAATTACAATTGTAAATTTATGAGACTGAATTAGTATATAGAAAATTTATTCTAAAAGAGTATAATTTACAGTTCAGAATACTTAGAGTCAGTTCTATAAATATCAGAATTATTTCAGATTTATCATTATTTTATGAATTTTATGTTTATAAATGGATTTATGAATTTGGACTTAATCCACCAAATCGATGTTATAGTCCAACATAGAATTATTTTCTGGAAGAAAAATAGTATAAAAGGGTTAGCATTTTCTTCAATTTTAAGGTAAAACCTGAAACTGGATGAGAAGATTGAAATCTCATGATTTCCAACTTTTTGGTTTTGGAATCTAGGTTGCAAAACTGCAACTGAGAACTTTTTCCCACTGTTTTTAGCCAGGGTCTTTTAACCTAAGCTGGCCTGGGACTTACTATATGATTAGGATGACCTAGAACTCACAACATTCCGTCTTCCTCAGTAACAGGCCTGGGCTACCACATCAGGTCTGAAAGACTACTTCTTAGTTAAAAGGGGTTGGCAAGATTATTACTCATGATTGTGACTTATGAAATGTAAAAATAAATGAATTCATGGAAATTGCAAAGTGTACAAGTATCAGTGGATGTGAGAGTGCATACTAAATTTTGCATCTTTGAACACTCTTATTGCCACCTTGTTTTTTCCACTAAACAAACTAATCACATCCATTTAACATACATATCATATACTCTTAAACTTTGATATTTTAAATATAATAATTACTGTTTGCAACAATAGTAAAATATGACTTTCTTAATAATTTTATTAACTCATTATCATTTAATCATATGAAGATTTTAGTCATTTTTTTGACAAAAACACAGAAAAGATTTTAATTTTCAACTAATAAACATTACAATGCTAATAGTCTACAAACTGAAGCTTTGAGATGTTTATAAACTGTGGCATAGCTTAACTGAGCTAATTGACATTCATATTACCGCATCATTTTGTGGTAAAACACTTAATATCTACTTTTGTCATTGTCAAGTACACAAATCATTGTTAATAATTTTAATCATCATGATGTAAAATTAACCTCTTGAAATAATTCCTCTTGTATTATTTGGGATCTTGTTCACAGTGAGAGATTCTATATCATTCTAATATCATCAATTAACCCATTTCTATTAATCTATGTATACTGCAAGGATGTGGCCTACTGGTAAAGTTCCAGCATCCTTCTCCTTTGGCAGCTAAACAGTATGTGTCTCTTTGACACTTTATAATCTTTCTATATATCTCTGTCCAGATTTCCTGTCTGACTTTATTCTGCTCTGCCATAGAGCATAGCAGATACGTTATTAACAAATAATAATAAAACATTCACAGCACACAGAGGGAAATATCACATCAGGCTTAGTTCTGCCGCAACACAATGTGATAGGCTTTTTTGACTCACCATGGGAATTTTTACTCTTTCTAAGGGGTGGAGGAGGGAGGTAGGAGGGGAGAAAGAGGGAACTGTGGGTGGTATGTAAGATGAATAAAACAATTTAAAAGTAAAAATAATTATTTTAAATAGACTCAAATAATAGATGGTAGATTAGATATATTGATGACTGATGATAGAATAGATAGACAGACAGACAGACAGATAGATGATAAATGAAAGAGACATAAGGAAAGGAAGAAAAAGAAGTAATGATGAGTGGTTAAGGATTTGTGAAGAATCTAGGAAGAATTAGAGAGTTAGAGGAGAGAAAATTTATCAAAATTTATTTCTTGAAGTATTTTTTTAAAAAAATGAGAAATGGAAAGGTATCAAAATAAAAGATTTTAGTCATTTTTATGTATCTTTAAAACATATCCTGTAAACAAGTAGCCTTGTCACATGCACTCCCCCTGCTGAAGAGATTACTGAGAATATAATAAAGTGGTGTGGTCCACCACCATCAATGCTATCTATAAAATCTACCAAGACATATGTTTCCATATATACCAAACAACATGCTCCTAAGATATTCCCCCATCAGCATTTCTTGTTATCGATAATGATGGAAAATAACACAAATATTTATCAATAGATGACCAAACAGGTGGTCATCCAAGAATAAAGATGAAATATCAATATTTTCATATAGAGCTATCTTTAGACTATTAATAAATTGATGCAAATTATGAGTCTATAATGTGTTACCTCATTGTATAATATCTCATTTATGTACCCTACTTCAAAAAGGGAGATAATGGAATGCTTATGTGAGAAAGTAAGCAATGTAGTACTATAGAATACCATAAATGAGATCAAGGAAACTTCCTTTGAGACTGCATAGAAATAACGCTTATCATGGAAAAGAGGAAAGGGAGAGGTAAAAAATAAGTGACACTCCTAAACTTCACAGGTTATCAAACAGTACAATATACACCTGGAAAAGTGAATTTTTAAATGTGTTTTTATTAAAAAAATTCTCTGGTTTGGATCTTCAGTGAGATTTCTTTTAAGGACAAAGAGAATTAACTACTCTATACTTCACGCAGAAGTACATCTCTGTATAGCCTCAGAGGACTAATTTGAAAGCATCCAAGTCTTCCAGCCTCATTTACAGTAGCCACTTATCATCCTACATATCCAAGTAATGAGCAATATTCTGTGAGACTATAGACATGTTTCTTTTGAAAATTATACTTATATATAATATGGGCACACTGCACACACACAAAAACACACTGTGTGCATGTACAAACACACACACACACTCACTCTCACACACACACACTGCATGTCTCAGTAAACTTGCAGCGTGAAATAAGGACTTCTCAAACCTAATGACTGCTCAGATTTTCCACTCCCTTATTATGTGATTTTATTATAGTACCAACTGTTCTCATAGAGAACTCTTCCACAGGCTCTGCTCTATCAAGACATGCTGTCCTGTGCCTTAGTTATTAAGAACCTTTCTTAAAGGATTTTTTGATGTGGATTCAATTGAGGTTTCTCTTCATGTGGGATTTCTTCAGAATTTGCCAGTACTGTTTGAGATAATTCTTAGTTGCCATTCTGATATGTTGCTATATCTTATATACTAACATGTAGCGCACACATGCACACACACACACATCCTTTATATTGGTACATAACACAGTCTTATAGTATTGATTCTGTAGTTCTCTAGATTTCTTAACAACAATTTTACTGTCCTTCGGAACAAGTGATATTACACTTCTTTTATAGATATTTACTTAATGGATATCCTTGTTTTAATATGTATAAAATAGTCTGAAATGCTTTAATTTCCTATCATGTGAGGTTTTGACAGAAATGACAGACTGAAAGTTAGAGTAATAGTAGTTGCAGGCTATATAAATCATCCTGAAGCTTTGTGTGTAGGTCAAGATAGCTGTGGTATACACAGTCTTTAAGAGAACCTCGTGCTATTTACCTATTATCTAATTTTCTGGCTGTTTTTCAGTGGAAGACTATATAAAGAGTTGGAGAAAATGGTATTTTCTACTTGTTTTAAGAAAGGAAAAATTTATGTCAACTTTTCATTCTTTCATTTTACATTACTAAAATAAACTTTCTTTGTAAATGCTAATAACAAATTTTGACATAAAATCACCAAGAGATGAGCTTCTGTATTTTTACTTGTGTTTAAACATTTAATATCTTCATTTAAATTTTCATTTCATTTTGTTATTTGCCATTCATTTCTTTTTATTTTCTTCTTTTTAAGGCCCTGTGGAATCCTACATGCACTGGAAGTTTATTTAAACCAGTACATATTTCAAGCTAAATTAAATAATCATTTGACCAGGAATAATTCTTCAGTGATATTTGACATGTTAAATATTGAGTAAAATAATTTTTCTGTGATTCCTTCTGTTAACTATCTTGCAAAATATGTAATACAGAGATTGTTTCATTCTAAAGACTGTAAAATTTTTCATTTATAAACAGTTTCCACAGAATATTGATGAAGACTCAATGGGCATATATTTGCTTTTATTTACTGTGTGTATTTTTATAAAACATACATTTATTTAAAGATGACCTGTATATGCAAATATACTACTAAAATGTAATATTCCACTTGGCAGTCAATATTGTTTGATCATCCTTCTTATCCATATCTTTTGTTTCTTTGGTTATCAACTTTGTGTTTTTTTATGTCACATTCTGTATGCATTAGATAGACTGGAAATGAAGTCATAGTTACCTCATCTTATCAGGACAGTTCCCAATGATGAATTGGATTATTTGTGACCTCTTATCATCACATGGTGAAACCAGGATGTCTTTAAATGACACAAATCCATGTGGCCTTTATCTAACCACAGAATGTAATACAGACAGAGGAAAAATATGCCCTATAAAGCAAAAAAACAGACTTATCTCACAATGCTAGAAATTTATTGAATGTTTGTGGTATAAGAAGAAGCCTTACCTTGAACTCAAATCCTGTGGGTCCTTTGTTATTACCTTTCTATGATAGCCCACTATATCAAACAGCATAGTAGTAAGAAGACTCTCTTGAGTGGTATAATTTATTGCAAGGATGTTCAGTATTGTGGGCAGGATGTTGGTGAGAAGGGCCACAGGACTCAGGAGAAAAGAGCAGATCTTGGTGACCCCCTCCCTTTGTAAAGACATAATTACATAATTATAATGATCAGTAGTAATGTATAGAACTATGTTATAAAATTTATTAAATTATTTGGAACTTTATATAACATAAAATATAAATGACCAAATGCTGGGTTTAAATTATGGTGTTAAATAAACTATAAATATATTTATTTACACAAAACATTGTATGTGCCCTTATTGACTTTATTCCTTTAGGTATTCTTCTAGGATCCAACATACAAAAACACTGTTTTTCCTCAAATGGTCTAGTTCATTCTTTTCTATGTTTCTATTCTTTTATACTTTATTTTATTATTTTCAAAAGAAAACAAGCTATTTTTTCCATTTTACATACCAATCCCAGTTCCCACTCTCTCCCCTCCTCCCATTCTGTCCACATTCCCACTCACCCACCCTATATCCACAACTTAGAGAAGGTAAGGCACATTGCTCTGGGGAAGGTACGAGGCCCTCCCTACTATATTTAGGCAGAGCAAGGTATCCATCCAAAGAGAACAGCTTCCCCAAAAGCCAGTACAAGCAATAAGGAAAATTCCTATGCCACTGTCAGTGGCCCTACAGTCTGCCCCAGCCATACATCTGTCACTCACATTCCTAGGGTCTAGTTTGGTCCTAATCTAGTTCCTTAAGTGTCCAATTGCAGTTGATGAGCTCCCATTATCTCAGGTAAACTGTTTCAGTGTGGGTATCTCATCATGGTCTTGACCTCCTTGCTCATGTTCTCATTCCTCCCATGCTTCAACTGGACTTTAGGAACTCAGCACAGTGTTCCACTGCATGTCTCTGCCTCTGTTTCTGTTGCTCGATGGAGGATCTATGGTGACATTTAAGATATTCATCAATCTAAGCTCAGGACAAGGTCAGTTTGGGTACCCTCTCCACTATTGCTTAGAGTCTTAGCTGGGGTCATCCTTTAGGATTCCTGGGAATTACTCTAGTGTCAGGTTTCTTGCTAGCCCCATAATGGTTCCCTCAACCAAAATATCTCTTTCCTTGCTCTCATTTCTGTCCTTGCTCCATCTCAACTATCCAGTTTCCTCATGTTTTTCTCCCTCTCCCCTTCTTCTCTTCTCCTCCCACTCTCCCTTCTTTCCACACCCCCATGCTCCCAATTTTATCAGGCGATCTTGTCGATTTCCCCTTTATAGATGAATCTATGTATGTTTTTCTTAGGGTTCACCTTGTTACGTAGCTTCTCTAGGACCATGCTTTACAACTAGTATCCACTTATGACTGAGTGCATACCATGCTCATCTTTCTGGGTCTGCTTTATCTCATGCAGGATTTTTTTTTCTAGTTCCATCCATTTTCATGCAAATTTCATGATGTCATTGTTTTTCACTGCTAAGTAATACTCCATCGTGTATATGTGTCACATTTTCTTTATCCATTCTTCAAAAGAGGGACATTTAGGTTGTTTCCAGGTTCTGTCTACAAATAATTCTTCTATGAACATAGTTGAACAAATGTCCTTGTAATATGATTGAGCATCTTTTGGGTATATGCCCAAGAGTGATATTGCTGGGTCCTGAAGTAAGTTGATTCCCAATTTTCTGAGAAATCTCCACACTGATGTTGTACAAGTTTGCATTCCCACCAGCAGTATAGGAGTGTTCCCCTTACTCTACATCTTCTCTAGCATGAGCTACTATTATTGATGTTTTGATGTTAGCCATTCTGACTGGCATAAGATGGTATCTCAGAGTCGTTTTGATTTGCATTTCCCTGATGGCTATGGATGTTGAACATTTTTTGGGGGGTGGTGTTGAGACAGGGTTTCTCTCTAGCTTTGGAGTCTGTCCTAGAGCTATCTCTTGTAGAACTTGGCGATCAGGCTGGTCTCAAACTCACAGAAATCCACCTGCCTCTGCCTCCAGAGTACTGGGATTAAAGGCATATGCCACCACCACCCAACTTCTCTTCTATTCTTTTAGATTTCTTACATTTGAAATTTTTATATACAGATAGGACAAAACTTCATCTGCTTTCATAAAGCATTACCTCCATAAATTTTTTCATCCTCCTGAATGATCAGTACATTTGGAAGAGGAATCCAATAAAAAAAAAAAAAAAAAACTTGAAGAGGCAGAAAAGACAAAATCTAGGGTTAATTATTAGAATCAGTGAATAATGAAAAGTGCTTTTGATTTTTTTCAAAAGCCACAAAGCACCCATTAGCTGAAATGCAGATAAAACAAACCACTTCTCTTCAAAGGTACAACTTCAGGATGTCCCTTTAAGAACAGCGAACTGTTTACATTGTAACCTTAATAACCTTCCTACATCTCTCTGCTCCTCTCCTCTCCATATTTTCTTCCATTACTGAATATAAAACAGCATGCTCACAGATCAATACTTTCAATTTCTAGAAGTATTTTCAGATTTTTTATGTGCTTACTGTAAAGTGTGTATATTTTTGGTCCATCTTCATTTAGCTGGAACACTGTTGTTCTGCACGTCTTACTCAGCTACATAAAACATGTATAAAATACCTATGGGGGTGTTATGTTATTTCAATAAAAAATGTGTATATGGGCCGGGCAGTGGTGGCACGCGCCTTTAATCCCAGCACTCAGGAGGCAGAGGCAGGAGGATCTCAGTGAGTTCGAGACCAGCCTGGTCTACAAGAGCTAGTTCCAGGACAGGCTCCAAAACCACAGAGAAACCCTGTCTCAAAAAAAAAAAACAAAAAAATGTGTATATGCACTATAAAATTAATCATCTGCATCTTAGTGTGCACATACTAAGGTAGACAATTATTTTCAAAACCGAACAATAGGTAACGGTATGTGTCAGTGCTGCAGTCAGTATAGCACTACTATTTATTGATTAGTTAAAACATGACTAAGGATTTACTTACATAATAAATACAATATATAATCCTTTTCATTTACCCTAGAACCAGGAGAAAAGTATAGTTTGACAAGTATGTTTTTTAATTGTGCTTATTTTTCCTTATAGGTTTCCATAAATAAGGTTGTATCCAATTTTAATTTTCCATGTAGAGACTTTTCAAAAAAGGCTAGGTCTGACTTGTTCTGTTCATTCAGTAATTGTCATCACACTGTCTTATATTGCCACTTTACAAAATAATGGAACAGCTAGTCCTCTTGGATACTAACAGACATATATCAAAGGATCATGTGATACACCTTTTCTGTATACAGTGAAAAAAACTTTTGATGGTAAGTGACTTGAAAAGTAAATTTAAAATAAGAAACTGCTATATAAGGCAATGAGAACCTAAACTGTCTTAAAAAAATAACCTTTTAAAACAAGTTTTTCCTGTGTAGGTAAATGTTAGAGAGTAAGGCAAAGGCATGCTTTCTTTTTGAGATACAGCTTGCTCAATTTCATTGGGAAATAATTGCTTTACTTGAAAATGTTTTCTAAATTTTACCTAAAACATAAAAAATGATACAAAATGGAACAATCAAAGTAAATATGTGTGTGTTAAAGGAAAAATCAAGGTAAAAGTGTATTTACATTGTATATATGTACTTTTACTGTGTATGTGTGCATTAAAATGGGTTAAAAATCTTCCTTGAAAGTTTGCAAGAGAAACAACTAGTATTGTGCATTTAACCAATAAATTGTAAACTTCTTTTTACTTGACAAAATGCAAATTTAAAGATAATGAAATAGAAAAAGAGAAGCCTCTATATAAGGATATTTGCACACAGTGACTCATCAGTTAAGAACACTTGCTACCCTTTCAGAGCTCTCAAGTTCACCATGCACAATGCATTGCACAACCATATCTCCTATTCTAAGAGATGTGATGCCTGCTTCTTACTTCCTCTGGCATCACACACACACATATATACAAGTAAAATATATACTTGCACATAAATACAAGTAAAATATATACACGAAGAAATGTTTTAAAACTTTAAAAAATGCATTGTTATGACATTAGATTAGAAATTTAAGTAACTAATTTTTGGTATGTGGGTACTATAAATTTATTTAGATAAAACAAGTATTGTTCAGAAAAAAGACATGACATCTAGTGTCTCTATGTTAATTAAATCATTTTACTCAATATTTATATTTGTAATAAAATATGCTATTTTGTGAGACAGAATATGATGTGATATGTGTATATTTCATATATACCGACACATTAGTGGTATATGCAGCAAATTAGTGTTTCTTGTACACATAATGCTAAGATACCAAGTTTTTGTCTCTGATGTCTTATGTCCTTGTGGACTAGAATTTTAAAAGGATCTTTTATCTTTTTACTTTTATTAAATTATTAGAGTTATGGAAAGATCCTTTTAACAAAGACTTTGAACACAATAAAGTATAAGCAAGAAACAGAAGAGCTTTATGTGCTGCCTATATATGTTAATGCTACAAGTTAACACTGTATTTTATTATTATATGTTAACTTTTCATGACTCTTCACATGTTAGCTCTAGAGTAGCAAATTTTTACAAAAATATTTTCATTTTCTAATAGAAAAATGTCACTTGTTTGTTTACTTTTTGTTGTTGTTATGGCTTTTAGTTACCATTGTTTATTTTTTTATTAATATGCATCTGCTCTGCTTTTGTTGGTCCCACTGATGTCTCCAGTCTACTTCACTGATTTTATTTTCTTCTATTGTTTCTTGATGGTTCAGTAAAAGCTTTCATCTTGCTCATTTTCTTGAAAACTTATGTTGGACTATTTATCATTAGTCCATTTAAATAAACAACATGACATCCTAATACTATCAAAACCTTAAAACATATTTTAAACAGGGCAGTAACATTTGCCATTGTAAAAGCTAAAATTCCATCAGATAATGTTGAAAACCTTTCACTAATTGCTGTGCTTTGCTCTAAACTAGCAATCTGTGGTCCCCAACACTGAATTTGGCAAATAATTTGGTTTACATATTTCTTTATTCTGTAAAATCAAAAAAATCTGGGAACACCTAAGCCTATGTTTCTAGAACATGACCACACATATTTATCTTCAGAATAAACTCTTCTTATTTTCTTTGGAAGTAAAAACTTTATTTTTGTGTTGAGACATTCATAGTCAAGAAAGGACACTATTTCCTGACTTCCTGGAAGACCAGTGGCACATGAATGAGAATTTACTTCTGAAGTAGAGAAATGGTGGCTGTTCAAGAGTAAACTGATTCTGCCTCCTACTCCCTGAGATTTGGTGTCTCTTTAGGTCTCCAATAAAATGAAAGTGACTCAGGGTGGAGAAAGTATTCATTCATCTCTACAGAGAATATGAGCTTCTCTACTCTACTCCCTGTTGTATAAAGGTCTAGAAGACAGAATAGGTGTTTCACACATATTCTGCTTTTTTTTGTGTGTGGAAATTTTATCTTAAGAAGGATGGCAAGGTGTCTGTCCAGGAACAAAAGATGGGGTAAAAGTGAAAGAACATTAGCTTCTTGGGAAAAGGTGTGTTGATCTTCTTTCCCTCCTGGTTCATGTTTCCCAAAAGGTTCATAGTATAAAAATGGTTTTTGTGGCTGGGCAGTGGTGGCACATGCCTTTAATCTCAGCACTCAGGAATTAGAGGCAGGCGGATTTCTGTGATTTTGAGGCCAGTCTGGTCTAAAAGATCTAGTTCCAGGACAGGCACTAAAGCTACACAGAGAAACCCTGTTTCAAAGAAAAAAAAAATAGTAGTTTTTGTATTTAAGTTGCATGCCCCATAAGTGTTTATAAAGCACTATGATTTATGTTTGTTAAAGTCTCTATTATCCAGTTTTAGGAACATGAACTCAACTTAAAGACAGGTTACTCAAAATTAGTAACTGATCTCCGGACAACAGATGATGCATGTCAATCATTCATGGGCATCAGGAGTAAAGCCTTATGTGGATAAAAACACATAATCCATGATGTTATTTTCCTTGCAGTTTGAAATCAGAATGAAAGCAACAAAAAGATAATATTTGTTTTTATGAATAACTATATAATCTATTATATAAATTGCAAATATATGTTGGGTTGCAATGGAAAAAAAAATGTTCACTACCTTACACAAAAAATCCGATACATAAGAGTTAGCCATCTTACCCAATAACAGTTTATTTGACCGAGGTATCCATTTCTTCTGTTTTGTCTTTAATACTTAAGGTTCTTTCCTCCATCTCTTATATGATCTTGGTGAGGCTTCCTGTTTGAGTTGCTAAATTTTTCATTTCCAGATTTCCTCAGTTTGGGTATTCTTCATTGATTTTTTTTTTCCCGCAGACTTTTGGGTCTTGAATAGTTTTATTCATTTCCTTATTTATTGTTTGTATTTTCATAGATTTTGTTAGGGATTTATTCATTTCTTCTTTTAGGACCTCTGTTATCTTCCATACAGGCTGCTTTAAGCTCTTTGTCTGGTGCTTTATCTGTGTTGCTATAGTCAGGGCTTATCATAGTAAGGTTGCTGGGCTCTCATCAAGATGTGTTGTCCTGGCTCTTTTTGGTTGTTCTTTTACACTGGTGTCTAAGCATCTGGGGTGTGAAGCTCTGAACTTATAGGTCAGATCTGGTCTTACGAGCGGGTGGTTTGTCCCTTGGATTCTATTGCTGTCTCTAGTTCTTAGGAAAGTATGGTGGCTGTGTATTGCCTGGTACAAAGTTCTTCTGGGATCCTTATTGGTATGGCCACTTGAGGTTTATACAAAATGTGCTTCTAAATACTAGGATTTGAAACTTAGTAATGGCGACAGGCAGGGAGAGTGAGGGTCTAAAGAAGGGAAGAAAGCGGGCTGTTCTACTAGGATTTGGGACAGGTAGTAACCAGAAAGCATAGTAGGTAGTCTGCTATAGAGCTGGGGATGAAACTGGGGGATTGATTGAATATAGATGAGAGGAGAGAAAGAGAAGAGCTGAGCTTGCCTAAGTGCTTTGCTGGCCTCTTGTCTTCTCTGGCAGGTTTGATCACTGGGTTCCCAAACAATGCCTGATGGAATTGGGGACTGGAACAAAGGAATGAGTGGGGAGGAATGTTGGAGGAGAAGATATACATTATCCACCAGAAATGAGGTCAGAGAGGGAAGGGATGCCATAGAAGGTAGTCTGCTCCAGAGCCGAGGGTGAGCCTGGAGGACTGGATTATGTGAGAGAAGGACTAAGTGAAGATCTGCATGTTGTCTGAACTATTTCCCTTGCCTGGGTGCCCTTCTGGTGTTTGGGACTGGGATAATGCAATAAGTAGGGAGGCTGTAAATTTTTATGGGAAGATCTTTCATGATCCATTTTAAAACACTGCAGGGCGAGAGATGAGGTTGAAGCAAGTGGTCTGCTATAGAACTGGGCAGGAGACTAGGGAATTTGATTTGAGGGTATGGAGGGATAAGTGAAGATCTGTAGTTGATCTACCGGTTTCTCTGGCTTAAGCAGCCTCAAATGTTCTCTTGGAGTGTCTGCTTGTGTTAGAGACTGGAATAGCGGAAGTAAAGAGAAAGTTTGGAGGAGAAGGTCTGAGTGATCAGTTGGATATTCAGTTTGAGCAGAAGGGAAGGCTGCACCAGGTGGTCTGTTTCAGAACCGGAGTTGAGGCTGGGGATTGGACTTGGAAGAGACAAAGGAGAGGTGAAGATCCACATTAGGCTCCCTGTTTCCTTGGCTGGAGTTCTATTTTAACTTTTTTAAGACAGTTGATCATACTTGACAATATTTATCTCAGAATCATTATTGTACTTGTCTGAGTAATTTATTTTGACACTCTTGTTCCAGCAACACATTTAGCCATTTACCTTCCTACAACTTTATCATTAAACACATTTTTCTTATGTAAATATCTCTGTCTCTAGAGATTTAAGTGACAAGCAAAATATCTTAAATGTGTGAACAAAAATGATATTCTTCTTCTAAATAGCATGCTTTGTTTGGTACAGAAATAGGTAATTTGCATTAACTAAGATATGTAGATATAACGCATTCTTTCTCCTGACTAATACGCTTTAAATTCTTCCCCTGTTATCTCCTAACTCAGGTATTACATTTCCGTCTTGAAGAAATTAAACCTCCTTCAGTCGCCTATTGCACAATGTACTTGTTTACTTAAAGAGAAAGTCATCTATTGAATTTTAACTCTTAAACCAGGCAAGCTGCATGATTCTGCATGAACTTCAGTGCTGAGGATAAAGGGAAATGCTTGTGTTGCTTACTGTTTCATGAGTCCCATTCTCCCAATTGAGTCAACTATTTTACTTTCAAATTAAGTACATTTACATATTAAGATTATGATTAGCATAACTCTAAAGGAATTGCTTTACTAACCTCAGTCTCTGTTTATGTTCAACAATATATATATGTATTCACCATGCATATGTATATGGGATTAGATGCTAATCTTTTGACTGAACATTTTTGGAATATAAAATGCATGTGTCAAACTGGAAGATAGCTTTATTCATAATTTGAGAAATTCCATTTTTGTTTGTTCCAAATAATATATATACATATATATAATATTTTTGTTGTATATAATTGTATCTATATCTCATGGTCTAGAGAAAATCCAAATAAATTCAGAAATATTGTAAGTTTATGTGTTATTTTTATAGTTGAATATAAATAAATGTACAAATTTTGAGATCAGTTCCTGTCATTCAATAGTAATTAACCCGAAGTTATAAAATATGTAATTTTATAATTCCTGAAATCTTTACGAATTATAGAAAAGACATAGCTGAAATATTCAGAAGATTTGATTCAGTGTAATGTCTTTACAAACTTTTCTGAACACCACGAAATGAGTGGATTTTAAGTATTTCCATTGATTTCCATTTAAGTGTTTATTCAGGATATAATTTTATTTAAATGAAACATTAGCCGGACATTTACAATGTACAGGGTTGTGAACTAATAAAGCCAAACAATACCATACATCGCATTACCATATAAATAAGGTCTGGCAAGATTTGCAATCAGGAACACAATACTTTTTAAATCGCAATGCCAAAAGTACACTCAACATGATCATTTCAGAAGCATAGTATATTTTGAAACAATTTGTGGTCAAATTTCAGCTTGCTGACTTGGTCTATGCCGTATACCAGTCAGAACAGAGAATGAGGAGACGATCAACAGTATCAGCCGCATCTGGAGCTCCTTGTGCTGTTTTCACTTCTGTAAGGAACAGCAATATGTTTCACAGTTAGTTTATCAAATATTTAAGAATTATTTCAAATTTAGAAAATTAGGTAATTGTGCAATAAAATGAGACGACATACAATTCTTTCTTTAAAAAAAGTAAGCAATCTAAAAGAATATCTTGTTTCATACTGGCAAATTGTATTAAATGCTTCAAAATTCAAAAATGTTATGGAGCGGTGGGGGTGTGGTGATCATTATTCATGGCAGTGGATAAGAGGCGGCACTGGTGGTACAAGCCTTTTAGTCCCAGCCCTTCCGAGTCAGGGGCAAATGGATCTCTGTGAGTTCAAAGTCAACCAGGACAGACAGGGCTGCATAGTGAGACCCTGTCTTAAAAATAGTAATAATAAGTTTAAAACAATTGAGCTGGACAGTGTTGGTGCACCCCTTTAATCCTGGCACTGGGGAGGCAGAGGAAGATTGATCTCTGATTTCAAGGTGAGCCTGGTCTACAGAGAAAATTGCAGGACAATCAGGGCTACACAGAGAAACCTTGACTCAACAAAAAGCATCTAACCAGTGGTCAGACACTTCCCACACTAGTGTATTTTGTTCTCATGTGATACATTTATAAAAACAAATTACTAGCCAGGCGGTGGCACATGCCTTTAATCTCAGCATTTGGGAGGCAGAGGCAGGCGGATCTCTGGGAGTTCGAGGTCAGCCTGGTCTACAAGAGCTAGTTCCAGCACAGGCACCAAAGCTACAGAGAAACCCTGTCTCGAAAAACCAAAAAAAAAAAAAAAAAAAAAAAAAATTACTAAAATGTAGTAAAAACTACATGTCAGATCATTCATACATTGCTTTTTTTTTTTTTCCAATGAATGTCTTCAGTATTTGTTCTATGCCAGAAGGTTGTGGAAGTTTGAGGTGGTCAGTAACAGAAGCTTTCATTCCTCTTATATATGATTTACATATCACTTAGTAAGCATAAGGACTTTAAATGGTGGGTCCCTTATCTCTCCTGAACAGCTGACAACACTGGGCATAGATACAATAAACCATTGCCTGTACCTCAGTGTACATGATTGCTCCTGAGCTGAACTTACATCAGGGAAATGGTCTTTGTATTCACACCACTCCCCCACCAGATACAGTGACAATTTCAAATAGGGATTTGATTTTGTTACTCCATCTTACATAGAGGACTGATATGTTATTAATTCTCTTATTAAGACTAATTTCTAAACTCCTGACTAACACTGTATAATGAAGTGAAAAGACAATAGATGGCCTGATAATGTTTTGATTACAGTGTGATATTCTAGATTGGTTCCTGGAGGGAATGAATGAGTTTGAGCTTCATTTTCTCACCTCACCTCTCACAATGAGCTATCATATTAAGATCCTTTACATTTTTATCTGAGAGATTAACTAAATCAATGGAGACTGAAATACTTTATTATTAACTATATCCTCTGTTGAAAGCTGGAAGAAACAAAGAACAAAACAAAACCACGGTGCTTAATTCTAATGTCACTATCTATCAAGCAAATAGAAAAATGCAGTTAAAATATTGCATTACTATGTCTCTAGCAATCTGATTCAGAAAGGTAGAGTCAGAAAGCTCTGACTCATCTCTTTTGGTACACAGGCTGTTTGCAGTCACATGGGGTCAGAAGGTATATATTGATAACTCTTTAGCAAGCATACCTGTTAATTAAAATCAACAATACTTCTTCCCACAAGCCTGGTTATCTTGGATAGGAAGAGAGCCACTTTTAGCACCTCTGGGTACTGCTGAAAGCATTATGATTGCACAGTGAAGTATTTGTTTATCGCCACACACTAAAACAGATCTGATGTGTTGCTTTGGTATGATTCTCTTGTATACACTAAGACAGCCATGTGCCTCATCTCCAAGATCCAGAGATATGTTCAGCATCACATATAAACCAGTGTGGCATCTCCCGGTAGCTCTGACTTAATCTTCTCTCACTGAGATCTTTGCCAGCACTGGCACTTTTGTAAGCAGAGCTGATGGGAGTGCTGCACTAGAATTTAGGATATATAGATATTAAGAGAATAAATAATTATATATCTGTATAAAATCCTTGGGTGTGTTTCAAAAATGTTGGCATTTGTATCCTTCCAGACCACTACTTCATGCCCAAGGATATTTGAACAAAATTTTTTTTTCTTTCAGTGATCCTGGCTTTGCTTACTTTGCACAGAACACAAGAAAATAGAAGCATTTTCTTAGAACATGACTTCCAGTTTTGTACTCTTATCTAAGAAGAGCTGATAAAATTTACCTTTACAAAAATCATTCTGTACCTGAATGACTTACTAAGGAATTTCTTTCAGTTTAGAAGTCTTAGATTCAGAAAGCAAAAGCAACTCTGAAAAAAAGCTTCTATTTTGTAAAATGAAAAATGATTTTTTTAAAAGTAGGGTTTTTTCAGTTACCTTCCTTTCATAAACCTCACAAAATACAAAGAGCATGGGAAATGTGGACTAAGTGTTCTCTTTAAACTTTTCATAAATTCTTCTGCTTGAAATTCTATATATGGTTCATAAGCATTGTTAGAAATCCAACAAGAATGTAAGAAATGTCCTTGAAGATATGTAATTGAAATGTAATTGAAGATATGTTATAAAAGCATTCTGTGTTTGATTTGCTTTTGACTAACTCTACAAAGTAAAACAGAATTTTATGCCCAGCTACCAAGAGAGACACAGGGGAAAGATTCCCAGCAATAAATATAGTCAATAATATTGTATTCTGAATGTGTTTAAACTGTGTCAGTCTTACCATTTCCATTGCAATTAGAAAGTTAGAATTTTCAGGGCAGAAGGGACTCTAACTTCTAGTGAATTTCTCTGGTCATAGTTGGCTAACCCAATAGAAGATTTCCGACTTAATTTTTCCATACATATATACATGTTCTTTTTCTTCTTACTACATGTTACTATCATTGATAGGAAGAAAAGAATACCAGGGTTCTCAGTTGGCAGTAATATATAATACAGTTGTCAACACTGTGAACTGTTTATTAGCAGTAATTTTATTGGAAAAACGAGGACTTGCTCACTCTCTCATAGCATGTGTTATCCTCAAAATGTCCCAAATTTCCATATTCCTAAAAACATGTTCATTTCTTGTCTCACTTCCTAGAACTCATGCTGTCTAAATCTGTATTATGAGGGAAAAGCCCATTTTCTCCATGTTGTCTCAGTACCGTCTTGTTTTCTGCCTGTTGTTTTCCTGTGGTAATGTTTGTCTTAGTTACTAATCCCAGCGCTGTGACCATAATAGCCAACAGAAAGAACTGAGGGAGTGAAACACATACTTTTTACTCATGAATTTGAAGGATTTTCACCATAAGAGCAGGATCGTTGTTTCCAATATCAATAAATATGGTGGAGACTGTTCCCATCATTGTAGACAGGAGCAGAGTATGTGATGGGAACCAGGGCAAGGCAAACCTTCAAAAGTCCTCCACTAGTGCCCTCCTTTCTCCAATTTGCTTTCAGTTCCTAAGCCCCACATCATCTCAAAACAGTGCGGAGAAGTAAGAACTTAAGACATGACCCTAGAGGGCATACTTCAGATTCAAGCCATGGCATTCTGCTCTTGGACATGAAAGACTTATGGGATTCCCATAATGTATTTCAAAATTAACACTCTGTAAAAATAATCCAACATAATAATACACATTTTCCAACTTTAACACTTTACAAAACTCTGAAATTTCCAACACTGTTTAAAAGTTCAAGTACAAAATAGCTTGAGTCTGAAAGGTGATCTCTTAGCTGGACAACGGATCCTATTTAATGAAAAAGATGGTTTTGATGTACACAGTTGCATAAAGTAAACATCCCCATTACAAAGGGGAGATTTGAAAGCCCAGAAAAGAGTGATGGTGACAAAGAAAACCAAACGGACACCTTTAAAAAGTTTTAAGTCCTGTTAATTCATGACTAAAATTCAACACATATGCTACCATTCATTTTCTGAATTCGTGTGGTTATTGTGTCTCTATTTCGCCGTTTACACTAGGTACCTAAAGATTTTGATATTACCTATATTCCTGCCATCTTCAACCTCCTGAGATCTCCATTTCAACATGAACTTATTCATAGCCTTCTTGTAGGTTATCTGTTGATAACCCAACCCTGCTACATAGTCTTTTTTTATTAATCTTTTTGGAAGACTTCATAAAATTCCAACGTTGGCATTGTGTATAGCTTCAAAATTTGTACTATGTGAATAATACTGGATCTACCACCAGCTTATACAGCGGTCCTTTGAACCACCATAGTAGTGGTCTTTAAGTGCTAGAGTGTGAATGTGTGACAAGACTTCCCTAAGTGGTCACGTCCAAGGATAGAGCACCATAGCTCACTCTCTCTTTATGAAAATATCTTTCAAAGAATCTACACCTTTTCTGCTCCTTAGAACCTGTGTATTTAATTTCTAAAATGTACTCAAGGTATTTTCTTTACCCTCCCATTGCAAGAAGCTGGGAATCTCTGTAATGACTTATCTATTCAATGACAACTATGTCCACAAGTTGAAAAAGCAAATTTTCTGTTCAAACTTCATGTTTGTTGTTTGCTTTTTTATATCTTTCTGTTCTGCTTTTTATTCTTAATTTGCATGGTGAACTTGGCTGGAAGCAGCCATTGACAGTTAAGTCACAGACTGATTGTTATGCTGTCTTGATTACTTTTGGACTCAGCCTCTCAACATTTCAGGACCTACACAAAAATTCAACAGCTTCTTTGCCAGGATGTATCACCAAGCTCTAGTCCTATTTTCAGAAAGAACTTCATTCTCATGCCCCCAAACCTGCTTTCCTCTTTCTCCATTACTCTCAGCATTCTGGCCTTGCAAATTAATGTAAGAATACCCCATTACTAATTTAGAAACACTCTAGGGCTTCCCTAACCTGCTCACAAAAATTTTCTAAATGCCTCCTGCAAATAAGTTTCAAAGGGTAAAAGCAGCATAAGCAGACAGAGCTAAATCAATGAACCAACCCTCTGTTCCCAGCATTTGGTATTACTATGTCTTGTTTCCAGTACTGCCAATGGAACATGAGGCACAATGAATCCTGGGCCAGAAGAGCTCTACCACTGAGAAACACAGCCAACTCATGGCGTTAGTAACTTTTACATCACAGAAATCACAATAGATAACAGGACCAAAATAATGGCAGAAGGATTTATTTGACCTAATAGTTTCTGAGGTTTCATTCTACCTTGGCAAGGAGGGAATGGGGTGTATGAGTGCAGATTACGATGTTCATGTCATGGTAGACAAGGAGGCAGAAAGTGCCAAAACCAACAAACCCTCAAAGGCCCAGCTTCAATGTTTATTTCTGCCATTAGAGTCTAACTCCTAAATGCTCTACAACACTGGTTCTCAACTTTCCTACTGCTGTGACCCCTTAATATAGTTTCTCATGCTGTGGTGACTCCCCCAATCCTAAATTATTTTTACTGTTATCTCATAACTATACTTTTGCTATTTTTAAATTGTAACGTAAATATTTTTGGAGATAAAAGTTCGCGAAAGGGGTCCTGATCCACAGGTTGAGAACCTCTGCTCTACAGTCTCCCCAAATAGTGCCACTAGATGAAGAAAACATGAATTCAAAGTAGGCATTTTCAACTCAAAACATTTAAATTTTAGATCAAGGTATAAAAGAAAAAAGCTTTTAGATGAATTTTACATGAGTTTCTCCTCACTGCATTAGATTTAAAAAAAAAAATCATTCACAATTGTAACCTCCCTGGAAATACCTGGAGAACACAGAAGAATGAATCAAATAATAGGCTTGAAACATTTTTTTCAAAAAGTTCTAGGGTTAAAGACCATATACAAATAATCATTTTAACTACTGCTTTCCTACTACACTTCATTTATCTCATCTCTTTACATTTTTCATTTTTCTATTGAAAGATTTTTTTTCATGTGGAAACACGCACATTGACAGACCAGTGCAGGTATTACACTCATATAATATCAAGTACCTAGCCAATGTTTGTTGTTATTGTTAGGAATATTTCCTAATGCGAGCTTCCTGCCTACGCAAAATTCCCAATCAAGCCAAATCAAAATAAGCCAAATTAAGAAATATCCAGGTTTGATGGGAGTTCTGTGCTCTCTAGTGGCCGGGGGGGGGGGGGGGGG
>NW_026068015.1:1343727-1345551 GCF_014885135.2 Alexandromys fortis
AGCTGCAGCAACCAATGGGAGGAAGGAAACAGGACCACTTGTCCCTCTTTGGAGAACTTATTTAAATACCCTGAGGAAAAGTGGTCCTGACCCCACCCCCAGGGAGGGGCCAGGACCTGGCCTGCTGGAATTTGGAGTCCAGAGCAGGCCTGGGGGGATGGGATAGAACAACTTGACAGTTATGGCTACAAAACACAGTCACTTGGAATATTGGAAAAAATTTAACTAAATCAGAAACTGTCATTTTAGAAATCAAGTTAATCATCTTTAAAAATAATGAAAAATGTTTTTCAACTTTAATTTTAATTCTAAGGGGTGGAGAAATGGATCAGTTGTTAAGAGAATTTTCCGCTCTTGCTATTATTTCTTTCTTTGTTTTTATTATTTGTGTGTGTGTGTGTATCTACATGTGCATGGGAGTGTGTTGTATAAGAATGTGAATACCCAAGTATGTACATGGAGACCAGATGAGAATGTTAGATGCCTGCTTATTAACTAGACAGAGTTTCTCCTAATACTGTGGTATGGATGGCAAGCTTAAGCAATCGTCCCAACTTTGTCCACCACAGTGCTGAGATTACGAGTGCCTGGGGCAACACTCATTTTCTTAGGTGGGCACTGGGAATTTGAATTCAGGTCCTCATGCTTCTGCAACAAACACCCTTACCCACTGAAATATTTCCAAGTAAAAGAATATACCATTTTTTAAAATAATGGAAACACATGTAAATACAAATTCATGGAAGAAATCATACTTTATTTCTTCTCTATTCATATTAGTATGTACATATATTTATAACTATATTTGAGCAATATAATGTGTTGTCGTTATAAGTCACAGATTGTTTTAAGTGCCACGTTGGGCTGCTATCTGTTATAAACTACCTTTTTTGGGGTGACTTCTGCCACAGTCCAGCCATGGCAGGTTCATACTTTCCAGGGTAGGGCTGTTATAGATTAGAAACGTTAGGTAGGAGAAACAGAAATATAAAAGAAATACAGAGACACAGGACAGTACCAGAAGGGCCACTCAGTGGATACTGAATACTACTTTACCACATTTATTTTTTAATGTGCTTTTACCCCTAATACAAAAGGGGAGAGGCAAAAGACTGCTTTAAAATGACACAAAGGACAACCAGAACAGTTACTTGCTTCAATACTTGAGACATCAAGTCATTATTTCCTGAGTAAAGCATTTGATATCCTGGGCAGTCTATGCAATACACACACCCTAGACCAAGTATCCTGTAGGCAGCTACTCCCTATGTTAAACTTACTATTTTAAAAGAAAGAACAAAAATAGGCGCAAATTCTCTGACCTTTGGTCAGGGTAGAACAGATCCATCTCTGTGAGCCATCTTAATGTGCCAGACACCAAGTAACCACACCCTAGGTCAGGTTGTGTAGCCACACTTGTTATCAACAACTTTTAAAGAGCAAAGATAAAACTGAACACTCTGACTTCCAGTCAAGATGGAGCAGGCTCACAGCTGTGTGTGTCTCGACAACAGATCAATACAGTTTTGTTTTCCATTTTGAAGATTTGCTTATATTCACAATTAAATATAGATACTTCTCACTGCTCAATAAGATTGAATTTATAGACAGAAATTTTATAGCATAAAAAAAGGTGCTTTAAATACGTCTGCCTCTTTAATCTGAGGTCACTAGCCCATGAAAAGATAAACACTGAAACTATGATGTCTGGTTTTCATTTACTGAATAACATTGTCCACAGTGCCGAAGCAAAAACACTACAGGACCAATTTAAGTCAAAGGTGTTTTGTGTTTTATATATGTTTGCAGGATATATATATACAT
>NW_026068015.1:1345571-1407548 GCF_014885135.2 Alexandromys fortis
GGAGATAATTTTTTTGACTCATACTTACTGACTATCCAAAAATAATTAAATCTGTGTTACAGTTTCCCATAAGGTTTTTAGGCCTGAAAACCTTTCAATGAAAGCAAAGTCCTTTATCTCTCCACAAAATTTCTTACCATTTTTTAAGACTGACAGACTTTTAGAATTATATCTTTAATAATAAGATAAAATATAAATTCATTAGAATTCTCTCTGACATTCTCTAATTTCTGATTACCTTTAAGAATCTTCTCAAAAAAGCACCTGGTAGTTTCTATAGTGCAAGCCCATGTTTGTTAATTTTCATGAAAATTCTTTCCACTCAATAAGTAGTAACTTCTGCAACATTTTCCTGTAGAGATACATTGCAAGGACTTATTTCAAAAATATATCTCTCTGGTAATTTATGCTTATTCACTTGTTCAGAGTGTGGCCACATGAAACAAAATTTAGTGCTATACTTCTGCTTGTTACTTGTTCAGCTTCAGAGAAAGGGCACAAGAACTAATATGAGGACTTATTTATATTCTCTTAGAACCTAAGGTTTGGTAGTAAATATTAACTTTAGTAACTTTTAATAATAATTTATCCATTTGTATAGTTTAATTTATTACATGTTTCTTTGGATTAAACTACATTTTATTTAATATTCACTGGGCATTTGTTTTATGAAAATGGTGAATGTTGTATCAGTTTGTATTCTATTGCTGTGATGAAGACTACAACCAGTGCAACTTGGGAAGGAAAAGGTTTATTTGGTTTATCCATATCTATCACAATCCATCCTTGAGCGAAGCACAGGCAGGATCATAGAGAAACACTGTTTACTGGGTTCCTCGTTATAGCTCATGCAGCTTGCTGTCTTATTCGATCCAAGACCACGTAAACCTGACCAGGGGGGCACTACTCACCTAACATTAACCAAGAAAATGCCCTGACAGACAGACATGCCTACAGGTAAATCTGATGGAGACATTTTCTCAACTGCTGCTCCTTCCTAGTTTGTGACAAATGAACATAAAACTAACCAGCACAAGTCCATTTCATGACAAGAACCAAAAGAAACTCTTATCACAGGTCACCTACCAAGTACTTAATAAGAAGGGTAAAAGTGGTTTATCCTGTTTCCAACTTCCAGGTAGAGTGAGCTGATCGAAAGAATGTACCGGAAGCAAAAGCACACACAAGTCTTCCTGTCCCTGAGGGAACACTATAAATTCTAGTAAAACAACATTTCCAGGGAAATGAGAAGACATTGCTCTAAGATGGTAATTTTGTGTTTGGTCACTACATGAGGATGATAAGCATCCCACTGCTTAAAACCATAGCTCTGGCAGTGATGCCATGGCTGGTAGGGTTAAAACTACCATTTCTTCCCTAAGTTGATCAGTTTTGAAGTAACAATGGCTCAGAACAGATACGTTGAAGGCACCCTAAATCTGAGCAAATAAAGATTGGGTGGTAAAGGTTGGAGAACAAAGGAAATGAAGGATTAGAAGAACACCAGCATTTTAATTATGATTATTTGTTTTTGTCAAGATTAAGCAAATTTCCTTCTTCTAATCTATGACTATCAGATGTTCTCCTCTATTCAACACCTTGGCCTTATAGTAACATACTACAATTTGCATTTAAAATAATATATGAAGAAGACATATAATTGTTTCTAAAGTTAACTGTTGTGTCTTTGACAAGGGGTGTTAAAAAGGTGTTCTCTTTTCTGAAAAGTTTATACAAAAAGCATTACTATCATGCTGTTAATATCTTCAAAAACATGGTAAAAAGTCTGTGCTGTTTTTTACACAGCGTTTCTTGGGAAATATGAACTCATAAATCCATGTAATGTTTTTAATTAGGGTGAGTCTAAATGGAGAGTAGTAGTTTACCAAATTAACTAAGTGGGGGAGAGGGATCCCCTGAATTACAGCAGATGAAGGGAAGAGGGACAGGGGTTGGGGAGAGAATGACAAAACAATAAAGTGATGGAAGCCACAGGACTTGCTGGTATCTATGAAGAAAAGGTTGGGGATACAGTTTGGGGATATCTTTTAGATAGAAGGTATTCCCTGATAGAGAGAATTCTTTATATTTACTCAGATGTTGAGGTAGCATCCAGCTTGATTTACAAAATGATCGAGACTTATATATACCTCTTCAGTTGGCTTCATATAAATCATATATTAATTTAAACCTTAAATTTAAACTTAGTTTACTTGCAGTACTGAGATAAGAAACTTACAGAGAGAAGAGGTTTATTATGATTTAAAGGTTATAAGTTCTAGTCCCAGATCAGGAGTCCTTTGTCTTTGAGTCTCTGATGTAGGTACCTGGATGACAATGGGAGAACCTATGACAGACCAGACTTCTTAATCACTATCCAGGAAGAGACAGGGAAGGAAAGGAATGATAATGTGTCAGGGTGATTGAATGAGGGAGCAGAAAAAGTGAGGAAAATGCTAGTTCAATCCCCTCAAGGATGTACCTCAGGCATCTACATACCTGCCACTTGACTCTACTTCCTAAAATTTCTACAATGTCCAGAAATGTAATTTGGAACTAGGCATTTAATGCACAGACTTTTGGGGGACATTCATCTAATACAGAGCATATTTGTGACAAGAGACCAGATTTCTTTGTTTCTTTGTTCCTTTTATAAACAATATATATGATAAGACAGGGGAAGTCATGCTACTGGTCATTCAGGTGTCTATGACCTACTTGGCAATCGCATAAATCTTGTTCTAGAATTAATGCTTGTTTTACCCATACTTTAAATCCTCATATTGGCACCCTGAGTCTAAAATATTAGTAGGGAGAATTCTAGGGAAGAAATTAAGATTGGATAAAGTCATGGGGTAGAGCAGACACAAATGTGATTCATGACCTATAATCCCTTTGACTCTGTCCCCACAAGATATAGACATGTTGAAAAGATTTGCTGAGTCTGCATGAATTCATAGTTATAAAATTATTGAAGTCAAAGATTTTATATACTTCAGCAGTTAATTGAAATATCAGCAAAACATTAAGATGGTTTCAGACTCATTTGATAACCTACATCCCTGTGAGCAATGTTGAAGTTTAAGTACACTTACCCCAGATTTAAAAGCATTCCAAGTGATAGAACCGGTTACACTGTGTCCTCTCAGTAAGAAACCAAGAGGATATCTTACCATATCAGCCTCTCCCTGAACACTGTATAAGTCTTTTCCTTGGGATTTTATACATTTATTTGCTACAAGAGTTAGATAAAACAAACTTCTCCTGAGCTCAGCAGGAGTAAAATTTATTTATTTTTTTCTCAAAGCTCTGTACATTTGCAATAGCTACACTGGCTTACATTGGAGTTTTTTGGATTTGATTTCTGTATATGGGTTGAGTTCTAGCTAACTCTGTATGTCTCCTCATTTTCCTTGAGCTCTCTAAGATGTAATTTTAGTATTTAAAAAACCAAAGATCAAAATGTGTGAAAGACAGCAGCTGTTGTAATAGCCATCAGTCCAAAAAAGCTTCAATGTAAAGTTCAATATATCTAGAGAAGAGAACTATACTCTGTTAACAAGAGTAGGGGATAGTTGATGCTTGGTAATCAGATTTATGCTGCTCATCCCAGTTACTTGACTTTAAACACTTTCACAATTCATAAACAGTAATTCTTGGCTACAATAAGTAGTCTTGGGTAAATATTGTACATTTTGATATTCTAAATGGAAACACGAAAGGCAACCTCCTGATCATTCTGTCATCAGTACTTGTTCATACCAAGTACTTGGTTGGATGTTTACGCTCAATTCTTTTTAGTTCACAAAATATATAGCAAACAAATTCTTAGAGATAAACAATTTGAAGCTCAGGGAGGTTAAGTTTTCTACAGTTTACACCAAAATAAACAGATAGGCTGAGTTTCATGTTTTCTTATTTTAAACTTAGTATTTATAGACACCTTATTAAGTAATTTTTGGTTTTGTATGATTTAACTTGAAAATGACTATTAGCATCCACACCTTATGAAAATATTTGGTAAAGTAAGATTAAATAATATGATGAGCATAAATTAGATATCATTACCTAAGACTTAATATGATGTACTAGCAGAGGGTGGAAGAAAAGGCCAGCTGCTTAATGTTGGGTTGTTAGGTATCTGTGTGTATCTCTGCTTGTCTCTCTGGTAAGAGTGTGTCTTGATTGCCTCTGTCCAGCAGACATGACCTAAAACCACAGTGTATCCCTTCTTAAGTCTGGACTGTAATTTTGTCATGAGATGCAGACAAATTGTGTTCTGGGCACCACTGTCATTTCTTCATATGAACAGCCTGGTTCTGGCTTCAGAGTAATATTTACCTTATCCCATTTCTAACCCATGCTCTAGAACAATGGTGTTATAAAACTTGACTCAACGCATGCCTCCGAAATACAGAAATTTCTTTATAAGACTTATACATATAATGCTATAGGGCCAGAATGATGTAATACCTAAAATTGTATCTCACAGGGAAGTTCCATGAGCACTGTTTTCATCCATCATTCATTCTTTACAAAAAAATCATTTTTATATATAAAACTGCAACACATATCAAGGATACACAGGGGAGAATTTCTGAGTTATAAAAAACCATTAAGAAACATACTAGAGAAAAAGAATGGAACACCTTGTTTCTAACCTTAGTACTTTCTTTCCCTTTGGTAAAGCCACTTAGCCCTTCAACTGTGACTTGTTTTTCCATCTCTAGGGTCATCACCATGTTGCTGTTCCCTACAGACTACACTAAACTGTTGACAAAAAAGAAAAAAAAAAGAAAAAAAAAACCTACCTGGAAACTTAGCTGCTCTTCACTTCTCAAGGTGATGGAGACAGGAGTGACAGTGACTGGCCCAATGTATATTTCTCTCAGCCTTATTTGGAGGCAAATTTTAGGTGGTCTTCTTTCTATGACCAATATATTGCTCTAACTGTCAGGCTTTCAATTTTATTTTATGGCATTCCTACCATATTTTGCATCCTATCGATGGAAGCACTGTATTTGGAAGCCCAACTACCTTCTCCCTGCTACATGAGGTGGAATTATGTTCCTACTCTTAACTAATTCCTGAGCACAGGAAGACTTAGTGAAGCTGTTCTGTGAAATCATGGTATAGCTTTCACCATCTTGTGATTTAGGCACTTCTCTAAGTGCTTTGTGAACACTGCACAAAAAGAAGTCATTATATCCTCACTTGGCCTCTGAGGCAAGAAAGGATAGAAGTTGAAATAACCCAGAAAGTTGGGATCAGCAACTATACTCTCATGATTGTGCAATAGCCACTTCAAGCTTTCTCTACATGGGCATCTCTTCCCAGCTACCACGACCCCAGCACTGCTGCTGACACTGTACATTGACAGGCCACATAGCTTTTGTGTTCACAGCCAGTGATTTCATGCTGCGACCTCTAGAAAACCATGCTGCTTTAGCGAGAGTCCAGTCCCACACTATCTCATTTCTTGGGATTTATTTCCTGATTCTTAAGTTTGAACTGCTTACTTCCTAGTGCCATAGGCACAGTTGATTCTACAGATGTACCACTCATTTGCCCAACAGTTGTCAAATGTTTCAGCCTCATTCCAGTATATAACTTTTAGTTTTCCCTTTTCTCATACTCACATACAGAGCTTCACATGTGCATGCTAGAAGATAGTAACTCTCGGTCAATCCAAAGGCAAATTCATATTAACCATATGCCATCTGACCCAACTTTCTACTTTGGACCCAATGAATGAGGCATATTCAAAACATGTCTGTGCCTACATTGGATGTAGCACAGAATTTTACACATAAAATTATGGGAAAAAACAAGTGTGTCTGTGTTAGACCATTGTTCTATTGCTCTGAAGCAAGACCTCCTATGAGAGGAAACTCTTATAAAGCAAAGCATTTAGTTGGGCCTGACTCATAGTTTGGGACGTTTAGTCTATTATTAGCATGGTGGTAGCATACAGGCAGATATGGAGATGGACGTAGTTGAAAGCTCTACATCTGGATCTGCAGACAGCAGGAAGAGAGACAACGGTCATGGCTTGGGCATTTGAAACCCTAAAACCCATGTCCAATGACACACTTCCTCTAATAAGGCCACCACCTTGTGTGGTGGCCCTCCGTACAACAGTCACTGGCAATTAACTTTCCAATCTATGAGCCTATGGGAATCATTCTTATTTGAACCACCACAGTTTCAAAGGAAAAAAAAAATATTTTTCAAAGGGATATTAGAATATTAATATGCTATCTTATTTCTAAAATTCTAATAAATTAAGGAAGATAGAAAGAAATCATTGATAAATTATGAAGATTTTACTTCAAAACATATTATTATACCACCAATTTACATTTTGAATAAATATGATTATATTAACTAATACAAAATACAAATCTGTGCATTTTTGGTCAGTTGATCACACAGTAAGATAGGGTAATATTGTGATAATAGAAAGCATAAAATGCCTTAGTGTTAAGATAGAACAGAATTGCTTTAAACTGATCATTTGAATGATCTAAAAATGGTGACAACTAATTCCTTGAATGAGTTAATTTGATTGAATCACTTTAATTTAGCCCTATAGCATGGGCAAAACAGTAAATCAAAGTAGAAAATATTAAATATTCACAATGCTTAGATGTTTATAGTTTGGAAAACTTGGGTCTTGAAAGTATTGTACAATGAACACTTTTTCTGTGCTCTAAAAATTATCATTTAGTGCTCCTGCCACCCCAGGTAATATTTTATTTTAATTTGAATGTGACCTGTAATTTAGAAGGAAACACCGTATTCATGGAATAGCAAGCAACTACACACCTTGCTGTACCATGAGCGTTCTGTGTCATTTATGACTCTAGACTCTACATTATAATGTCACCTATACAAAAATAACTTCATTTAGATACAAGATAAAAAATTTCAATATTATAAGTGAGGATGAAAAAAAATGGAAAAGGCCTAATGTATTTACTTCTCTTTTGTTTTAGAACTGAAATGATAGCTTTGCCCAACTGTAGTCAAAACTATGAATAAGAATCTGTCACCCTAATATTTAGCATGCCATTTAGATATAGTAATGAAAGAATAATATTTTGACTGCATTAGCTTCAGTTTAATAGGGATATTTAAATCTAAATTTAATTTGACAGTGCAATAAAGGAGTAGTTAAAATTTTGAATTTTCTATGCCCTCTAAACCTGTTCCTCAAAATGTGTCTCAGTGACTCATGTAGCTAATATCCAACTTATTACAATCATGTTACAAGTGGAAAAGTGTCATGCACAAGTATAGAACTTAAATATGTAATGGTTAAGCAAGCAGCATTTACTCGGGTAATGATCATTAGGAATGACAGAATACTAATTAATGGCAAAAGGCAAGATTTGGCTTTGGGGTCTTACCTTTCACCTTCAGGCTAGTGTTACTAGCATAATAGGATTGAATTATTTTACCCTGCAACCACAGTATGCATATTTTTAACATGGGGCTGTTTTAATATTCATTTGTTAACTTTGGGATAATAAAAAATTCTTGTCGTCACTGAAGACAGTTTATTAGTAGTAAAGCTAACACAGTCAGAATAGCATGAAAGGGGCCAATTATAACATGGATATAGGTAATTACATATTGTTAGATTCTAGCAAAAAGAAAAATAATATTTTAAATTTGAATGTCATTTTTTTTTTTAGCAAAGTCAACCACCAGGGTTCACTGTATTATTAATTATTCAGGGATATTTTTTTAAAGATCATAGTAATTATAACTCCAAAACCATTATTATACTGGCCATTACTAATGCATCTCCACACTTTGGTGAACAGAAGAATCTTAGAAACTAACATTGACATTAAAATACTGAAGAAAATTTGACTTGTACATATTCTGAGAAACTTCAGAGGCTCTAAGGGAGTGATTTCATGGACTCAAAGAACTATGTTCCACGAGCTTTGGATTCCCAGAGTCTGAGCTTTGAACACTGATAAGCAGATGATAATAAAATAGTTTGTATATATAAGTTCTAATACCTCTTATGATTTCTGTCCCTCACAAATTTCTACATGGTAATTTTTAACCCCACAGTAACAGGATGTGTTCTTGAGACAGTGGTCTATAAAATAAAAAATAAAATCAAATATGATCATGTTAATGAAGCCAGCCCGTAATCATGTGTGTTTGGTATTCCAACATGAGATGCTAAGGAAGGGAACAATGGAAAGAAGGCAGCTTTCTGCAATCCTGAGCTGGGGACACACTGTCTTGGAAGCCCAGTCTCTGCGATAGGAATCAATACTTCTGCATTTGGGCTACCCAAATTGCTGTACTCCCATAGAGAAGTTCTAGTGAATAAGCACAGAATTTATATTTTTAAAGTCTCAAGATAACGTTGTCTATTCAATGAGTTAGGATTTACTATCAAATTCAGTTTCCTCCACACTCCTTTATTTTGGAACAAAGGACACATAGAAAATCTTTTTTTTTCACTCATTTGTGTGTCTAAAGGGTTATTAGAAACCAATCATTGTACTTTAAGCAAGACATTTCTTTTACACTATTGGTAAAAATAAAAATTACATAAATTTGATATACTTTTCCATATTTTCACATTTTTGTGCAATGGTCCTTGTAGATACTAAATAATAATAGTGTATTATTCAAAATTTTATGAGAATCAAAGCTCTTGTGTTATTTCAACTTGAATCCATAAGTATAACCATAAATATTATAACTATTTTAACATAGAACTACCCCTGAAATTATAGAGGGAAATATAACAAATGATAAAAGTTCTCAAGTGGCAGATCAAGGACACATGAAAATTTAATATCTAGAAAGTAATTATAATAGTGGCATAAGGTGAAAATTTAAATTATACTAGATTTCTAGAAGTCAAGAAAGTCTTTTAATCATGCATTAGTAAAGTCAAGACAGATTTCATATAGTCAGTTGGTCAAATCACAGTTGAAGGGGGGTACTTAGTAAAGTCAAGATACATTTATTAAAGTCAGATGGTTGTATCACCATTAGAAGGGGTACCCTGCTGTGTTTTAGTTTACCATGATCCCTAACTTGGGGAATTTCTTTTGACAGTTAACATGTTTGCACCAAAGCTAGCTGAGGTAGAAAATGCTCTGGAAGTAATGAAATGGACTTCATTGATTGAAAGACCTTTCATAAATCCCACTACCACAGAACAATCTTATGTGGGAGTGATTTCTTTCTAATCTGTTGCTTTCATTGGTTAATTAATAAAGAAACTGCCTAGGCCCATTTGATAGGCCAACCCTTAGGTAGGCGGGGTAAACAGAACAGAATGCTGGGAGAAAGAAGGAGATTCAGGGAGTCGCCATGATTCTCCCACTCCACACAGACTCAGGTTAAGATCTTCCCTGGTAAGCCACCTCATGGGCTACACAGATTATTAGAAATGGGTTAGATCAATATGTAAGAGCTAGCCAATAAGAGGTTGAAACTAATGGGCCAGGCAGTGTTCAAAAAATACAGTTTCTGTGTAATTATTTCAGGTAAAGCTAGCCAGATGGCGGGATGCAGCCCCGCCGCTACTACTTCAGAGTGGTGCCCAACGTGGGCCCCACATTGGGTGCCAAGTGTATTGGCGTAAATGAATGTAGACAAAAAATGTAATAAATATATACAGCTTTAATTGGGAAATAGACTTACAGAACCAGATGTTCCAGCAGAGAACAGGAAAGCAGAAGGGGTGGCCGGAAACGTGCCCACAATCTTTAGAAGTAAAAAATATCCCCGGGGACCCCGCCCTACAAGTAAGGTGATTGGCTGGGTCTCTCCTACAACAATCAGCACTTGTTTTGCCTCATGAATCAGACTCCTTCAGAATCTGATTTAGAGTTAACACAATGTAAGCAACTATATTCCAAGGGCATTTATTAAAGAGTCGCCTTCTAAATATTACATTTGCTTGAGGCTATGTTTTGCTTTACATATCTTGTAAGCATCGTGTGTGTGTCTGTGTGTGTGTGTGTCTGTGTGTGTGTGTGTGTTTGAGTGTAGGTTGGTGTGTACTGCAGTGCCTATGTAAAGATAATAGGAAAATATTTGGGTCTATCCTCTTCTACCTTGTTTGAGGCAAAGTCTCCTCTGTTGCTTTCTTTTTTATTTTATTTTATTTTATCTAAATAAAATTTATTTTACATACCAAACACTGTTTCTACTCCCTTCTCTTCTCCTTCTGTGTATTCCAGGTTAGCAATCCTGGAAACTTAAGGAGATTTTTCTGTCACTACTTCCCTTCTCCCCATCAAAGCAGTGGGATTGAAGAAATGCTGTCCAGTTTTATATAGGTTTTAAAGACTTAAACTGGAGCCTCACAATTCTGCAGCAATTGCCTTACCTCCTTCCTGAGCCATCTTCCCAGCCCCAGATCATGCAATTTAAATGGGAACTCTGGGGAATAAAATGTCTCACAAAGATCTGCCATAGTCCTGTGAATCTAGAATTCGAAAAACTGTGCAGGCTGTGTTCATATGGAAGACTATTTATATTTGCAGAAAAACATGACAGAGCCTTGTTCTTTTGCTGCCTTCTGGTCTGAAAATTCAGCAAAAGATAGGATTGAAGGGTAAGATAGAGTATAAACTATCAGAACATTGAAGTTATGCCCCAAAACTTATAGAAAATCACTCTGCAGAGACTGAAAGACTGACTTATTAGGCATTTAAGGAAATCAGCAGTCCATCACGAACTAATGACCAAGATAAAGAAAAAGAACCTTCAGTGACCATGCATGACAAGAACATAGTGTATGGAATTCGTGCTCAAATACCTTTAAGGTGCATTTGTAAAACCTGTATTATAAAAGGTTTTAATTAAATACATACGTTTAAGTAAATGCTTAATTGTCAACAACAACAAAAAAGGAAGACATGAAAAGAAACAGAATGCGTGACATTTTACCTTACTTAGTCTATTAGAATTACACATTCTGAGGAAACCAACAATAAAGGAATGAAGAAAATGAATAAAATTTCAAAAGCCAGCGAAACATAAAATTCAGACAAGTAAAGTGTGAGGATGGGACAGAAAGTGTCAGAGAGAATATTTGAAGACTTGATGTCCAAAACTTTCAAAAATTTGACAAAAGAAGATTAAAATACCAATCAAGAAGCTTAATAAGTTTCAGTCGGTTACATTTAAAGAGTTCAGCATCCCAATACCTAATAGTCCTACTTGGAAGATAAAGAATCTTGAAGAAAAATAATAAAAAAAAGATCTGGGTTATATCTTGGAGAAGATAGCTGACTTCTCACTTCAATAGAGACAGGAGGAGTCTGGTGATGTATTCACGGTGCCAGGAGGAAAAAAGAATGACAGGGATCCAAACTGTCTCTCAGAAAGTGAAATGCCATTGGAACCTTTCCAGATTTACCCCAAAACTTACTGAGCTGATGACTAGCAAGTTGCCTTGATAGAAATATTTTAAAAAGTCCTCCACACTGGCATAAAGCAGGGACAATGCAGTGAATGCTCACAAATAGATACAGCATCAGGAGAAATAACTGCTCAGGGAAAATGTAAGAGATGCTATAAATACATTGGCCTTTATAACTTTACTATTATAATTTCAAATGTAGCTACATGGAATATATATATATGTGGATCATGAGATAATACTGCAAAGATAAAGTACTCCTTAAATTGATCTATAAATTCGTCATAATCACATTTATCACAGCCAGTACCCACAAATTGAAAAGGGAACTCTGTGTTCCATGTGGAAATGAAAGGCCTTCAGAAAAGACAAACTAACACTGAAAAAGAGGAGTGAAATTGCAGAACTTACACTGCATTATGTTAAAAACGTATTATATATCTGCTGCAATAACAATGGTTTGATACTGGCATACTGTCAGATTAGTAAGTGAAATGGAATTGAGGGTCAGAAGTCATCTCTGATAGTTATGACTGTTGACTTTTCATGAATATCAACACTGCAATTGCAAAAGAACAAATTGTACAAATTGTGGTGGGGTGACTAGGTATGCAGAAGAACATGGTAAGACACCAGCTTCACATAATATAAAAAATGTATTTCTGAGTGGATCAATAACTTAAAAGTAATAAGCAAAACGAAGATTTCTTATGAAAACATAGATATTTTTCATAATGACATAGCTTTAGGCAACAGCTACATCAATAAACAACTAAAGGAAAATCAACCAAAACCAAAATAGATTTTCCTAAAAATCAAGAATTTGTAGTTGGAAATGATGTCAGCAAGATGATATTTTCTGCCCTTATTTGCTTATAGATCCACAGAATTCCAAAACTGCTAACAGATCTGAGGAAGTCTGGAAGACAAAATTGAGATTCCAGTCGCAGAATCTTTTTACTTTCCTTTCAACTTTTCTTCTACAAGGAAGCAAGTCTTAGTGCCCAGAGAGGCTTCTTTAGCACAATCTTTCCTGTATTGGAGGAGAGCCAATGAATGGTAAATATTTGTCTTCTGCAGCTGCATAAGACACTAAGAGGGGCCCAGAGAGATTGTTCAACAGTTAATGCTTTTCTAGAGGATCTGGGTTCAATTCCTGGTACCCACATGGCAGCTTATCACTGTAACTCTAGTTCCATATGGTCAGGTGTTCTCTTACCTACTCAAGCAGACAAAACACCTATGCACACAAAATTGAAAAAAATAAGAAGCTAAGAGTTCCACTTATTTCTCATGGCATGCAGGGCACTAGATGGTAAGCAGGACTAACAGACCTACAGACAGAGATGTCTGTCAACCTGATTGATGGTTTAGAGCTCTCTCTAGGGCCAAACAAATGGGAGTTCGTAGTTCTAGTCTGGTTTACTAGCTCTTCCTTGTTTTAGCAATTGAACAAAGTAGTAAAAGTTGATGCATCTGTAGAAATGTTCTGAGATATCCCAAATGTGTCTAACCATCCCACTGCACTGGGGCTTTCTATTCAGAGAGTAAGTACTGGTGGGAATAACTACTTCACCAAATGAAAAGACAGCAAAGGAACACTATAAGAGACAAATAAAAATAAAAGGAAGTGTGCCACTTCTACAGGGTACAATACCACTTTAGCAAGATGGGTGAAATAACCAGAGATATATAAAATCTTTGACTGGAATATTCAGAATAATGATTTTGAAGGAAGCCGAAATGCAAGCAGACAGGTTAACAAAACCTGGAAAAATGAACAAGGTATGAACAAAATGAGATTTCAACAAAAAGTACAATCAAAAAGAGCCAAAGAAAGTTGTGCAGCAGGAAATAATAGAGTAATCCTGACCACTGGGAGCTGGCTCATCTGAAATAAGGCCTGAGCCCTACCAGCTCACCCCTGCAAATGGCCATGCAAAATGACCCGAATGGAAGAGAAAAGAAAAGAAGCAAAGGAAGCATATGGGAGTTATGGGACAGCATCAGTGGAAGCAATAGTTGCCTTGCAAAGTCTCAGAAGGAGAACAGAGGCAGAAAGGAGCAGGTCATTTAAGGAAATGATGCCCGAACATTTCCCAGTTCTTGGGAATGATAGGGACTCCTCCATATTAAGGAAGCTTAAAGCTCTTCCCAAAGGCAGTTCAAAGAAGATCCACTGTGAGCCTTTGTAACCACATCCCCCAGGGTCAAGAACAACTTGTTTTTAAAAATAACAAAATAAAGTAACCTGTGAAAACTTGTAAGAGGAGCCCTTTAGACTAGAAGATCTCTCAGCTGAAAGCTTGCAGCTCAGGACAGAAGGATAATATAGGAAAACTGTAGAAGCTGAAAAACTGTGAAATGACATTACTGCAACCAGCTAACCTTCAGAAGGAGCGTTAAACACTCTCAGATAAACAGAGGCTGAAGGAAGGACCAGGACAAGCACAGTGCCGATCTCTTGCCTAGATCCTGAGGATCACACTGTACTTAACCTGTGCTCCACGCCCCCCCCAAAGAAAACTCTTCAAAAATGTTATAAGAGAATGTCACTAGGCATGGCTTGTGAGAAATAGTAAAGGAAATACTTCAGGTTGAAGCCCTAGCATATTAAGTATGAACTCGTAACTGTGACAAGCATGAACTTGTCACAGGTAAAGCTAATTAATTATTTTATCAAGACAGATAGTGAAAGAACAGAAAAACAATTCCACACAAATAGGAACAAACAAAAGAATATTCAACTACTTTTATATCAAACAACATAAATTTAATTAGAAAATCCCAAGAAGAGTTATCAAATGCTGACTGTAGTTTGGGTATGAAATGACTACAACCACCATGTATTGTAAGGACCATGACTGCCTGAAGAAACCCTAGCCTGCTCCCTACACTGTTTCCCAACATTGTGTCCACCAGCAGACCACTGCAGTCCAATGTGGAGTTATGACAATACACCCTGATGGTCTCTGAGCTAAGGATTTGCCTGAAGTCTTCAAAATTAACTTGAGATAAACTATAAAGCACAATCTCAAATAAACAACCTAATTCTATACCTAAGGAAGCTAGGAAAAGAAGAAACTTTCTGAAATTTGACTAAGTTTAGGGCAGAAATAAATGAATTAGGTACTAGAAACAGGGTGGAAGAGATTAATAAATGAAAATTTGAGATAATAAACACAATTTACAAACTTTAGTCAGATTAAGAAAAAAGAAGATTATCAGAAACAAAAAGTGAGACATTACAAAAAATGAGAGAAATTAGTTCATATGAGACTGTCCTGAAAATAAAACAATGTGTGTCAGCAACATAAAGATATTCTTAGATACAACCTGCCAAGACAAAATCATAACAAATTAGGGATTTTGAGCAGAATGATCAGCCAGGAGATTGAGCCAATGATGTTATTTTTCAGTCCTTCCCGGCAGGGGTCTTTTCTAGGTCATCTTCCTTGCATCATTACTAGGTGGTGAGAGATTAGATGATAAATTAAAAGTCTAATGATTTGCTTACATATTGCTTATTGCAGTTTTTTTTCTTTTTATGTGTTTTCAATTCCTTTCCAACATGCCTGGCACCTGTGAACAATCAGTGCTGTTGTTATTCACACACTAACAGTAGCTACAGCTTGTAGTCACAGTTTCTGACTCCCGAAAGTCTGTCTTAAACAAGAAACCCTGCTAGGAGCTCAGTGTTCCAAAATCTGTATTTAAAATATAAGAATATATCCCCAAGGATCTCCAAGCACCTAGGATGTTTTTCTATGGACTCCACGTGCCGAGGTACTGAGGGGTCCAGAACACATATACTGTAGTAAATCTGGGGACAACGACCTAGAGTTCCCTATCACCAGCTAACACATATTCAAGTCAGTCATTTATAACTTTTATTTTGGGAACCTGATTAGTAAATTTTTTCTCATGAAGTTTTTCTGAAAATTCAAAAACCTAATTTCTATTAAGTGCTTAGAAGTATGTTTAGCACATAAGAAAGCACCAATATAAATGCTTTCTATAAAGGTTTCAGTCAAGATGCATACTGATTTTTCACCAAAAGTACCTTCCCAAAGCTTGTTTCCTCTAAATGTTGGCTACCTTATTTTCCTTTTATTCCTTCATTAAAATGAAACTAATTAATATATTTATGTTCTAAAAATCTATATAATTCAAAATATATACTGAGTTGAATGTCAGAATGATGCATATCTATCTAAGTATAATTTTTTAGACTAAGCTAAAATGAGTCACTAAATTCAGTATATATATAAATTCAATCTCTGTCTTAGTCTCCCTTAAACCAGAAGGTATTTCTTGGGAGAGTATAAAGTTTACATGTTAAATGTGCAGACTGTCAGGAAGTCAATGATGGTTACTGGTTTTGTGATAGTTGGAAGAGTTTAAATGTGTTTCTAGGGAGATTTTGAAAAAAAAAAACAAATGCTTCAAATAACATTCACTTTCAACTTGCTAATTTATTTGTTTATTCTGAAAGTAGTTATCTAGTATGAGGCACATTCTGGTAGCTCTATAGGCTGCTTTCAAGGACATTGAAGAGAATTCTACTTCCCGATTCCTGACTTCTTATTTGCATGTTAAAATACAGTTCTGAATACATTTAAACATTAGGGTAGCTGTGGAACATGTGGTAAGTAGAGCCTATATTAGCCTGTATGGCTGTGTGATCTTGAATAGATCTCTGTTCCAGAGTCTCCTTGACTGTACAGGTGGAGGTTAAAGATTCTTTCACTACGTAGAATTGTTAAATGTCCTAGTTCTCTTATTAATGAGACATGAGCAGACCTATAGAAACAGTACCATTCTGCATGTTGGGAATATAGCTGTGAACAAAGCAAGTGTAGAAACAGTCTCAGTCCTACCTCTTACAGTTAGGAGATATGAAGGCACTGGGACGAGAAAATACTATGTTAATAACACAGAGCTCTTGTGGCTTGCATTGGCCTGATTAAGAAAATATATGTGAGCAGTGACTGCTTTAAAAGCTTTATGAATACAGAGCCAGTCAGTACTTGTAATCCTTAGTGATAATAAGTGGAAGGAGTTTGAATACACGGATGAACTTATTTAAGAAGACAACATGTAGTCCTTGATAAAGAATCCCACACAGGACAAAGAGTGGAAGTGGGTGGACTAGCTAGGAACTGTCATAGAACTGAGCGGTACTGATGGAAATGGAAGGACACAGCAAAGTAACATTTAGAAATGGATCCAGTAAATTCTCCGTGACTTTATGAAGGTGATTTGAAAGGAGTATGGCAGTGGCAGGGGAACAAGATCCCAGAGAATGTTGAAGTATATTTAGGCAAGAAGTAATGCCCTGATGATGCTTGGAAGACATGAATAAGAAGTCAGATCTCATCCTGAATTCCTATGCTCCTTTGGGCCTCAAGCTATATGAAGGGGAGAATGCTTTATCACACTTATTTCCTACTGTTCTTTGAACTTTGTTTAAGATTCAAGCAAGCTGTTGGTGCTTGCCCTTAATCTTTCATTGATAAATTACCATTTCCATGTTTGTAGGTAATTAGCTTTCACCTTTGTACAGAGCGCTGCTGGTAGACCTAAAGTGCCAGAGAGGTAGCTCCCTCTTGGGAAGACCTCAAGTAATTACTCACTGCAGCTGCACAAACACCCATCTCCCTAAACCATCAGATGAAAAACACTGGCATCTAGCATTCCTGATGGGTTTGAATTAATTGTCTGAATGAATTAGTAACACTCATGAGAGCAATAATTCCCAGTCCAGCCTGTTTTGATTTTTATCTGTTCTAAATTCTCCAGTCTTAAAATGATTTTTCCCATTATGGGCTCCCAAATAAACTTTGTTCAGGGTCTATTTATGAAGATATCCAAACAACTACAGTTTATTACTCTGTAAAAATTTTACCAAATCATCTATATCTTTTCTCATTTTAAAATTAATTTTAGGTTGGCACATGATAGTAGGTTCTGAATTGACTTTTTTATATGTTGGGATCATTACGATTTGTTGTCATTAGTTAAATATTTTCTGAACCAACAACCTAAGATTTTACATTGTCAATGAGAACTTACATTTGTCATAGTTCAAAGATTCCATATATGATATTTGCAAATGGGGGCTGTTAGAAGAGGAAATTGCTGTATATATCTAAGTTGAAAGGAAACATGTGCAAAGATTTATTTACTGACAAAGTCTTAAGAGAATCCAAACATAACTTAAATCAAGCAGAGAACACTTGCATGAAAAGTTACTTCCTACTGACAGAGAAGTTAGTTTTGTTGAGAATCAGGTTAAAAGTACTATCAACCTGAGCTGGGAAGGAAATGGGACTTTCAGATAAGTAAGAACTATCAGCTAAGAAAATCTCAGCACACTATAGGGTGACAGTGTCTTATTAGTGCCACAATACTAAGGACATTCTTACAAGATCACTAAGGAAGCCCAAGAAGTAATCTGGTTTATTGATAGTCCCCAAACTGATGAATTAATTTGAGGCCAGCTCTGTCTCCATACCTTCCTCTTACCAGACAGTTATGCTTTTAGTTGTGGGTGTAAGTCTACACTCAAAATAGATACTTCTGAGAAATAAATGTCTTGGAAACTTTATGCTGCTGTGTTAGTATATTACAAATGATTGGATCAGACAGAATCCTTACTTCTTAGAGATCTGGAGGCTGTAAGTACAAGAGCAAAATGAAAATAAATCCATTGTGATAAGAGATCTCTTTTCTTGGTTTGCAACTGACTGGCATTTAGTACTATCTCTTCACGTGGTGGAAAGAGTGAATGAAGTGATACCAGTCTATTTTTATAAAAAAAAAAAAAAAAAAAAAAAAAAAAAAAAAAAAAAAACCTAATTCCTCCTGCCCTCCTGAGCTCAGCTCAGCCTTTAAAGGTCTCACAACAAAGTATTACACTGAGGTTAGGACTTCAACATATGAATCTAAGGGGGAAGATTTAAAATTCATTTAATCATAATAATTAAGTTTATAGGATTACATCATTGTTAAACTTCAAATTTAATAGAGAATTTTGCCCAAGATTTTAATTTGGAACCAGAATAATAGGAAACACCATAAAATGCTAGACAATACACAATAGAATTCTGATATTTCATACTTCAAGGTTTCAACAAGTAAATGATAACACACACACAGATACACATGCACATACTCACACACATGCTCTCACATACACATACAAACACACACAGACACGCAGAATTCCTGAAAATGATGATGCCTTGAAATATAGGTTTCCTATGATCCTGCTACCAGGAAGTAAGATAAAAACCAAGATTACAGGTGTTCCCCTAGGGAGAATCAGGAGCCAATTCCTTGAAACAATGGAACTAAAAAGAGCATGAAAATATCTTAATAAGACAACTAGAATGGTTCTGAAGCTTGAGATCTTAGAGCCAAAACAAAACTTAAGAAAACAAAACCCATCAGAATCCTTAGAGATAGGCCAGTGAACTCAAACTCACTAGACCCTCAGGCTGAGGACAAATCAATGTTTAAGGAAGTGCATGTAAGTGCATCTCCTCAGGTTTTCCATGACCTCAATCTGTCCCAATCTCCTTAGACTCACTTACCAGCCAACAGCATGAGTTATGTCATTCATATTCTTTCTACATTGCCTCCGGCACAGGGACCCAACACAGTCTCCCATGAATCATTACCATAACCTTTTAACAGTCAGGAATAGATTAAAATAAAACCCTAACAACAAATAGGGCTGTTACAGATCCATTTTCTTTCATTTGGATAAATGCAATACTGTACAGTGTTAGATTTTCTACAAGCAGTGTCTCATGTTCTTTTCAATAATCATTTATTCATACAGCATTCTCTCATATCTGTGAATGTTTCTGTATCTATTCCCTAGAGGCTAATCTGATTTTTTACATACAAATAAACTATTTTATACTAACATCATAGTTAATTTGAGAAGAGAAGCAATTATGTAACTGTTGAAATAAGAGCGGCAGGGCTGCGTCCCCAACACCCAGGCCACTTGGTAATCCATACCAATGCAAATTATTCATATCTATGTCATATCCCCCTTTAAATGTAAAAGAACATTTATAAACCATATTTGGGAACATGGGCGCAGTTTTTTCTCTCCAAACTGCTTCCTACTGAATGGGGGTGTCGTTAATTAGGTCTTTCATGGTATAACCTGTATGCTAGTTTCATCTCAGTTGGCAGTTGAGCGAACTAATTTTCTGAAGGTATTCACAGCAACCGTTCAGGAGGGCATGGTCCATCATACCATATCGGAATAGAAGAAATGAACAGGGTCTCATCCTCTGTGAAAACAAAATAGGAAACTCCTTTAGAAAGCATCATGTCCTTAGATCCAAATTTCAAAGTCAAGGCATCAAAATCTCTACGTTGGATTAGTTCAGCAGCATTTATAAACAAATATCTTTTGGCAGCTGTTGCTCCTTCCTCAGCATTCAAACAATTCAAAGAGAGCATAATAGTATACAGTATCAAGATTCTCTGTGTATTTTCCATCTTTGTACGCTTTATTTTAACCTCTATTTCGTTTATTTTTACTTTTATTTTATATTCTCTGTATCTCTTTGACCTGGAATAACTCTGTAGACCAGGCTCTCCTTGAACTCTCAGAGATCCGCCTGTCTCTGCCTCCCAGGCATTGGGATTAAAGGTGTTTGCTACTACACCTTGAACTCACAGAGATCTGTTTGTCTCTGCCTTCTAGGCACTGGGATTAAAGGCGTGTGCTACCACACCTTGAAGTCACAGAGGTCAATCTCCCTCTGCCTCCCAAGCGTTGGGATTAAAGGCGTGTACTACCACACACAACTTCTCTTTTTCTTACTTTTTTTTTTATTTTAAGAATTTTAACTTTTAGTCTGCATACATTTTTAACACTGTAAATCATTTAAAAATTTTCTTTGTCTTTGAATCTCTTTACTGTATATCTCTCTTTTTCTGACCACACGAGCCTTTAAATTACTGAGCAATATGAGTAGGATTAAAGCCGTGGCTTTGCCAGGTAGATCCAGTCCATTCCTTAGCTTTCCAGCCTCATGGCAAAGATACAGGCTGTAGCCATGTTTATAGCCACAATTCTATGGCGTTTCAAGGTCCCTGCCAGCCAGCGAGCTACAACAGACAACAGTCAAGTCTGTTGAAATAAGAGCGGCGGGGCTGCGTCCCCAGCACCCAGGCCGCCTGCTAGCTCATGCCCGAAATAACAACACACAAACTGTATTCATTTAAACACTGCTTGGCCCGGCTAGCTCAGTTGGTAGAGCATGAAACTCTTAATCTCAGGGTCGTGGGTTCGTGCCCCATGTTGGGCACCATCTGTTGAAATAAGAGCGGCGGGGCTGTGTCCCCAACACCCCGGCCACTTGGCTAGCTCATGCCCGAAATAACAACACACAAACTGTATTCATTTAAACACCGCTTGGCCCAGCTAGTTCCAGCTTCTTATTGGCTAGCTCTTACATATTGTTCTAACCCATTTCTAATAATGTGTGTAAGCACCCCAAGGTGCGCTTACCAAGAAGATTCTAGCCTCTGTCCATCCTGGGTCGGAGCTGCCTGGGAGAGCGGAGCCTGACCTCACTTCCTCTTTTTCCCAGAATTCTATTCTGTTTACTCCTCCCACCTATGCTTTAACCTATCAGGGCCAGCCAAGCAGTTCCTTTATTGCTCAATGACCTTCCTCCATCATGTAACCTTTCAAAAATATTGAAATTCTGAAATTTTCAATATAAATATTATTGAATACTATCTTAGGGTTTTGTTGTTGTGAAGAGATACCATTACCATGGCAACTCTTATAAAGAGAAAAGCTTAATTGAGGTATACAGGTTCAGAATTTAGTCAATTATTGTCATACAGGAAGTATGGAAGCATGCAGGCAGACACAGTACTGAAGAGGTAGCAGAGAATTCTATAAATGTATTGGCAAGTCAAAAGGAAAAGAGAGTGATGCTGGGCCTGATTTGAGCATCTGAAATCTCAAAGCCCAACTCCTGTGACATACTTCTTCCAAAAATGCCACCTCTACACCAACAAGGCCATACCTCCTAATAGTGTCACTCCATATGGGAATTTAAGAGCCATTTTCAGACTATCACGAACCATTTCTAGAAGTGTTTATTCTTGAAATATCTGAAGATTCCTATTTTCCTATTTTTAACAGACAATACAGAGGCCAAGGAGTCTGATGTAGAGTAGCTTGGGTCTACTCAGGGAAAACTAAAAATACATCAGTATTTAATGAATGAAATAACAAATATCTAAAACAAGACAATGGCAACATCAAAAACAACAAAGAAAACCTCACAAGGATAAGGAATTAAAATTCTTTATTTGGGTATTTTGACAATCTCTTCTCACATATTATGAATGTAATTCTAGATAGCAAAATTTAACACACAGGCATTTTTCTCTGGTGCATTTTGTCATTCCATTGTGTGACTCTTCAGCAGTTGGTTGTATTAAGAAGGCCACTAGTTTGTTCTGGCAGCTTAGCCCTGATATAATCATACAGAAACCTTATTATTTAAACCCATTAGCTCTAGCTTCTCACTGGCTAACTCTTACATCTTAATTTAACCCATCTGCATTAATCTTTGCATCACCATGAGGTTTTGGCCCACCATCAAAGTTTCAGCACTTCTATATCTTGCTGTGGCTCCATGGCTTCTCTCTGACTCCACCTTCCTTTCTCCCAGCATTCAGCTTAGTTTTTCCCTGCATACCTATATTTTGCCCCACACAGTTTTTATTAACCAATGGTATTCAGAGCATACAGAGGAGAATCCCACATCAGTCAGTCTATAATAATCACTTTTTTCCTATACCATAAAGCTTGGTATACAACAACTTATTTTTTATATAGCTCTTTAAATGCTAGTCTCCTTGGGATATTACAACTCATTCAATTTGATAAATATTGGCTTCTTTTTTTTTCTATATCAACAAGTATGTGGAGGTAATTCTTATCCTCTTCAGTAAAACTGAAAATATTGGGCCAACTCATTATGAATTCCCTTGTTGTTTGGATTAATGAATAAATGAACAAGTACTTGTTTAGTTGAATTAAAACAAAACATGTGCTGCTGAAGAATTACTGTTGTTAGGATTCATTGAGCCATTTTTATTATGTAAGCTGTCTACATTACATTTGTCCTTGAATATCATTTTGGAAAACTACCATGTACCAAGTTCCTCACTTATATCAACTTATTTAAAACTAAGGGATAAAATGAGTCACAATTACTTCATTTTCAATCACTAGGAAGTAAATCGGAGTTTTCTTAAACTCAGAGGTTTTATGTAATGACCTGATTTCAGGTTAACACATCAAGGATTGAACTCCTGGTTCCACATTACATATGTGGTCTCTTCAAGTAACACCCAAGGTGATCTTCTTTTGAAGCTACAAGATGACAATAGATACAGAGAACAAGGAAAAGCAAAACACAAAAGTCCTCACATTCCAAAATAATGAATCACAGAAGAGTATCACTAAATAATTCAACAAGTGTTTGAAGATACGTGCTTTGATACCATATTCTGGGAATGGGATATATGAGTTTGCCTAAATGAACCTGAATCACTTAAAATAGAAAAATATAAAATTAGCTTTGAATCTTACAGACTGATTTCAAAATAAATGGACAGAAACATCATGGTGTGTGTGTGTGTGTGTGTGTGTGTATGTGTTGGCTATTTACATGTCAACGTGACAAAAGCTAAACTATTTTCCATGTGCTAAGGAATTTTAATCCCTGGAATATACTGAATAAAGACATGAAATAGAAAAAAAAGGAGAATTATGTTTCCAATAGTAATAATCAGAAATGGAGAAGACATATTTACGTCAATAAAAATATTAGAGTGAATACACAAACCATTAGGTGGAATGGTCAGTCACACTCACAGCATTTTGATAATCATAGTGGTGTTGTTTATCATATGAAAAAGATTGATTATTTTAGGTAAGTCAGTTATTATAAAGCCCACTAGCCAGGAATGGTGGCTCAAGCCTATAATATCAACAGGTGGGAGGCTGAGATAGAGAATATGCTTTAAGTTTGAGTCTAGTCTCAGATAAATTGACTCAGCAAATGGAACTGAGGGAGTGACAAAGCCATACAGGTTGAATAAAGTTCAAAGAAGAAGGGGAAGTGATAATATGAGCAAAGGTTTGAAGGTCAAGACCATGATGAGGATACTCACAGAAAAGAAGAACTGAGCCACTGGGAGCTCACTGACTCCAGACTAACAGCTGGGAAACCTGAATAGGATCAAACTAGGCCCTCTGAATGTAGATTACAGTTGTGTGGGTTGGGTATTCTGTGGGTCCACTGGCAGTAGGACCAAGATTTATCCCTAGTGTTTGAACTTGCTTTTTGGATCTCATTCTTTTTGGACGGATACCTTGCTCAGCCTAGATATAGAAAGGAGGGCCTTGGTCCTGCCTCAAAGTGATGTTCCAGACTTTGTTGATTCCCCATGGGAAGCCTTCCACTCTCTAAGGAGAGTGGGAGTGAGGGAAGGTGGGGGGGGGAGTGGGAACTGAAGTTTTCATCTAAAATGAAAAAAAGTTTGCTATAAAATTATTAATTAATTAAAAAGTACAATTTAAAAAAGAAGCTATTCTAAACTGAGACATGTAGCACACCAACTGTAAGATGACACTAGGATAAACCTCGTGGCTAAAGAGCTCATCACTGTTTAAAATGAAAAATTAGCTAAATTTAAATTAGAAGACAAAAATAATGATTACCATATATTCATATTTACAACTTTGATAATATTCATTGGAGCCCAGCAGTACTCTAGAGAATTCTATGGATTGTAAGATTTGATAACTCATAGAGATCACCCATGGTAGTAGAGGAAATTAAGATGCAGTTATACAGGGTTTCAGTTGCTCCCATTACTATAGGCTGGCCTTAGGGCAGAAGATGAGAAAGAAATTCTAAGCAGGGATTGGTCAGAATTAGTAACTCAGGTGAGTTGGGAAATTATCTGTAGATCATGTGTGTAGATGGTGTCTATGGAACTACGTGGTAAGTCATCGTGTAGTTCTAGCTAGAAAGATATATTTGCGCACAAGTGGATGCCAAGAATATTTAAATTTAGGCAGGTTGCCAAGGATATTGTGGGTTTTTGATGATGTCTTCTTAGCAAGTCATAGTGGAATTTTGTGGTTTGTCTTTATTTTTTATCTAACCCTCACACCACTGACTGCCCTTTTCTGTGGACTTGTGCACAACATTTATGTGAGGCATTTTATTTTCCTCATCAATATTTTACAGGTCACCATACTCTCAAGGTACACAGATATATCTTTTATTACATTTTCCTGGGGACTATTTTATGTTGTTGAAGACTTACCTGTCAGTTTTCACTTCAAGTTCTCCATCTTGATCACAGTGGACCATTTTATACTTTCTAAATAAATTCTCCTAGATGGTAATTTATTGTATGGTTTTAAGATTTTCAAATGTTGGATAAATTTCTAAATACCCCCTTTTTATACTGAGGCATTCATATTTAGGTATGCTATATTAATTGTGTTGTTTAGCAAAAATCAATTAATTTTTATTACAATTTTTTTTTTCGAGACAGGGTTTCTCTGTGGCTTTGGAGCCTGTCCTGGAACTAGCTCTGTAGACCAGGCTGGTCTCGAACTCACAGAGATCCGCCTGTCTCTGCTTCCCGAGTGCTGGGATTAAAGGCATGTGCCACCATCGCCCGGCTTTTATTACTTTTTGTAAATGCATATTTTATTGTATAAAGATAGCTTTGCTTATCTCAAGCACTGGATTTGAAAATAATATTGCATAAAACACATACTTTTGGCTAGTTCCATAAATATGTTTATACAAATGTAACATATTATATTAGACATTATTAGAAAGATTTAATTTTATATAATAGCAAAGTACAATTTATGTTTTTGTAGCTTGTAATAGAGAAAAAGAATGGAAACTATTTTCTTGGCTTTTTTTTAGTTGATATAATATAATCCTGTTTTATTTTTCTTAACCTGCATTCTGGCTTCCTCAATAGTCATATCTTTATGAAATGCCAGGAGAGAGTTTTGATTATATTAAAACACCACAGTTATTGATAGTAATATTTTCCATGTTCTTATCTGCCTTCGAAACATGATAAGAGACACTTCTGAAATTTATGTTACTACATTATGGGAGAGATGCCAGTCAAACTTACACTTCTTATTTGTCTTAAGCAATGTAAATCATAAATATTTAAAATAAAATTAATAGCTATTTTTTTATCCTTCACTGAAATGCTCACATATTTCAATTTGTTGCTCGTAATTTAAGCTTTGACAAAGAATGCGGAATTAGGAGATATTATAATCAATGAATAATTTAATGAGATTCTTTGTAATATTTGTTACAAGGCAACAATCTACTTTGTTTTGTTCTCCTCTTAAAGGCAAATTAGTCAACAATTGTTGCTATGCCCAGCTCTTTAACAGAAAAGGAAACGTTAAGCTTGGGTTAGTTGTATAATGCATACATAGATAGTCTAGAAACTCACCAAGGCTTCCATACAGCAATTTATGACAAAGTTTCTATACAGTTGGCCTAAGTTTTTCAAACACATTATCCTGATTGTTTTGAGACAGATCCAGATATTTTTAGGCTGTCTTCTGTGTCTGTAATCAACTGGTATATTGTGGCTTTAAGACAACGTTTTGTATCTGGTAGCACACAAAAAACCAGTGAATCTCTGTGATTGTACAGACCTTTCAGTTTTTCCTTGAATAGTCTACCATTAAGAATATGCATAAATCAGCGACCTCCAAAGGAACAGGTAGGAGAAAATGACCTCCAAATGAGCAGGCCTGAATTAGTGTCCTCTGTGGGACCAGGCCCAAGCCAGTAACCTCCTCCGCAGTAGGGCTAAACCAGTGACCTCCACAGAACAAGGTCCAGGCCAGTGACTGCTGCTGTAGCAGGCCTGGGCCAGAGAGCTCTGCTGGATAAAGCCCAAAAGAGCTACCTCCATCAGACAGGCCCAAGTAAGCTGCAGAGGAAAAAGGCCAAGTAACACATAAAGACAGACCAATTAGAATTACACCCAACTTCTCATTAGAAATGAAAGCCAGAGCTTCCTGGTAAAACATTAAGCAGCCATTAAGAGAACACTATACCCCAAAATACTTTCAATCACCACAGGGGGATAAAATAAGATATTCCATGACAGAACCAGATTTAACCAATACCTAACTACAAGCACTGCTCTACACAAAGTACTAGAAGGAAAACTCCAACCCAAGGACATTAGCCACATACAGAAAAATACAGAAAGTACATGATTTCACAATAGCAAATTTGACAAAAGAAGAAAACACACACACACACAATAACATCATCAACAATGCAAACTAAAATAACAGAAACTAACAATCACTGGTCATTAATATCCCTTAATATAAATGGACTCAACTCACCTAAAAAAGACACAGGCTAACATATTGGATATGAAAATAGAATCCATCCTCTGCTGCATAAAACAAACATACCTCAACCTCAAAGGCAGACATTGCCTCAGAGTAAAGTGTTCAGGAAAAAATCTCTAATCAAATAAATCTAAGAAACAAGCTGGTATAGCTATCCTAATATCTAAGAAAATATACTTCAAACTAAAGTCAATCAAAGGAGACAAAGAAGAACATTTGATATTTATCATAAGAAAAAGCCACAAGAGTAAATCTCAATACTGAACATCTATGTCCCAAATACAAGAGCACCGTCATATGTAAAGGAAACACTAGTAAAGCTTAAATCACACATTAAACCCCACAGACTAATAATGGGTAATTTCAATAACCTACTCTAACCACTGGACAGGTCTGCCAGACAGAAATATAAAGGAGAAATAAGGTCTCAAAAAGTGCCCACATATTAGGTAACAAAGCAAACCTAAACATATATATGTGTGTGTGTGTGTGTGTGTGTGTGTGTGTGTGTGTGTATAAAAGAATAATCCTGTGTATCTTATCAGATCTCCATGGCATAAAATTAGAATTCAAAGGCAATACTAATTTCAGAAAGCCCACAAATACATGGAAATTAAAGTGCTCACATAAATTACCAATGGGCAAAGGAAAAAATTAAAGACTTCCTAAAATTCAAAGAGAATGACCACACAAAATACCCAAGTTTGGGGGACACAATGAAAGCAGTGTTAAGCAGAAAGTACTTAGCATTAAATGCCTAAATAAAGAAGCTGGAAAAATCCCACACTAGTGAGTTAGCAGAACACCTGGAAATTCTAGAATAAAAAAAAAAAGCAAACTCATCCAGGACTAGATAGCAGGAAATAATCAAACTGAGAGCTGAAATCAACAAAATAGAAACAAAGAAAACAATAGAAACAATCAATGACCCAAAAAGTTGGTTCTTTGAGAAAATCAACAAAATAGACAAACCTCTATCCAAATTAACCAAAAGGCAGAGAAAGAATATCCAAATTAACAAAATCAGAAACAAAAAGGGGGACATAGCAACAGACCCAGAAGAAATCCAGAGAAGCATCAGGTCATACTTCAAAAACCTGTACTCCACAAAATTGGGAAATTTAAAGGAAATGTACAATTTTCTGGATAAATATCACTTACCAAAATTAAATCAAGACCATATAAGCAAATTAAGTAAACCTATTACTAAAAATGCCAAAAAATTAGAAACAATCATCCAAAGTCTTCCAACCAAAAACAGCCCAGAACTAGGTGGTCTCAGCTCAGAATTCTACACTATATTCAAAGAACTAACTAATACCAATACTTCTTAAATTGATCCACACAATACAAACAGAAGAAATATTGCTAACTCTTATTACAAAGCTACAATTACCCTGATACCAAAACCTCATGAAGACATTACTAAGAAAGAGAATTTCAGACCCATCTTACTCATGAAAATTGATTCTAAAATACTCAATAAAATACTGGCAAACAAAATTTTGTAACATGAAGGGGGTGTGCTTGTTGGGGGTTTCTGTCCTGCCCAGTACCCCCAGCTGTTTAGTCCCCCAGAAAAATTACACAGAGATCTTTCTAAGTTATAAAACTGATTGGCCCATTAGGTCAGGCTGCTTATTAGCTCTTGTAGCTTAAATTAAACCATTATTCTTATCTATGTTAGCCATGTGGCTCAGTACCTTTTTCAGTGGAGTAGATCACATACTGCTGCTTCGGTGGTCTGAACAGGAGTGGGAGGAATCAGCTTCCTCCTTCCCAGAATTCTCCTATTCTCCTTGCATCATTTCTACTTCCTGTTTGTTTTTCCCACCTATACTTCCTGCCTTGGCAATCAGCATTTATTTAAAACATGATTGACAGAATACACACAATTCTCCTGCACCAAAATCCAAAAACACATCAGAAAAATCCAGCATGACCAAGCAGGCTTTATCGCAGAGATGCAGGGATGGTTCAACATATGAAAATCTGTTATTGTAATCCACCATATAAACAAACTGAAGAAAACTCATATGACCTTCTCACTAGATGCTGAAAAACCCTTCGACAAAATTAAACATTCATGATAATTCATGATAAAGGTCTTAGAGAGAGCAGAGATATAATAATAAACACATAATAAAGGCAATATGCAGCAAGCCAATAGCCAACATCAAACTAAATGGAGAGAAACTCAAAGCAATCCCACTGAAGTTAGGAACATAGCAAGGTTGTCCACTCTCTCCATATCTATTCAATATAGTATTTGAGGGTCCAGCTAGAGGAATAAGACAACAAAAGGAGATCAAAGGGATATACATCAGAAAAGAAGTCAAACTATCACGATTTGCTGATGATATGATAGTTTACACAAGAGACACCAAAATTTCTACCAAAGTCCTTCTAAAACTCACAAACACCTTTAGTAGTATAGCAGGATACAAGATTAACAACAACAACAACAAGTAAACCTTCTTTGTACAGATGATAAATGGACTGAGAAGGAAATCAGAGAAACTGAATCTGAGACACATATCAATCCACACACATTTAAACACCTGATTTTTGATAAAGAAGTAAAACATATCAAATGGAAAAAAGAAAGTATATTGAACAAATGGTGCTGGTATAACTGGTTATCAACATGTAAAAGAATGAAAATAGATACATATCTACAACCATGCACAAAACTCATGTTCAAATGGATCAAAGACCTCAACATAAAATGAACCACACTGAACCTCATAGAAGGGAAAGTTGAAAGTACAATTGAATGCATTGGCATAGAAGACTACTTCCTAAATATATCCCCAGTGGCACAGACACTGATAGCCACAATTAATAAATTGGACCCCCCCAAAACAGAAACTTATGCAATGAAAACTACACAGTCAACAGGACATAACTGCAGCCCACTGAATGGGAAAACATCTTCACAAACCAACATTAGACAGAGTACTGGTCTCTAAAATATACAAAGACTTCAAGAAATTGGTCATCAAGATAAAAAAAATAATTCAATAAAAATGGAGTACAGACTTAAATAGAGAACTCTCTACAGATGAATCTAAAATATCTGAAAGAGACTTTGGAAAATGTTCAACATCCTTAGCCATAAGAGAAATGCAAATCAAAACTCTGAGATTCTGTCTTACACCTGTAAAAATGGCTAAGATCAAAAACACTGATGACAATTTATACTGGAGAGGATGTGGGGAAAAGGGAACATTCTTCTGTTGCTGGTGAAAGTGCAAACTGGTACAGCTACTTTGGAAATCGGTATAGCGATTTCTCAGAAAATTAGAAAACAATCTACCTGAAGACCCAGTAATACCACTTTTGGGCATATACCCAAAAGCTACTCAATTATATCACAAAAACATGTGCTCAACTATGTTCAAAGTAGCATTTTCTTTTGACTAGTCCTAGGTTTCTTTTTTTTTTTAATTTATTAATTAAAGATTTCTGCCTCCTCCCCCCCACTGCCTCCCATTCCCCCCCCCCCCGGCCAAGTCCCCCTCCCCCGATCAAGTCCCCCTCCTCATCAGCCCAAAGAGCAATCAGGGTTACCTGACCTGTGGGAAGTCCGAGGACCTCCCACCTCCATCCAGGTCTAGTAAGGTGAGCATCCAAACTGCCTAGGCTCCCACAAAACCAATACCTGCAATAGGATCAAAAACCCATTGCCATTGTTCTTGAGTTCTCAGTAGTCCTCATTGTCCACTATGTTCAGCAAGTCCGGTTTTATCCCATACTTTTTCAGACCCGGGCCAGCTGGCCTTGGTGAGTTCCCGATAGAACATCCCCATTGTCTCAGTGTGTGGGTGCACCCCATGCGGTCCTGAGTTCCTTGCTCGTGCTCTCTCTCCTTCTGCCAGGAACTAGAAACAACCTAAATGCCCCTCAACCAAAGAATGGATAAAGAAGATGCGGTATATTTACATAATGGAATACTACACATTAGAAAAAAAGTAATGACATCTCAAAATTCGTGAACAAATGGATGGATCTAGAAAACATCATATTGAGTGAGGCCACCCAGACCCAGAAAGACAAGCATACTATGTACTCACTCATAAGTGGCTTTTAGACATAAAACAAAGAAAATCAGTCTACAGTATACAATCACAGAGAACCCAGACAACAAACAGGACCCTAAGAGAGATATACATGGATCTAATCTACATGGGAAGTAGAAAAAGACAAGAACTCCTGAGTAAATTGTGATGAGGGGGAACATGCCAGAGGGTAGAAGGGGTGGGAGAAAGAAGGGAGGGAAGTAGAGAATAATATATAGCTCAATAAAAAACAATAAAAAATGAAATTAAGAAAAAACAGTTTTTAAAAATAAGACTATTAAAGAGATAGTAAAAGTAATATAAAAATACAGATAGTCATAGATTGAAGGAGTAAAGAAAAATAACTCACATACAGTTGGAAAATACACAGAGTCTAAATTATATGTATTTTTGTGTTTTCTTTTAATTTTTGACTTCAGAGAGATATTTGATTCAGGAGGCTGATAAGTTAAATAAACATAAAGGTATCTTGACTTCAAAATTTGGGTCTAAGGATATGTTACTTTGGAAAAGAGGTTCTGTTTTTCTTTCCTAGAAAGAATCCATGGGTTCATCTTCTGTAGAAACAAAAGCAGAAATGTAATATATGATTAAAATTATTATTAATAGATATTTATTTATAGTAGCCAAACTTGTAATCATGTTAGATAGTTTTTCTAGATTTACACATTTGTATTTCAGTTAGATGGATAATCTTCAGCACATACGAGACCTACAAAATATGGCATTTAAAATGTTTTAAGAACTCAGACTTTTCTCGATAGTGATGCATGTTTGCTTCTGGCAATATCAATTACTTCAGAGAGACTGATGGGTATCGAAGAAACTCTATGGAATTTGACTTCAATGTGACAAGGCTAGTATTTGGACAAGAAACTACTCTTGCCTTGACTTCTTGATGGTATGCTGTTTGAAAGAGACATGGAACCCCCCCCCCCCAAAAAAAAAAAGATGACTGCTGAGCTTGTCAAAAGAAGGTGAGACAGTACTTCAGGATTCCTGATCCACCAAAGAAACTGTCAGACATTCTGAAGGACAGAGAAGAAATTGACTGACAAACTGTCAATATAGATAATAGAGTCTTTGAAATTTCCTGCTTTATGGGAAAGTCTGCTGGATATTATGGGCCTATAGGCCAAAGATGGATACCCCAACATTACAAAAGAACTTTGAGTGACTGTCCAGACATCAAGATGTCTCCGTCATTTCTAGAGATTTGGAAGTTGCCTATAATGTACTTCCTGTTTACTTGGGTGATATTATATCCTTCTGGAGTCTTTGATAGTGTTGAAGAACAGATAATTATGATTATAGTTTTTCCATAATATGATAAAGGATAAGTTACGATAAGGGATAAGTTAGATATGAAGCTTTAGACTCAAAGAAATATTGTAACGTAATTCTTGCTTGATACCTGTTTTGTTATCTGTAATTTTAGTATTTTAAAGTTAAAACCTGCCTTTTATTTAGACAAAAAGGGGAGATGATGATGCATTCCTCTCTGTATGCTGTGAATATGTTTTATTACCATTGGTCAATAAAGAAGCTGCTTTGGCAAAAAATATTACACTTAAGCATCCCCACTTTTGTTCTTTGAGCTGCTGAGAAACTGTATTTGTCTGAATTTCTTTTCCTATTGCTGTAATAAATAATCTGCCAAAGTAGCTTAAGAAAGAGGAATTATTTCTGTGTCAGACTATAGTGCTTCATAGGAGGGAAGTTATAGAGACAGATGCCTGAGGAAACTGTTCCAATTATCTCTTTGATCAGGAACAGAGAAGTGAGCACATGCCTGCTAGTGCTCAGCCTTCCTCTCTATTGTATACAGTCCAGGATTGCAGGATTCCCCTATTTCCTATCCTCATACTGAAATAGGCAAGACGGGTCTCCCACATCAATCAATGCAATCAAGACAATCTCTCAAAGACACTCTCAGAGGCTACTCTTAATTATACAGTATCTCCCAGGCATGGTGAGAAGCCTGCCTTCAATGTATCCAGTTGTGGAACTTACAAGTGTGAGGTAAAGTTCCTAGAAAATGAAAATAAGTATATGCACCCTACACTGAATGTTCTGCAAGGCTAAATAACTTATTATACTTATGTGAATTTGTAAAAGTTGGCCACTGCAGGTTAACAGCCTAATAGGACTTTCTATAGGTCTATTCATACTTATCCTTGATTAACTCTGTATATGAATTAAAATCTTTGACTATTAGGTAAATGTTGTAGGAGGCTGCTTGTTCATTTCCTGGCCACACAGACTCTGGAAAAATCAACACAGAAATGTATTAATTAAATCACTGGTTAGCCAATAGCTTAAGCATATTTCTAGCTAACACCATATCCTAAACTAACCCATCTCCATTAATCTGTCTATTGCCATGTGGCTTTGGCTTGTGGGCAAAATTTGGCATGCCTGTCTCCGGCAGGGCTCCATGGCTTCCCTTTGACTCCACCTTTTTTCTCCTAGGATTTATAGTTTTCCCTACTTAGCTAAGTTCTGCCTTGCTTAGGCCAAAGAAGTTTCTTTATTCATTAACCAATAAAAGCAACATACAGACAGAAGGACCTTCCACACCAGGTAAATATTTTGAAATATAGGCATAAATCTGTTTTTATCAAATAAAGGGCTAAAAATATTATCAGATACCATGAGAGGCCTATAGCTGAGATTTTCACATTGCTTTGCAACCTTCCTAATGTTCCCAGCAGTGTGTTTGCAAAGTATGTATGTTTGCTCTGTTACTATTCAAACTTCATGGAGTTGCTATCAAGTTGGAACATGGAATTTGTGGCAAACATAAATCTATCTTCTGGCTATAGTAATTCACACTTTTCTCTAGAACAGACACTGAGCATTGGCACAATTAATACTAATCATAATAATAATTAAGTGGGATATTTGTGAATTAAAAACTTAGTGTTGTTTCTCAGAGTGATAAAATGCCCTCATTATATAAAGTTGAAGGAAAATGAGAAGATAATTATTCCATTTAAAGCATTGCCTATCCATCTCTGGAGGGAAAATTTAAAACTGCTAATTCTATTTAGAAAGAGTGAATGATTGATCGAATTTTAGATTTTAGGGTAAAAAAAAGTCTGACACTTAGGAACAGTAATGATGACAGCTAGATATTCAGTTTCCTTTAAAGGGTAGCATGAGGGACTAGTGATTTCAAATATGTGACATTAACCACAGATACTTCCCTTTCTCTAAGCTTGGCAAAGTGAGTGTGTTCTCAAATGGATTGTAGAGAGTGCTGGGCATTATAAGATGTAGTCTTAGCTGTCATAAGTGATTGATACAGCGTAAATAGTTTATTCCTCTTTAAAAATGAAACAATTCCATGAAAGAGAATTTAAAATGGTACCACAAGTGGTGAGAACCCTATGTTAACATGGGTATAGATAGACTCTACCACACAGGTATCATTAATATGAATGTATTTCCTTGATCAAAATCCATCACAGTGTACCACACATGCTTCTTAGAATATGACATGCACAACAAAACAATGTTTCAGCCTCAATTTGGTTATGGCATAACCATAGGACTTTCCTTCTTTTATCTGACTAACACAGCTTCACATACTGCCAGTTCTTAATGCTGCCAAGGATTTCATTAGTACTTCTGGCTGCTTCAAAAGACCCTGCAATTACTACTAATATTTAATGGATACTTCTTGGACACTGTTTCTGGAAACAGTGTCTGGGTTGCCCTGGTCAAAAAATTAGAAGGAGCTATCAGCGACTATAGTAGGAGCTGTGGGCTTGCTTTTCGTCCCACCCAGCTCCCGCAAAGCTAGCTTTACACCAGAAATAACAACACACAAAATGTATTCTTTTAAACACTGCTTGGCCCATTAGCTCTAGCCCTTACTGGCTAATTCTGATAGCCCGATCAACCCATCTCTAATAAACTGTGTAGCACCGGTCTTAGCGGGAAAGATTCAGCATGTCTGACCTGACGGCTTGCTTCATCGCGTGCCTCTGCCCAGGAGAAGGGAACATGGCCTCTGAGCTCACTTCCTCTTCCTCCCAGCATTCTGTTCTGTTTACTCCTCCCACCTACGTTTTAACCTATGAGGCCAAGCAGTTTCTTTATTACTTAACCAATGACCTTCCTCCATCAAGCGACTCCAGATCTTTCAGCTTCTATGGGCAGAACTGGAATCTCTGAGAGTAAGGTATCATGAATTTGAAGCACAGTGTACTCTATAGGTCTCTCTTTCTTCTCTCCTTCTCCATCCACCCCTCCTTTCCTCCCTCCCTTTCTCTCTTGCTCCTTCCCTCCTTTCTCTCTCCTGACAGGGCCTCACTATGTGGTACAGTTTGACCTCAAACTCACTGTGGAGTCTAAACTTTTCTGCACCCACTGTGATCCTCCTTCTTCAGCCTCCCGAATGCTGAATATGCACTTGTATACTCACTTTTTCTTTCCTTCCTTCCTTCCTTCCTTCCTTCCTTCCTTCCTTCCTTCCTTCCTTCCTTCCTTCCTTCCTTCCTTAAATAACTTCTTCTAATGTGCCTGAAGTTTAAAAGCAGAACTTACATTTCCATTGGTGGAGTGTGAAACCTCTTTGCCACCTGCAAATACATAAATTTGAAAAGAGCTGTGAATTACTAAGAAATAGCAAAAATACTAGCCAAAGACCAAGCTGAGATGGACTATGTAGTCTGCAGAGCTACTGGGATTTTAAAATTACAAAATCTAAATCTATGAACTTTTGATATCTACAATCTTTTAGCATTTCTTGAATTATAGAATAATGAGATCTCAAATAACCAAATTCCAGATACCTTTCTCAGAGCTCATAGACACCTTGGACAGGTCTTGGAGTTACGTGACTACTCTCTTGGTAGTCCTGCCTTGGAGACACTGTGATATTGAGCTCTGCTCTTGATCTGACCTTTGCCATTTTTTTTCTTTCCAGTTCAATCTCAGCTTTGTAGCTGTGTTCTCACTGTGAAAATATTCTGATTCTCAAATCTTAACATAATTCCTTTTGATCTTTGTGTTTGTTTTACAGACTGGCACAGAGGGTTAACCACTCCCCACCCTCCAAATAGATGGTTTAAACCAATATTGCACTCTGTTGCAGTTCTAGAGACTAGAAACCTGAAGCAGAGCTTAACAGGCCATGTTCTTTCTATAAGTCCAGAGCAGTCCTCTCCTCAGTTTCCAACTGCTAGGAGTCCATTAGCCTACAGATTTCAAAAACATTCCTTCTGGGTCCCCCAGTGTTGTCCTGCTGCACTTCATCTTTATGTGTCTTTGTCCTTCTTGCTTTGACTTTCTCTGAGGACAGCATCTACACAGGGCTAGTTTCCATTCTTATTTAGTGTGATCTCAATAGAACATGTTTGTATTGTAAAAGATCTCGCTTTCAACTTTGTCACATTCACAAGTTTTATGGGTTTAGATATCAATATATCTATCATCTTACAGAATGCCATTTTGTCTACCACGGCATTTTATGGTCTCAGTGTTGCCTCAGAGAGCTGCCTCCTGCATCTTAGATTTCAGAGTAAATGAACTCCAGATCATTACCACTTCTGTCCTCCTACCCACTGTAATCTGGCTTGAGGGCCTGTTGCCATTATAATTATTTCTGTTTCAGAAGCCATTGAAGTTTTAGCTGAACATCTGAAGGACATGTGTTAGCGCTGTTACAGGTCCTGTCCTCCAGAGTACTGTAAACTTTCTTGTTAGTTTCTACTTGAGCTGACCTAAGACAACTCAGTTATATGTGACTTTTACTTTCACTTTCATTAATAAGTAGAGGTACGAAAGAAGTTATGATGAAAGAAAATAGATAAGACAGTGCCAAGGATAAGCATCATTGTAACTAAGTTTTCTGAACAATTTTGCAAAGTCTTTATGAATATCTGCAGGACTCTTGAGTACTTAATAACTGAAAGGACTACTGCGAGTTTGGCCTAGGGAGGAAGTAGGTTCCCAGAACCTTGCCTTTGAAGTGTATATCTTATCTCTGAAATTTTCTCTTACTGTGCTTCCTGAGTGCCATGGTATGACTAACAGTTTCATCTGGACCAAAAGTATGAACTATGGTTTAATTATTTTTAAACAGGACTTTCTAAGTTTGCAGACGATGTACAGTATGATTGACAACCACTGACCACTGCTCTTGTTATCAACTCCATTTCTTATTTTATTATCTGAAACCATGTTCTTTTATTAGATTGTACATTGTTCAGTCTCTGTTAGGATGCAGACTCCTTGAAAGTTTGTTTGCCAATGTACCCATGCCATAGTCTGACAGAGTTGCTAGATAGGCTAGATTAAATAATTTGTTTATATGTTGAAAGGCTGCATAATTCTATCATCAAGGTGTTAGCCAACTTGGTTCCTAATGATGAACCACTTTCTTATTTGTAAATGACTGCCTTTTTGGTATATCTGAACACTGACAAAAAGTTCTACTTATAGTCTTTACTCATAATGGTACCAATAACATTGTACAAACCCCATCTTAGAGAATTTAATTACTTCCCAGTGGCCTTATTACCTATTATGATTATAGTGTTTGGAATTGGGTTAGCAACATATGAATAATAAAGGATAAAAATAATCAGTAACATGTATCTGCATCTGGTGCATTGTAGGTACTCCTTAAGTTCTTAATAGAAGACTGAGTAGTACATAGTATTTATTTTATGCCAGCATTATGTTAACTTTTTCATGTGTAAGAATTCATTTTCTTACAAAATCTTGTGTCTATTTTCAATTTTGTTCATTGTTCATCTTTTTCTGATTAGGTAAGTGTCTTAGTTAGAGTTTCTATTGTTGTAAAGAGACATCATGATGACAACAATACTTATAAGGAAATTTAAAAGAGGACTGACTTGGAGTTTCACAGGCTTAATCCTTATCATCTTAATGGGAATCATGGCTGCATGTAGGCAGACATGCTGCTGGAAAAGGAGTTGAGAGTTTTACATTAGCAAAAAAAGGGAAGGGACATTGAGGCACACTAGGCCTGGTTCGAGCTTCTAAGACTTCAAAAAATTGAATATTCTGGACCCCAGGTTCTAGAATAAATGAATAATACCTTGTTGACGTCACTGTATAAAACCAAACTTGTTTATTTAAGCCTTCATGATAAAGCTCCACATTAACTTTTAGGCACTGCCCAGAAGAATTCATAGTAAATTGGTATTCACCCCTTAGATATGTATTCTGTTTGTGTTTGTTGGCTTCTTTGGGACATGCAAAAATGTGTGAAGAAAGAATATAGTCCATAGGAATAACAACTTTGCATAGAGATTATGGCAATTAAGTTTACAAAATTTTTTACTGTGTAGTTCAAACTTTTTATTAATTAAGCTCTTGTTATAAGTAAGACCTAACATAAACTCTAAATACTTTATACACATAACCAATATTTAGAAAAAAATTGTAATTACAAAACAGTCTAAAGTTATATTACTATTTATGCATATAAACTCAACCCAAAATGTAGAGGATAATGTTGGTTGAGACTGTTTGTTTGTTTTCCAGCTATCCAGACCCGAAATAATCTCACAGAAACTGTATTATTAAAACACTGTTTGGCCAATAGCTTAAGCATATTTTTAGCTAGTTCATGGCTTCACTTGCCGCAGAAGGACACTGAGTTGCCCAGGGTAGATGAGTTACAGATATTACCACTGTGTCGTTGTGTCTCATCTTTCTGGGAAAAAAAAAAAAAGCCCAGGTATAGACTTCTGGGTTGTTAGTTCTTCTCTATTATTCATACCAAAAGTTCCACTGTGTGAAAGTAAATTTTGTTGTCTTATAATAGTGGAGGCTGTAGTTTTAATAGGAATCACGTCAAAGAGTGTGCCTTCTGGAGGTTCTGGGTGTGTGGGAATGGCTTGCCTTCCTCTGCATCTATGTCTCCATTTTTGATTTTATCCACTTATCAGCAGTATGTATGCTGATAAAATATTGAGATTTAGTTTACATTTATCTTACAGTTAAAAATATTCAACTATCTATAATGACTTTTACTTACGGATTGCTATGGTTAGTAAAATTCAGGCTATTTGCCTGTATCAAATTGGATGATGTAAGACTTTCTTTGACTTTGGGTTCTGATATATTATTTTAAAAAATATTTTAGAGAGCAATCCTTTATCGGTTAGATGGACTATATTTTCTTTTTTTGTAGTATTTCACCACTTCCCATGGTCTCACACCAAATGAAAGTTATTTATTTTCATGTACCATATGGCTTTTGATTTAGTAAAGTATCCTCACTGTTTCTTAGAGCTCTTGAATATTTCTGGGAATCTATTAAGGGAATTATAGTATAATTGGCAAATCATATTCATAAATTTTATGCTCAGATAACTAGGATCCCACGTAGAAGCTTTCCTCTTGGGCATTGTTACAAGTAATATGAAATACTGCTAGAAATTTCTACAACTCTCCTGCTGCATATTTGAGTTACCACATAATTTCTCTTTATTAGACCAAAAACATGACACTTGGGTAACATTTCTTATAACACATGAAAGAGAATTTTAGTAGCTGTTTGTTTCAACTGATTTGTTTACTGGAAATTATGGACCTATTTTCTTTGTCCTTGTCAATCAAATAATTGTTTTTAAGCTACTTTTAAAAACCAAATGAATTCTATGAGATGAGCCCTCAAAAAGTATCTGCTATGTTTTAAAACATCACAGAATTTCTTTCCATGTGTATTACAATGGCATATAACAGGGAACATACAATAAAGGGAATCATGTGATTATGTCTTCTGTAACTTTTACTTTCTTAAATTTCATCACTGTTTGTTGAAATAGGAGTGGTGGGTGTGAGTCCCCAGCACCCCGGCCGCCTATTAGCTTATGCCCCGAAATGACAACACACAAACTGTATTCATTGAAGCACTGCTTGGCCCATTTGTATCTAGCTTCTTCTAGGCTAATTCTCACACCTGGACTAGCCCATTTCTAATAATGTGTGTAAGCACCCCAAGGTGCGCTTACTGGGAAGATTCTAGCCTCCATCCATCCTGGGTCAGAGCTGCCTGGGAGAGCGGAGCCTGGCATCTCTGCTCCAGAGCAGAGCTGTCGAGTCTGAGCTCACTTCCTCTTCCTCCCAGCATCCTATTCTGTTTACTCCTCCCACCTATGTTTTAACCTATCAGGGCCAAGGAGTTTCTTTATTGCTTAACCAATGAAATCAACAGATTGATATATGACACTCCCACATCAATTGTTTTATATATTTTCCCCTTATTTTCTCCCTTTTATCTCAACAAATACATAAATACCCATACACATGTTCTCTCTCACACATTAACAAATGTATATGATGATTTATACATTTATTAAATTACACAGTTCTAATTATCCAAATGAAGGAACTAAAAAAATTCATTTTTTTTTCTTCTTAAAAAGCTCAGAAAATATTTTCTGGGAAATTCTGTGAAAGATATAGTGAGACAAATATGTTGTATTTTTATAACATACCCAATAATGATATTTTATTTGAATATGTCTTCCACTGATATCTGATAACAGCTGAGAGAGGAATACTAATGTCCAGCTTGGACAGGCATTTCTCCCAATGCAATCTTTCTATCTACCCGAAAAACATATGTCCAGCATATATCTGTCCCAACTAGAAGTTTGCTTATTATGATTGCAACTTGCCTTATTCTCTGTTATTCCTTTTGTTTTATTTTCTGATTCATTATTTTTCATGATACAGTGTAAAGGTGAGTGCTTTGTGTTTGTGTTGCATTGTATTTTATATACCTGTTTGCTTAAATGTTTTTCTTAAGATAAAATTTACTTGACAGAAATACTTCTGGGAGTAGCATTTTATATAACTAAAATATTCTAGAAAAAGGATGTGGAATGTGAAATTGAAAGTTGGAAAGGAACTAGTCAAGAAAAAGAATACCATGGGAGGAGCTTGCATTAGGTCATTTCATTCTTGTGCTGAAGTTATTAAAATCTTACAACTGAAAATTTGTTTTTCAGAATGGTTTTCTTAATGCAAATTAAAAGGGTTAGCAGATTCCTGTATTAGCACTTGTAATATATAATGGAAATTCTCATAACTTCCCTTCCCATTTAATTCAATTATTTTTTCCTAATTTTGTCAATCATGTGTACTTTACAGACCTTCTTGACATTTATGCGTTTTTTTTATAAAGTCAATAATTATAAGTGATCTAAATGTTTGAATATTCAAAGTATTTAAATCAGGAAAATACTAGAGTTATTATGAAGGGACATTTAATCTATTTTTTCCTCATCATGATGAATGAGGACAAACTACATTTAACTGACATGTCTGCATTTAAATCAACTTTCACTTTAACATTTAGGGTGAGATAAACAGATGGATATTATTTTGGTTCCAGGAATTCCATTTACCCAAATTATGTATCTCTTCCCAAACCAGAACCTTACATATTAAATAAAAAACATGACATAATTTTTAAATGTTTAGTAATTCCAATTTACATACATTTTTCTCCTTTCAAAAAAAATTACAGTAAATTTTTCCCCACAATTTAAGTCTTCACCAAAATGGTAGAATTGTCTTTAAATTTTAGTATTTCTAAGAAGATTCATGACTGATTATATACTTTTTAATTTGCATAGGTAGAAATGATTATTAAATAGTATACTGGAATATGCTGTGAATTAAACATACTACTTAAAACAACCATTATTGCCAATAGACAGGTCAGCCAGACAAAAACTAAACAGAGAAATATTTACATAATGCATAAAACAATGTACCATCTTCTCAACATTTCATGAAACTTTCACTGAAATTGACCTCATGCTTGGACACAAAGCAAGTCTCAGAAGATACAAGAAATTTGAAATAACTCCCTGTATTCTATCATACTACTACAGGTTAAAACTGAATTTAAAGAACAAAAGAAAACTAACAAACTCATGGAAACTGAACATCTCACTACTGAATGAAAAGTCAGTCAAAATAGAAATTAAGAAAAAATAAAGAGTTTCTAGAATTGAATGAACACAAAAGCATCATACCCAAATGTACAGGACATGATGTACTCAGTTCTAAGACACAAGTTCATAATATGAGTTGCCTATATTTAAAAATAAAATGTATATAGAGAGCTCATACTCGTAACTACACAACACACCTAAAAGTTTTAAAACAAAATAATGAAATCACATTTTTAAAAAAGTAAATGGCCAGAAATAAAACTCAGGGCAGAAATTAATAAATAGAAACAACAAAACTCAATTCAAAGAATCAATGAAACAAAGAATTGACTCTTTGAGAAATAGACTATCCCTTATCCAAGTTAACTAAAAGGCAGAGAAAGACTATTCAATTTAAAAAAAAAAATTAGAAATGAAAAGGGAACATAGCAACAGATCCTGAGGAAATCCAGAGACTTGTAAGGATACACTTTAAAAATATGTACTTAACAAACATAGAAAATCTAAAAGTAATGGATAGTTTTCTCAATATATATCATGTGCTAAAATTAAATCAAAATCAGAAAAGGAAATTAAACAGATCTATAAATCCTAGTGAAATAGAAGCACTAATTAAAAGTCTCCCAACCCACAAAAAGCATAGGGCCAGATGGTTTTAGCTTAGAACTCTACCAGACTTTCAAAGAAGAGTTAATTACAATGCTGCCTAAATTATTTCACAATACAGAAACAGAAGGCATGTTGCCCAATTCATCTTATGAGGCCACAGCAACTCTGTTACCAAAACCACCAAAAGATCCAACAAAGAAAGAAAATTCAGACCAATTTACTCCTTGAACATAGCTGCAAATATAATAACATATTTACAAAGCAAGTGGAGTTACATAGATTTCTATTTACCAGACAAATAATGTTATGTCTCAGGTCTTTCTGGATGATAGGAGAAGAAAATATTGATATGTTACAGTGAACTGATCTTCAAAGAAAACTATGAGTCTATTAGTGTATAAAAAACACTTTATATCTGGTCTCGAGAGATAGCTTGTTGGTAAAGAACTCCTTATAAGCACAAAGACCTGGTTTTCATGTCTAGCACTCACATAAAAAGACAGATGAGGCAGATACCCTTTAATCCCAGTGCAGTTATCCTTGTGGTGTGTCATTTGTGAGCTGCTGAGATACCTAAGACTGGATGTTTATGTCAGTCCCAAGATTTTGTAACTTTTTAGCCACCATTTCTTCAAATGTTCTTTCTACTTATTTTTCTTTTCTATCTATGACTCCCAGATGTATATATTAATTTTTTGTGTTATCTGTAGCTTCTTTGTACACATTACATACTTTTTTCCATTTATACTTCCCTGATCAGAACACATTCTTTAAGTCCCTGATTATCACTCATCCAAGAAAATATAAACACATGATGTCTGAAACACTGCACACCCTGTTTTAGAAGAGCTATGTTTGCATTGTCATATTTGGTTTTCTACTCCTACAGAAAACTAATGTGATAGTTACAGAAAACAAAGTGTTTTCCTACCATAATTCTTGTGTATGATGAGTGTAACAGTTAGAAAATCATTGTATTATATTGTATTTATAATGCTTGATTCAACATTGACCAACCCTGAAATATGTGGATGATAGTCCTCATTCTACAATATCAAATACTCTAACAAGATATAATTCTTTTAGTGAAAATAAGCAGTTATCTCACTAGTACACACATTTGGTTTCCTCTACAACTGATTATAAATTATATGTATGCCAAAATTGTTTTAAAATATTTGAAAGTATTAAAAATGCTTTATTATCAGAAATTGTTTGAATTATATAACCTATTTCATATACCTTTGTACCTCCCCACAATCATATAAAAATTTTCAGGTTAAAGAGGTGATGAGTGTAGATTTCAGGAGGACCTACTCTAGAGGGCAACAGGGTGCTATGCTCTTTTCTGTTCCCAGGGTATGGAGAGTAGGGGTGTTCATTGTGTAGGATCTTAAAAGAGGTCAATGTTAGAGTCACATGGGTTCTTCCCTTTACTTTCTAAAGAAGAGTATGTGAGCATTGTAGCTTTTGTCTTCTGTATTGTTGAGGAGCAGTAAGCCAAGCACAAGTATGCATCTTCTTCTATTCTTTTGTTTTTATTTTCTCCTTTCTTCACCAACCATCCTCCCTCCTTTCCCCTACATCCCTTCCCCTACATTCCTTCCTTTATTCTCATATTCCCCATATCTTCCCTTCTTCTTCTCTTTCTTTTTAGTGGCCCTAGACATGAAGTGTAGAATGGTCCTGCCAGTACTCTAAGTAAGGTAGAATAAAGTCAACCATCAAATAGCCCTTGCAAATGCTGGAGTGTGGAGCACAAATTCCATCTCCTTCACAAGAGATCCAAGTAATAAACAATAGACTTAATGTTTATTTTGCTATTTTTTAAAAAAGAAAACAAACTATCATTTTCATTATAAATCCAAGTTCCCAGTCCCTCCCCTCCTCCCATTCCTTCCAATTACCTCATCACCCCACGCCCTATCCACTCCTCAGAGAGGGTACCACACATTTCTTTGAGGAAGGTCCAAGATCCTCCCTACTATATCTAGGCTGAGCAAGGTATCCATCCAAAGAGAATAGAGAATAGGTTCCCAAAAAGTCAGTAGGGATAAATCTTGGTGCCATTGCCATTGTCCCCTTAGTCTGCCCCAGTGATGCAACTGTCAACCACATTCAGAGGAACTAGTTTTTCCTATGCTTGTTCCTTCCCAGACTGGCTAGTGTTGGTGAGCTCCCCTTAGTTCAGGTAGACTGTTTCGGTGGGTGAACCCAACATGGTCTCGACCTCTTTGCTCATATTCTCACTCCTCCAACTCTACAACTGGACTTTGGGAGCTCAGCCCAGTGCTTTGCTGCAAGGCTCTGCCTCTGTTTCCATCAGTTTCTGGATGAAAGTTATGTGTAATCTGACTACAAGACAAAGCTAGTTCAGGCCCCCTTTCTTCTATTTCTTAGGGTCTCAGCTGGGGTCATCCTTGTGGATTCCTGGGAATTTTTCTAGAGCCAGGTGTTGTAGAAGACTGCTTCTTCATTTCCTGGCTTCCCAGACTCCTGAAATATCACACAGAAAAAATTATCTTATTTGCAATACTGCTTGGCCAATCAATTAAGTATATTGATAGCTAACTCTTAAATCTAGAATTAACACATTTCTATTATTTTATATTCTACCATGAGGCTTGTCACCTACTGGCAAGATACTGGCATGTCTGTCTCTGGTAGCAGAGGCTCCATGGCTTCTCCTTGACTCTACCTATTTTCTCCCAGCATTTAGTTTAGCTTTTCCTGCTTACCTCTGTTCTGCCCTACTCTGGCCTATGACTGTTTCTTAATTAACCAATGGTATTCATAGCATACAGAGGGGAATCCCACATCACCTCTCTTTTTCTGTTTAAATAAAAAGGAAGGTTTTAATTTTAACATAGTAAAACTGCATATAACAAAACAGGTATTAAGCAAAAATTATAATTCCAATATTTATATCTACTTTATCTTTTATCATAACTAAAGAAAACTATAACTATCTATTCTTCAACTCCATCAAATACTCCATAAGGATATTACCTAAGTTAACAGGAAGTGCATTGTAAGCAACTTTCAAAACTCTAGAATTGATAGAGACATCTCATTGTCTGGAAAGTCACTCAAACTTCTTCTGTAACATTGCAGGCATCCACCTTCAGCCTACAGACTCATAATATCCAGCAGACATTCCCAGGGAGCAGGAAATTTAAAATACAGTTATGCCTATATTGGCAGTTTGTTAGTAACTGTCTGATGGAGGAAGGTCATTGGTTAAGTAATAAAGAAACTGCTTGGCCTCATAGGTTAAAACATAGGTGGGAGGAGTAAACAGAACAGAATGCTGGGAGGAAGAGGAAGTGAGCTCAGAGGCCATGCTCCCCTCTCCCGGGCAGACACGATGAAGCAAGCTGCCAGGTCAGACATGCTGAATCTTTCCTGGTAAGACTGATGCTGCACAGATTACTAAAAATGGGTTAGGCAAGATATGAGAATTAGCCTGTAAGGGCTAGAGCTAATGGGCCAAGCAGTGCTTAAGAGAATACATTTGTGTGTCGTTACTTTAGGGCATAAGCTATCCAGGCAACCAGGAGCTGGGGTGGCAGGAACACAGCCCGCAAAGCTAGACATGGGCACAGCTCCAACTACAGATTGGCGCCCAATGTGGGATGCCATTCTGTTGAAATATGAGCAGCAGGCTACATTCCCGGCACCCAACCGCCCGTAGGAGCTGCGGGTTGCATTCCACCACCCAGCTCCCACCACCGGCTAGCTTTACCCAAAATAACAACACACAAACTGTATTCTTTTAAGCACTGCTTGGCCCATTATATTTAGCCTCTTCTCAGCTAACTCTCGCACTTGGACAAGCCCATTTCTAATAATGTGTGTAGCACCCCAAGGTGTGCTTACCGGGAAGATTCTAGCCTATGTCCATCCTGGGTTGGAGCTCCATCGCATCTGCCTCAGAGAGCAGAGCTATCGAGTCTGTCTGAGGCGTCTTTACCTCACTTCCTCTTCCTTCCAGCATTCTGTTTTGTTTACTCCTCCCACCTATGTTTTAACCTATGAGGCCAAGCAGTTTCTTTATTACTTAACCAATGAAATCAACAGATTGATATATGACACTCCCACATCAACTGTCTGCTATCTTGCAGAATGTCTGGCTACTCTTTCATGAAGCAGGAACCCAGAAGAATTGTCTCACCTTTAGGCAAGTTTAGCAGGCATTTCTCTGTGGGTTCTGCATGTCCAGTTCTTACAGCATAACATCAAGTAGTCCAGGCAAGAGAAGTTTCTTGCCCAAATGGCTACAAATTCCACCATCCTCTTGAAGTGCATTGGTGCTGCCAGGAGCAGATGTGTCTCATTGTTATGAACAGTCCTGAGTTATTAAAACATTTTAAATGTCATATTCTGTAGTCTTTGAAAGGTTTGAAGAATTATCAATGTAGCTAAATATATCTCCATATATCTAGAAAACCTAACTAACCTGGCTACAAAATTTATTATTATAGATGATCATCTATTAATCTATTTTTTCTTAATTATACATTTCATTTTTAACTGAGCTGTACAAATACAATACCTTAATCAAGAACAGAAATATACAAATAACAAAATTGAACTTTAAATTGTAATAATAAAACCAAGATCCATGCCAATGCATATTTTATAGCATATCCCTCTTAAAATGTAAAGAAATATTTAGCACCCTCCTACAAGGTTTCTTGACAACCCCATAATGACTCCCTTAATCATGATATCCCTTACCTTCCTCCATCTCTACTATCCTGTTCCCTCAAATTCTCCTTGCGCCTCCCCTTATATCCTCTTCTTCTACTTCTCCCTCCTTCTTCCCCAATGCCTATGTTCCCAATTTTTCATGCAATCTTGTCTATTTCAACTTTCCAGGTGGATCTATATGTTTTTCTTAGGGTTCACCCTGTTACTTAGCTTCTCTAAGATCATGAACTACAGGCTCAATATCCTTTGTTTATATCTATTATCTACTTATGAGTGAGTACCTACCATATTCATCTTTTGGGGTCTGAGTTACCTAACTCAGGATGTGTTTTTGTCAACTTGGTCTTTTCTGAGCAGAACTGGGAACAAAGTTAAGTGGCTCATTGTCAGTCAAGGTGTTGTTATTGCTCTTATGTCTCCTGGTATGCCTTTTTCATGTTGGTTCTTTATTTTTATCTGTCTGTCTGTCTGTCTGTCTGTCTAGCATCAATACATTTATCTATCATCTATCTATCTATCTATCTATCTATCTATCTATCTATCTATCTATCTAATCTATCTATCATCATCTGTTTTATATCTTGGCTACTGCTTCTCCTCCCTCCTCTCTTTCCAGTCCCTTCCCTATGTTTAACCTTCCAATTCACTTCTTCTCCATTCCTGTTGAGGAAATAACAAGGCTCCTATGAATATCAACAAAACATGGCATATCAAGTTGCAATAAGACTAAGTACCTCCCCATATATTAAGAATGGGCAAGAAAATGCAGTATGAAAAATTGAGTCTCAAAAGTCAATACAAGAGTCAGAGATAACACCTGCTCCCACTGTGGGCTCCCACAAGTAGATCAAACTACATAAGTATAACACATATGATAGTGCTTAATTCAGTTTTGTGCAGGCTCCCTGGTTGCCAGTTTAGTCTCTGAACTCCCATTATTCCAGATCAGGTGATTCTGTATGATTTCTTGTGGTACTTCTGACCCACTGGCTTCTACATTCCTTGTTCCCTATATTCTGCAGCATTTCCCAAGCTCTGCTTAATGTTTGGCTATGGGTCTGCATCTGTTTCTATCAGTTTCTGGATGAATCATCTTTGATAACAACTGGGCTACTTACCAACTGGGGTCCATAGACCTAGCCTGGCCTCTGGTTAACTGAAGTCTTCTTCCGAAGTTGTAGGCCAGGATATGGGCTCAAGGAAAATTTTGATTTGTTAAAGAAGGGAGACAACTCCACTACCACAAAGAGTATCTTAAAAACTCAATATTAATTATTAGTTCTGTATGTGTTTTCTTTTAAATTTTGTATTTCCTCATAGTTCTTCATGTTTCCACTGGTGCTTGTGTATTGTGAGGGCTCATTAAGATCATTCTATAGTCCTTTGGGTGTATAGAATGGGACACACCATTGTAGCTGCTTTTTGAACTTTTTTCAACATTTTATTATGTATGCATTTGCATGGATGTGTATGAGATGAGAAGAGGACTGTGATTTCCTATTCATGGGAAGTTTATTCTTCTCATGTATCTGGAGCCTTTTAAAGGAAGAATATCTATTGAAGGAAATTATCAGAGCACTGTGAGTGGGATTTGAGAGGTTCAACAGTTTGTCATGCAGAAATTAAATACAATGACCAAGACAGACATTGCATTAGAAATAGAGAAGATTATGGCCATAACAACTGCAAGTAAAACAGTGCATTTTCCTGGCTCTTGTTGCTTCTTCTATTCCAAGCCTACATTCTGACACATGTGAGGGCTTCTGAGACAAGGTGTTCTCCCTACATGTGCTTACCAATGCTTCTTCTCTTTCTGCTTCCTTCTGTGGAAGAGCTGAGGTCTAAAGCAGCCAGTCTGAGAGACAGTCATTAGCTGTGATTCCATCCTGTCACACGTTTTTCCTGTGTAGTTTAAAATGTTCCTTATATCTGTTGGAAATGAAGATTAGAGTTTTAGGGTCCCACTATTAGAATTAGTGCTCTGTGTCTAGTTCCAGAAATCTCTTGGCTTTTGATGTAGATTAATGCTCGCAAGTACTGTCATACAAAACAATATAAGAAAATCTTTTCAGGGAAAGTCTGTGTTGTGAAAGCATGAATGACATGGACCTTTCCTGCAGTGATTTTGCTATTCTTCAAAAGTCAGAGGCATTCTAGTGATACTCCCTGTTTCCACTTCTGCTACAAATTCTGTGCTCCTTAACTGTGTGCTCTAGAACAGCCCCATTTTAAAGATGTTAGAAGTGTTATCACTAGCTGAGTGGTGGCGGTGCATGCCTTTAATCCCAGAATTCAGGAGACAGAGGCAGGAGGATCTCTGTAAGTTTGAGGCCAGCCTGGTCTAGAAAAGCTAGTTAGAGGACAGGCTCCAAACCTACAGAGAAGCCCTGTCTCAAAAAATGTGTTATCACTAATGAATTCTGAGTACTGTGCAGCTATGATCTTCAAAGTATTCTTTAGAAGAAGTATGGCACAGTGAAAAATTCACTTACTATCTTTTAAACAAACCCAGAGTCCGTACACCTTAAAAAAAGCCAAAGCAGATAGAAACATATCTTTAAAATATCTGTTTTATATGTAATCCTTAGCTAGATTTATCATCAATAAACAAGTTTTTAGGAGTTTTATTTGGCTTTAAAAATTCTTAGGGCATATGTTATTATTTTTCCTATGCAGCACAATTTTCATTGATACTACAAGGAAATCTAAATTATATCCATTTGGCATAATTTGATGCAGAATGTTTAGGTTTGGGAAAAATAAAAGCCACAGATTATCTCAGTGAAAATGGTGAAAAAACACATTCTTTTGCTTTTTCTTCCCCCCACCCCTCCTCTTTTTGTTTTTCAAGACAGGATTTCTCTGTAGCTTTGGGGGCCTATCCTTCAACTAGCTCTTGCAGACCAGGCTGGCCACAAACTCACAGAGATCTGTCTGCATCTGCCTCCTGAATGTTGGGATTAAAAGCATGCACCACCACCGCCCGGCAATAAGGAGGAAACCCATTCTTAAAAGACTCTTAGTGCTTTAAAGAGATAGTATAGATCCTGCTCACAGGCCTCAAATAAAGTCATACATTTTGGGGTAAAATTGATGATATGGAGTAGCTATACTACTATAGATTCTATACTGATCATATGATGATGGTCTTTCTGTATCTATGATATCAATACCTTAACTTACTATTATGCTAAATAAAATTGTATGAATATTAAAATGTCAGAAAAGTTGTTTTGTCATTTTAAATACATGATATGACCTTTAGATGAAGTAGAATGCATATAAGTAAATTCTTTCTTCTCTTACTAAAGGTAAGCCCATTTAGAAAATTACATTTAATTTGCTTTTCAGATATTTTTTCTGAACAATTTGCTACCTTAATTAGATAACATCTCTTTGTATCAGAAGGATTTAGACTTCTTGTTCTTTAAATAAACAAGAGAAAAAACTTAATTTTGATAAAGAGCTGAAAAATCAGAAAACAAATCCTTTAGTGTGTTAAATTTATTCCACTAATCTTTGGACATTAATGATACCTGTGTTCAATTCTGTGGTTACTTCTTCCATGTTTATTTTTGATATAATTGATTTATTATTAAAATTTGTTGACTGAGAATTTAGTCCTGCCTGGTCCTGCAGTCATTCAGTCCCAAAAACCACAGAGAGGTCTACATTAATCATAAACTGGTTGGCCTATTAGCTCAGGATTCTTATTAAAGCTTATAACTTATGTTATCCCAAAATTCTTGTCCATGTTAGCCACGTGATTTGGTGCCTTTTTCAGCAAGGTATTCTCATCTTGCTTCCTTGGTGTCTGTATGACGGCTGCAGACTGAATCTTACCTCTTCCCAGAATTCTCCTGTTCTCATTGTGCCTCCTCTACTTCCTGCCTGGTCACCTCACCTATACTTTGCCTGGCTACTGGTCATTCAGTTATTTTATTAAACAAGTATAAGAAACAAATATTTTGGGCTGGAGAGATCGCTCAGTGGTTAAGAGCACTGACTGCTCTTCCAGAGGTCCTGAGTTCAATTCCCAGCAGCCACATGGTGGTTCACAACCATCTGTAATGAGGTCTGGTGTCCCCTTCTGGTCTGAAGGCATATACTCAAACATAATAATGTATACATAACAAATAAATGAATATTTTTTTAAAAAGATATTTTTTCTTGTTTCATCTACTGCAAGCAAATTTCAAGATGTCATTGTTTTTTACTGCTGAGTAGTACTCCATTATGTAAATATACGAAGTTTTCTTTGTCCATTTTTTGGTTATGGGGTATTGAGGTTCTATTCCAGTTCTGGCTATTACCAATAATGCTGTTATGAACATAGTTGAACAATAGTAGAGAGGGTCCTTGTAGTATGAGTAAACATACTTTGGGTATATATGCAAGAGTGGTATTGCTGGGTCTTGAGTTAGGTTGATTCCCATTTTTCTGAGAAACCAGCATACTGATTTCCAAAGTGGCTGTACAAATTTGCACTCCCACCAGCAATGGAGAAGTGTTCTCCTTACTCCACATAGATTTTAACTGAATAGAGGAGATATTATTCATCACAATTTGCTTTAGTCCTGTGAGCTTGATTCACTATTAAGTATAAAAGTTCACACCATTAGCTTTGTGCTGCCTTTGCAAAGTACACATAATGAAGTAGAGGATAAACAGCGTAAGCATTCTGCCTGCAATTTCTGTCTCTGTCTCTGTCTCACTCACACACACACACACACACACACACACATACACAGAAACACACACCAGCCATCTTCCCTTTCATGAACAGTTCGCATATTTGCCTGCAAGGGAGAAGAGTAATCAATAATGATGACAAATGTCATATATAGCTCACTGAGAAGAGGCATATTATATGGACATTAGATGAGAATTATATAAAATTCCCCTTGAAATGCCACACAGTCATTGATGAATGAGATCCTTCAAGTCAGGTCATGCCAGAGTAGCTTTAGACAGCAAAATGGTTCTGCCCATGATTAAATACGTAAATCTTTGTCATCAAATACAGCTATTGTTTACACTTGCACTGCTATTAAGGGTAACTGTGTACAAATATGCTATACTACTTGAAAACCTCTGAACAGTAAACACACCTGTGGGAGTATGGGTCTAGGCTTTTAGTCTGATGAGACTAATATCAATGAACAAAATTAGAAAAATGACAGGCACCATTCTCTGGTTGAATACATAAATCAAGAATATTTCACACTAATCTTTAGATATTATAACTTAAGAATAATTTAATAATCATCAATAGGAGTATACATGTACAATCAAATTTTTAATATGTGCTTACCAATCTATCCTCTATCACCTACATGCATATCTATTTATATGTATGTTCAGCTATTATTATTTTAGAAAAATCTTTTTGTATTGCCCCTTTCTAGTGCTCTGATAGCATGTTGTATTATCATCATTATTATTGATCTTGCTCTCAATTCTCTACATCTATATTTATCTCTCTATATCTCTATGTTTATATATGTATATATATATACATAAGTCTATGAATAAACTAATTTGTGAGAAACTGTAGACTAATTTTATCTATTGTATCTAAATTTTAAAATTTATTTTTAGAATTGATTGATATTTTTTCCTAAATATCAGTTTATGACAAATCTGTATTTTTGAAATGCTGATAAGCACTACTATTAAAGCATAAGCAATATTTCTAATGAGAAAGTAAAAAAGCTTTTTGTTTTGTTAGTTGAACTCTGTAATCTGCAAATTAAACATTCTCATATGATTGTCAATGGAATTTAGAATATGTACATTTTTTTTATTCTCTGAATATTGGTCAATGGGTTTTACCAATCCATTCTAGGTAACCCTAAAAAGTAAGTAGCTTTCTGACTGATTTCAGTTATATTATCAATAAGAAGTCCAATACTTCTAAATTATTTTGACTAAGGATTGTGTCTCTTCTTTCTACTCACATATATAGAGTAATAGAGACTTACAAACACTCCACTATGGCTTTTATTTGTCACTGATATGCCTGAAATATTAATCCAGTAAGAAGACTCATATTAAAAGAACACAAGTGTATTCTGTCAGAGCGATATTAGACAAAGAAATCTGTCACAGTCAAAATGTTCTTTTTAGCGACAAACCATAACAGTGACTGTTTCTAGTAATCAGGTTTCTACTCTGTCTTTATAAAACTGCATATTCTGAAAATTCACAATGTTGAACTAACAGACTGAAACATTTCTCAGATGTTTACTTCTCCTAGTTTAGAGTTTCAAAGGTGTCTAGCGTAGAAATTTCAAAACCAGAAAAGTGGGTAAAAACCAGTATTTTGCCATATCATCACTTTTGGGCAACCACTTTTCCTTAAAATCTTGGAGTGTTATTTCTGTATTTTCAGAGACCACCTCTTATATTCCTATAAGCATGTAGCATCTTCCATTTCCACTTGGTTCATTTCTTTTCCATTCTCACTGTGAGACTGTGAGATGATTTTTGTCAGGAGGGCTCAGAAATCCTGTCAGTTCACTGTGAATACATACTTTTGCTTGACTCTTGTGGTTGCTTTGGTATCATTCCCACTGAGACTGGTGCCAACAAAATTCTTTACAGATGGGTGTTGGCTCAAGTCACCATCTAGCAAAGTTAAGTTTTTCCAGGACATCTCTGCTAAGATACGCACACTGCCAAAGATAATGGCTGCTTATAGACATGATCACTTTAGCCTTAATAAGCAGTGTTCAGAAACTGCAAACGGAGATTTCTTTCTCTGGGTCATATTGCTACGGTGGACTCAAAGCTCTCTGGGTCACTAGTAGTTTCTCATCTTTTGATAAAATATCTTCAGTTTTCAATTTTGCTCACTCTCTCTGTCTGTATGTTTGTATTTAATTTTGCTCATTCTCCCTTTATAGATTTGCCTCTCTGTTTTCTGTCTCTGACTGTCTGTCTCTTGTTTGTGTGTGGTGTGTATGTGCATGACATGTATATGTGGTTTGTTTGTTCCCATGTGTAAGTGCATTTGGCTTTGACTTTGATTCCCTCATTGTTTCTGGCCTGCCTTCCTAGGAAGCCTGCATGAGTTTCCTACGTCCTGGGTTATAAGAGATATAGGCAATCTGAATAACAAACAGGAGAATCCTTTGTTGGAACAGCTGAGCCCACTTGTTACAACCATGTAGACTGACCATGGAAGACCCCAAACATTCTGTCTCTTACAGTCTTAACAGACTAAACATAAAATGGAATTTTTACTGGAGAAAAATTCTCAAAACAGTATTTGCCAATGTGCTGGGTATGAACTTAAATGTGTCTCTCACTCTGTAATGCATAAGAAGATGACCATAAGATTTGCATTATTGTTTGTCTGTTTCCTTGACAATCCTTTCCATTTATAGTTTCTGTTTTGCTTTCCCATTACAGTTCTCCTCAGGACATAATGAAAAGTCATCTAAATTATTTGGCCTTAATCAGTTAAAGTATTGAAGAGTTTATAATTACAAAATCATATGTACTAGTCAGGGTTCTCTAGAGTGACAGAACTTAACAGAATCAATTTTTCTTTCTATATAGAAAGGGGTTTATTAGAATGACATAGGCGTGGTCCAGATAATCCAACAATGGCTGGGTAAGAACAGGAAGTGCAGGAATTCAGTAGTTACTCAGTTCAGAAGGCTGGATGTCTCAGCTGGTTTTCCAAATATGCTTGAATACTGAAGAAGTAGGCTCTAATGTACATAAAAGAATGGCTGGACTAGCAAGGTGAGGGCAAACAGGTAACAAGCAAAATCTTCCTTTTTCCATGTCCTTACATAGACTTGCAAGCTCAAAAGATCTGTAGTAAAAGTGAAATTTTGCACTTCAAGACTAAGATTAAAGATGTGTCTTCCTACCTCAAAGATCCAGATTAAAAACAAATCTTCCTATTTCAAATTAAGTGAAATTTCCTCACAGGGGTACCCTCCATTATTGGGTTTTTCTTAATTACAGATGTAGTCAGTCTGACAACCAAGAATAGCCATCACATTATATTTATGACAACTTTTGAAAGGTAATCTTTTTTTTCAATAAATTTCTAACGTCTTAGGAGCCTGTATCTTCTTGCTGTGCTGTTCCTGTCACAATATTGAGAGTCTTCATTACACTAGACTGCTTTGAGATGTAAGATTAGAAATGCCTTTAAATCATTAAATGTTCCAATCAATGGAAACTACTTCTCTGAGATAAGGAAATAAAGCATCTGGTTTTGTATGCAGTGAATAGTAGTTTGAACCGATTCGATTATTCCTCAATTAAATTCTATAGTGTACCACTTGAAAACTAAATGGGTCAGTACTTTCTGTGTTAATAGCTAAAGATAATGTTGTAAAAGCTATTGAGTGCTTTTAAATAATCTTCTTTAAGGAAATGATCCATGTGTTTGCATACCATTAGCTGATAGGTATTAATAAAATTTATGATTTATTAAGCAATTGAAAATTCTTTTAGAAACAAAAGATCCATGGCTGGCATGAAACTTGTGAATAAATTCCAGTTTTAAACTAAATTTAATATTTCTTCTTACTATATATTTCAAAGTCAATATTAATAAATAATTTTCTTTTAGTAATATTAATAAAAGGTAATTTTTTTAAAAAAAAGGATATTACCACTCTTCACCCCCTCCCCCCACTCCACTACCCATCCCTCTCCAGTCTGAAGAGCAGTCAGGGTTCCCTGCCCTGTGGAAAATCCAAAGTCCTCCCCGCTCCATCCTGGTCTAGGAAGGTGAACATCCAAACTGGCTAGGCTCCCACAAAGGAGCGGGGGAAAAGGGAGGCGGGGAGGAGGCAGAAATTTTTTTTTCAATAAAAAATTATATTAAAAAAAGAGTGGAGATATGTATATTCTTAGTAGTGTTTTTGCTTTCAAAACAACAATGTTCTATCTATCCATGTAACCCTGTTTCGATGTTGTTGTTTTTGTTGTTGCTGTTGTTGTTGTTGTTCTGGGACATGAGACTCTGCAATCTCTGGGAGGGCACTCTACACACAAATCCATGCATATGCAAGACTCGTGTTTTCCTCTAATAAACCCAATGCATTCATGTGTCAAAAAAAAAAAAAAGGATATTACCAACAAACCACAGAAATCTCCAGTCAAAGATTACTGCAGTATTAACACATGATTTCCAAGTTAAATGTATATTTCAATAAATAGCAAATAGTTTTAATATGGTATTTACTGCATAAAGTTCTTTTTTGTTTATCTAAATTTCAACACTAGCTATGTTAGTAACTTTGTGATTTTGCACCCACCATCCCAACTGCTTCTGTCTCATAAGTCTTCTGTCCAAGCAATTCTCATCTTACTTAACGATGGCCCCAACATACAAGAATATAGGTTCTGGTACACTCTTTTTATTATGCTCAATTTTCTATATAATATCTACGGAAGACAATCATAGATGTTGTAGGGAGGTGCTTGTTGGTCCCTGGCTGCTCAACCCCAAAATAATCACACAGAAACCATATTATTTAAATCACTGTTTGGCCTATTAGCTCTAGCTTTTTATTGGCTAACTCTTAAACATGTTAATTTAACCCACTTCTATTAATCTGTGTATCGCCATGTGACTGTGGTTTATTTACCAGCTAAAATTCCGGCATTTGAATCCCGTGGGGCTACACGGTTTCTCTCTGACTCTGTCTCTTTTCTCCAAGCATTCAGTTTAGTTTTTCCCACCTAGCTCTGTTCTTCCCTGTTCTGCTATAGGCTAAAAGCAGTTTCTTTATTCATTAATGGTAATCACAGCATTCACAGGGGAATCCCACATCACATAGAAACTTGTACTGATGAACTTAAATAAGCTTGGCCCTCATAATTATTTCTTTTCTTCATTCATTTTCTTCCTCTTCACTTCATTCTGTCCAAGTTTCTCATTTCTTTCTCCTTTCCTCTCTTCCTCTCCTTTTCCATATCATATGAATGTCTACTTACTGGTGTCCCATTGAAGTCATATTTGTTGTTTATCTTTGCCTCTGTGTGGGATTCATTGGGTTGTTTTCAGTTTTGTTCTCTCTCTCTCTCTCTCTCTCTCTCTCTCTCTCTCTCTCTCTCTCTCTCTCTCTCCTCTCTCTCTTTCTCTCTCTCCATGGTTTGCTATTTTGATATAGGGTATCATTGTTTATATCTGACTGTCCCGGAGCTTACTGTGCAGAACAGACAGACCTTGAACTCACAGCGATCCAGCTGCTTCTGCTTCCCAAGTGTTGGGATTAAAGGTGTGTGCTACCGCTTCCTGATTTCAGTTTTGTTCTCTTATAATTTACTCAATGACTTTGTGATGTGGTCATATATTTTCCATTTTGTTACTTAAATGTTTACAGATTTGTGCCAGGTTTACTAGGTATTAAGAAATGTAGTTCTTAATATTTTCTTTATTTAAAAAATAGAAATGATTTTCCAAATATCACACTAGGTCTTATTTTGGAGAAATGCATTTTAACCTTTTTTTTTTTTTTGCTCTAGGTATCAGTAGACTAGAACAGACAATAACTATTCAAGCAGACTCCTTTATAGCTAAACAAGAAAGTAGACTTTTTTTTTACGAAAAGGAATGTGGCATATAAATATCTCTTTATTTGTGACAAGATTATGTCATGATATGTCCAACCAGAAGTTGAAATTTTAAATAATTTCAAAATTGATTTTGAAAACCTAATTCCTCAAATTCCTGAGTTTACTCATCTTGGATATTTCTAACTAACAGTTTTTATACTTCAGCAAAGCATATGATACAAAATTTATTGTCATAATAAATTGTTAACTGTCTTGGGTAATTTACTAGATTATTCTCCAACTTCTGATAAAGTAGAAATTGGTAGAGTATTAGCTGTTGACCTTGAAGGCAAATGCAGCTTTATGGCTACTGATCAAATTCCTAAAGGAAAAACCAGGCTGCACAGACTTGCCAGGACCTTGTTGGGCCACTGAAATTTCATAGTAATATCAACTGCATGCATATTGCAATTACACTACCATAATACTGAGAAATTATTAGTTATCCTCTTGGGTACTTGTGGCCCTTACATAGTGCTAAACCTTCCAGTTATAATGCAGTTGTGATATGAAGGCCACAATGCTAAAAAATTCTAAGAGTATCTTCTCATTCATTCATTCATTTAAGCACAGTATCCTCCATTAGCTGCTGTTGGTGGAGCAGGGTGCACATGAGCAGTAGGACATACTGTTCTTTGAGTTTGTACCTGTGAGACAATGGCTGAGTCAATGCATGAGTCAGAGATGATTTCCCTTGTAACTATAAACATACACACTTTAGCAGGCCAGTCTTTAGTGGAAACACAGGCAAATAATACATGCCAATAGATAACAATTTGAACAAAAGAAAGTATGGCATATGCCAATTAGCAAATTCTCCATAAATAGACAACAAATATCTACTTGTTCTCAGATTTTGATAACAGTTCCTTGATTCATCCTGGAAAAAAATTGAAGCCATAACATAGTGAATATAACGACCATGGTTCCCTATGGATATGAAATAGCTATTATTGGTTTGAGACAAGAGCAGCTATAGGATAGGGAATGTATCAGTGTTTTAAATATATTTATATACATATATGTGTGTGTATCCCAATGTAGAAACATTTAGACACTTCAATGCACATTGGAGACATGCTCAAGACAATTATAAGTTTGTGGAAACAAAAACAGAAATTCAGGAGAAGAATTCAGTTTCTCAGTGCTAAGAGTTACACAGAGAGTCATGTACTAAGTCCATGATTACATTCAATCCATAAAACAGAGTAAAAGCCCTTGAAAATGTTCTGGATTATGTAATTAATAGAGAATGAGTAGAGAGTGAGCCTCTACACAGTGGAGAGCAAAGCAAGGCCTGTCAGCCTACTAGACATTGCTCTCTCTTACAGTCATTAAATAGGTTCATAATGATTCAATAGGTATTAGCCTAGAATACTTATTGAATTTCTCTCAGTAACTGTAATCAAATTTTTAGCGCATGGTTTCTTAAATACAAAATAAATGCTAACAGAGAATGTTAAACATTTTTTAAATCATGCATGATTTAGATATTAGATATCAAGTAATCTGTCCAAGCTTGTTGGGAAAAAAGGCAATAATAGTAAGGCAGTGATAATTGCTCAATATGTCTTGGCTAAACCCTGGCAGCATGTTATATTTTCACTGTAATGATCATGTAAAGTACTTTCATGTCCAAAAACAGGTGTGTGACTTTAAGCAGAATATCTGGCCTAGCCAAGGTTCAATAAACATTTACAGTAGCCAGAACATCTCTATACCTTTGTAATTCTACAGCCTCACACAAATTAATCTGTTTACCACATTCCTCTATTTTATAACATTATAATTGCCCCAATTTCAATGGTTTATTCAAAAGGTTAAAACAGCAAATGTCACTTAAAGAGGTGCTTTATAATAATCAGTTGTACTGAAATATACAAGTGTGTGTTTGTTTTATGATAGCATCAGAAAAGCAGGCATTGCTTGCAGCACACTAATATTTGTAACACTATGTTACAATGTGTTCTTCTTTTATATTGATATTGCCTCTCTGATACTGACTATATTTTTGCAGAAAGTGCTTCTTTTCAGTTAGTTAATAAACTGCTGGGAGATTATCTCACCTATAAATATCAGGGAAACAACACCCATGAAATGTCATCAATATGGCTGCCTAAACAAGGTCTAAAAAAGAATGACATCATAGACACAGTAACATATAATGTGTACATCTCATGGCCCCACCCATAGACAAAGTACTACGGACACTAAGCAATGCTGAGAGCAGGAGAAATAGTTTTCTCCAGAAAATAGCACACCAATTGGTTATCTGATACCAGATGATCAGTCCTGAAAATATATACATTCAAATAACATTTCACAGACATAGTGGTTTGTATTTATATTTTTATAAACTCCTAAATATATACATACTCGTGTGTCTGAGCTTGTAACAACAATCAAAGAAAATAGGTCAGAAACCAAATTTGAGAGAGAAAAAGGTAGAGGGTTACATGGGATCAATTAGAGGGAGGAAAGAAAAAATTAGTAATGATAAAATAAAAATAATTTAAAGTAATAAACAATAGAGATGATTGGGTCCTTAAGTGGCATAATTATTAATGTATAAAAATTATTAACACCAAATATATGATCTTGAATGTGTTAAGGAAGTTCCTTGAAGATAGACTATGGTATAACATGGGGAATTGCGGTACATATGTGTTAGATAACTTAGAAATCCATATCTTATGTCATCCAAGGAAAGTCAACCTAATATCTAAATTAATTGTGATATTAGTAGATGCCCACTGATTGATGGAGATGTCCCGTATCCTCTGTGTGATATTAGAGTTGAAGCCATGTGTGGCATCATGTCTGAAAGGCTGCATTTTAAAGACCGCACTACCAGGATTTAAATTTAGATCATTTCACATGGCCGTTGAGTAATACATGCTAGAACTGCATTGCACTATGTGAGTCTGTGGTGGAAGAACACTGAGAAACCACATTTGCTTTGAGAAAGAAGTTGCCCCTCACTTTTTCTGTGACTGCTGAAACAATTCCCCTGGGTAGAGTGTATCCATAAGGCAGACTAAGGAAGAGGCCACTGATTAGATGGCCTGGATTTTGTTACATATGTGTAACTAATTTTCGCTTTTTTTGACCTTCAGTTGTGCAGGTCCATTAGTTGACTTTGAATGAATTCTCTCCAGTCCCCTGCCCTATAACACTCTCTTTGACATACTGATCACCTTCCTTTCTCACAGTACTTAATGTATTGGATCTACCATAGCACCAAGGAAAGCAATACATTTTTAAAATAAATGGATTTTCAAAATAATTGTTCCCTTTCCTTACTGATGTATGACAATGATTTCCTAATGTCCATCTGATAAAAAAGCCATGAATCTCAGAAATAAAATTTTTGGGAAAAAGTATCCTTAATCTCAAATATCTCAAATAAAAAAGGCCTTAAGTAATAATGGTTTTACCAAGATTTTTTTTTCTTTTTTTTTTCTGTCTTGTATTTCGAATGTTAGAGCTATCAGAATGTTTCAGACCATGCCTCTTTAGATTAATCATAGTTAAATTTCTTTTCTGCAATGTTACATGGTTTCTTGAGTATTAATCTTTATGTGGAGTCAAAAATAATCTGAAGGAATGTAAAATATATCAGAATGTTTATTATATTATCTAAAAATTATTGCATGATGATTTAGATATGTTTTCATGATATATGGTATCAAGCTAATGAAATGAATCATTAAAACACCAAATTATATACAGTAAATTATATATTTTACCACAAATGCATTTTGGGTCACATTGATATTTTCCTAATATTACTTAATTCTGAAAAACACTACACACTAAATTGTCACTGACTATATATTTGTTTTTATTTTATTTTTTAGTTTTTTTGAGACAGTGTTTCTGTAGCTTTGGAGCCTGTCCTGGAACTCACTCTTTAGACAAGGCTGGCCTCGAACTCACAGAGATCCACCTGCCTATGCCTCCCGAGTGCTGGTTTTAAAAATGTGCACCACCACCACTGACTCACTGGCTACTTCTTAACCATAAATATTTTAGAGTGAATCTATTCTGCTAGCTCCATCGGTCCTAATTGGGTGTGTCTGCATTTAAACTTTGTGTTTCAGA
>NW_026068015.1:1407659-1413285 GCF_014885135.2 Alexandromys fortis
GCATGAAGTGGCTTCGAGTACCTACGGGGTCAGAGGGTCTGCTTCCCTGAAAGTAGAGTTGCAGGCTTTTGAGATACTTGGTGTGGGTGTTGGGAACTGACCTCTTCGGATCTTCTAAACAAAACTATTGAGACAATTTTCAGCCTGTGGTGATGAGCATGCCCTCATCGGCTCATGCATTTGAATACTGACCCACAATTGCTTAAATGCTTTAGGCAGGATTAGGAGGTGTGGCCTTGTTGGAGGACATATATCAGGACTGGGCATGGAGATTTTTTTTTTTTTTTTTGAGACAGGGTTTCTCTGTAGCTTTGGAGCCTGTCCTGGAACTAGCTCTTGTAGACCAGGCTGTCCTCGAACTCACAGAGATCCACCTGCCTCTGCCTCCCGAGTGCTGGGATTAAAGGGGTGCGCCACCACCGCCCGGCTTGGGAATTGAGGTTTTAAAAGTTCATGCATTCTTAGTTCTCTGTTTGTCTCATCATTGCTCTCTCAGGAAGCAAACTTTCAGGGACTATTCTAGCATCATTCTTGCCTGCCAGCTGGCAAGCTCCCTAACAGGATGATCATGAATTCACTCTCTACTGATATAAGCACACACACCCCAAACTCTTTTGTATGTCATTGTCTCTTCACAGCAATAGAAAACCAACTAAAACACAACTCCTTCTTTGTTTCTTTTAAGATTGTGGCTTGATTAATAAGCAATTGTTCATATTGATTGCATGTTACAGACTTCAAAAAATTTTTTCTCTGGGAGTGAATATTTTAATGCAGTTTTCAAGTTTTGACAACGACTACTTTAACAACACAAGAATAGTGTGTGGTCCATCTGTATGATTTATTTTTATAGTAAATAATTTGTGGAAGATTAGGCTAATAAATGTACTCCCAGTAGTCAGCTAATACAGGTTGAGAAACCTAAGTGAAGATAATGAAAATGAGATAAAATTATAAATCCAGAAGTTATAAGTATGGCACATGCAACATGCAAAATCCCAGACAAAAGAGGAACACCATGAGTTTGAAAATCAGGGCAGGTTTTGAAAGCCAATGGAATTGATGCAAGATATAAATAATTAGAATAATTCCATAGATGAAAAGAGGGCAGTGGCCAAGAGGATAAGGGTCAAGATATTTTAAACGATGATCGGAGAGCAGTGCAGTAAATCGGGAGACACTGCAGTTTTTAACTCCAAGAAACCACAATATGTTTCTTAGTTTATATCAAGCTCTGTCCCCCTGAAGCTTTACTATGCACATTCATTGAAAGGTATTTAAAACACAGATTATTTTCACCCATTCACAGAGATTCTAAGTCAGTTTAGTCTTAAGCAGTGACTGAGAATGTTCTTTTTCTATGAGTTCCAAGAAGTGGTGTCAATATCTGTAGCTCAGTGAACTTGCCATCTCCAGCTAAACGTTCACTGTGTTAGCCTCTTCCTCTCAGTAAGGGAGTGTCAAAATTGTGAGCTCTTTCACTTTCTTTATTAGCAGAAACCTGTGATATACACGGAGATATTCTCTGAAGACATTTCTAATACACAGAGTTAGATCACTAAGAAATTATAGTGGCTTGATCATGAATTACAGGAAACTGTAATGTTCTGCCTGAATCCAAGTCAGGCTCATGAGAAGATACATAAAGACTGGGGTTTCAGCAAAGACAAGGTTAGTAGAATTGTAGCAACAACTGAAATTAGGCAGGTGTGGGTCAATGGGAGTGTTATCATAGCTGATAGAGTGTGGGAGCCATGAAAGAAAAGCTGGTCAGGGTTAATACAAGCATGAATGCAGATGGTACAGACATACACAAACTTTTGTTTTCTTGAATTTCTGTCTCCAGTTCATGCCCACTTTGACTAAAACCAACCAGAAGCTACTGTGCTGGGGCTTGGAGGGCAAAGCAAATTGCATGTTCTTCAACACAAATGACTTCACAGAAGTCTGATGGTGGGAGGGGACCTAATACTGTTCTCCTTTTTATTTTAAACCTCGATTCTGGTTTGCTACACAGATTGGCACCACCTGCCATTTTTCTTCTGTATTTGGAGAGGAGTAAGTTGAGCCTGGCTCAGCATGCCATGGGGAGAGCAGTCTAATTGCTTACTTATCGGGATCTCAGAAGTGTTTTTAGAGACTCCCAATTGTTTGGGGAAAAGTTCAAATACTTCTGCTGCAGCAGAACCATAGGCAAAATGTTCTCATAACTCAAAAATGCTGTTAAAAGCCTATTGTTTGCTCTGAATATAAGGAGATAAATGATTGTCCAACTTGAGCTGCACAGGGACGATTTGCTCTTTCTTTCTGCCTTGACTTCTAAGGCCCAGAGCTCTTGTATAAATACCAGGAAGGCACCAGGAGCTCAGTTGTCTCACCACCAACGATGAAGCACCCTTTAGAATGGTTTTAAATACTGCAGGGTAGTTTAACTGTGATAAATACCAGCACTATTTTACAATTCTCCGTTGCAATCCTGGGAATGCCTTTATTACATCTAGGACCTCTTCTTAGTCCCTCTAGAATCTCTGTGGCAAGATCCCAGTCATATTTATTCCCTGGCTATAGCAGTAAGATGATGTCTGACATTCAAGATATCAGGAGCATCCCAATTGTCTTCTTAGCCTTAAGTCCTCTGACTTTTGAATAAACACCCTCAATTTCAGACAAACTAAGTTTTTTTTGCTCAAAATGCCACATATGTAATTTACTCCACACTATTTTCATGAAATTTATTTTTGTTGAAACTACTTTTATATGTAGTGTCTCTCCAAACACTAGTTTTTCTATGAATCCCCTTAATTTGTGAAACATTGCCTTTAAGGATACAGAGTAAAATTTGTAAAATCAGGAATAGAAATAGAGATAAAACAAAATAAGGATTCTGTATTTTGTATGTTTCAAAAACACTGTAAGAGTTTCATTATAGTATGTAATTAAACCCTTCAGGACCAGTTCTAAACATTCTAGAAACTTAAAGAAGCTCCTGGAAGTTTGCATTATCTTATAGTTAAAAATAATTTTAAAATATAGTTTAGATTCAAAGCAAGTGGTTATTAACTCCACTGACTTATAGAGAAAAGTGTGTATGGGTCTTGGTACTGAATCACTATATGGCTTGTATAAGTGATTTCTTTAGCACTGTTTTCTTCTTCTGCGAAATAGTTACTATGTAACCTGCTCAAGGAACACTTTCAAGGTTCACATCCCTGAAAGGGATGAAACCTGGTAAATTAAAAGACAATTTTGATCTAGGAATGAAGCTCATTGGTAGAGCACCAACCTATTCAGCTGTAGCCACAGGCTTAGTCTCCATCATTGCATCGATGATAGATAGATGATAGATAGATAGATAGATAGATAGATAGATAGATAGATAGATAGATATAGAAAGAAACAGACACACAGACCACAAATTTTGCTCACAATTCTTCACTAGTGTTTTCAGTGATCTTACGTGGTAGAAAATAAAAAGTATGTATTATGGCTCAATTAAGTTAGAAAGAAACAGAAACCCATGCTATAATTTAAACTCTTCAGGACCCTGAGTTACTACTGAGCAATAGAGAAGGGAACTTCCCCTGAAATTCATTCAGGCTGCAAAGCAGGCAACCACATGTGTAAATGTATGCATATGGACATGAATAGGAAGCTTGTTAATCAACATAAAAAGTTTCTCAAAAATATACATGAAATAAAGAATACTAACAGATATGTAAGATCAAAGCAGTAAACACTGAGGAAAGAGGTTGAACACCACCAACAAGAAGAGATTAAAATTAAGATTACATTTAGTATATGAAAAAATGCCATTAGATCTTCATCACTGTGAGGATGTAAGCTACAAGCACTTCCAAGCATTTTAAATTTCAAGGCAAATCTTTATTTTAGGAATATAACACTCTACTCAACAACACTAGAACCACACATAAGGGAAAAAGAGAGATGAATTGTTTAAAAGAAATGCATTTATTTCTGGAACTGAGTCTAGAAATAAACCATCCACCTTTGACCTCATTTAGAAGACAAAAAGTTATGTATCTTAATATGATAGATATTTGTGGCATTCTTAGGGTGAGTGAGCAATGTATCTTGCTACTTCCCACCATCAAAGCCAAGTGCACCATGATATAGCCTAGCCCTGCATGCCTACTCCATAGGAGCTCATTATCATTGAAATATGTGTCTTTCTCAGCGTGGTTTAATCAAAAAAAATTAAAATATCCTAGAAACAATGAGGACAATTTCCCACAGAAAATCTGCCATAAATTTTGTGACTCTAAACTCAGATCTGGTGAGTCCTTTCTGTTGGTAATGTGATGGAAAGTGCCATATTTTCTGATCTAAGATTTTCTAATGGTCAGTCAAGCAAGAACTATGATTGACAGGTTCTGACAGGTGCCGACATTAAATTACACTGCATCTAAAAGGCAAGAGTGGAGGTGATCACAATCCAAAGAAAGAAGACATTTTGTAAACATCTGAAAAAATAAATTTTAAGCTCTCAATTTATTTCTGCGATGTAAAGGATTTGGGGTTGAGGGATCTATAAAGGACATTTCTTTTCTACTTCCTTATGTGATGTTTTAAGGTATTTTACAGTGCAGTGTACTGCTTTATGGTTTTTATAAAAAAAAAGGAAGCTCCTGATAATCCACACCAAAGCAAAGTAGTAAGTCACTTTCAGTTCTCCAACTGTCTCACTCCAGAACTGAGTGACATTCCCGTATTGTCACTAATGTGAAGCAGTGGGTCATAAATATGTTTTCATAAATCACTTGTGGATTGCCACAGCACAGGTATTCCATTGGAAACACATCTTGAAAATGCATGTGTTGCAGGGTGAGGGTCTGCTTGTTTGTCCTGCCACCTGGCTAGCTTAGCCCCAAAATAACCACACAGAAACTATATTATTTAAATCATCACTTGGCCCATTAGCTCCAGCTTCTTACTGGCTAACTCTTATGTTAATTTAACCCATTTCTTTTAATCTGTATATTGCCACATGGCGATAGCTTACCAGGAAAGATTTTAACTGGTGTCTGTCTCAGGCAGAAGATCCATGGCGTCTCTCTCTGACTCTGCTTTCTTCTTCCCAGAATTCAGTTCCATCTTCCCCACCTATCTAAGTCCTGCCCCTATCAGGCCAAGGCAGTTTTTTTTTTATTCATCAGCCAACACAAACAACACACAGAAAGAAGGACCTCCTACACCATGCATGTGTGTATTGTTTATTGGTAACTCACAATACTCAAATCTTAATGTTTCCTCCAGGACTTGAATAATAACTTTGGGTTCTATGTCACTTACAGCGGCTGGATCTCAGCCCCTGTGAAAGGCATCCAACAATGTGGGGATGAGGTGGGTGTGTGCCTATACACACAGAGGTATTTGGTTATTGATGCTTTGATAGACACCAGTGGTATTCAGGGACCTTCTAATGTCCTGAAAGCTATGTGATACTTTATCTGAACAAAGGTATTGAACTGCTTAAAATGCCAAAGAATTCACTATGAAAGAATGTTCTGGATAAGATTGTTTGACATGCAACAATATCTTGTGGCTCTCTTACTAAAAAACATAATAGAGAAGCATACCTGCCTCATGAATTAATATTTTCATTTAA
>NW_026068015.1:1413336-1427700 GCF_014885135.2 Alexandromys fortis
CCCAAGAGATTCTTTTTTTCCTGAATATTCTACAGTTTCTTAAAGAACAGGAAAAAGGAAAACATTATGAATTCAAAACAGAAATCTACTGCCTTCTTGAACTTCAGCTTTCCTAAACTGCAATGTTTAATCACAACATGTGGAACTCCCAGGCATTCACTGCGAAAGAGGGAACACAGAGATCTTTCTCTTGCCAACCCAGTTGCTGTCATAGAAGGTGAAATCAAAAAAGTCAAGCACAGCCTAAAACACTAATAGAAAAATACCAAAAACAGAGTTTCCCCCCACTTTTTCAATTCGTAGAATAAAACAAATACAGAAAACTGAAAGTGTGTTAGAAAATGGGCAATCAAAACTAAAGAAGTAGAGAGTGAGTGAGCTGAAATTGGAATCTAAAGTGTGTTATAAGAAAGGAGCAGAGCCAGATAGGCAGTGGCATCTGTATCCTTCTTCCCAGTGTTGTCAGGCAAATGTGTATACATGTCCTCTGACATGCACACACCCATCAAACACGGACACACACACACACACACACACACACACACATACTGCTGTGCTCAGAGCTGAGTTCTCACTTTCATATCTGTGATGCTGAGAGCCAATTATTTGCCTCAATGCCTCAGTGGAGGCAAATAATCGACAAGCTTTTGTAATTAGAAAAGCAATTGGATGGATTTCAGTGTTTTTTTTTTTTTTTTTTTTTTTTTTTTTTTTTTTTTTTTTTTTTTTTTTTTACTTTGGGAACTTGATCACCCTATAGCAAACAGAAAACCCTTTGACAGGTGCTCTGTCTAGAGCCCATTCCTCCCAAGTCAAGTTCAGAAGGACAGAGCATTACAAGGGAATTAACAACCTTGCAGTGCATGAGTGTGGCACAGATTATCTTTGTGAAATGTCTGAGTTTATTGCTGCTCTAATGAATTTCCAATCATTTCCAATAAAAGAACACAGTCAACAATGACACACTGCTTTTGATACACTTAAAAACAACAGAATAAAAGAAAAAGATGTTTTAAATGAAATATTCAAATCAGTCACTGATGGTCTATGGCTGTGTTTCCAAAAATATACATTTGGTATCAGAGAAAGTTGATATACTCCTTTACTGTCAACACGAATGAACAAATTGACAAAATTATATTTAACACAATCAGATCTAAGCCACCATGGGTCCTAGAGTTAGTTTTCTTGCCTAAATATTTATTGATGGATCAGAAATTGATGTCATTCACTGGTGAAAAAAAAGGCATTTTGATTGCATTCCTACTTTTATTCCTGATGGATTGTATAGATTCAGCTGTGCTCCAGCTGTGCACTGAATGTTCAGGTTATGTAGAATGTTTCTTTAAGGACAATAAAAAGATGATAGAATTAAAATGCTTCAGTGGCGAAGAAAAAGTGACACTGTGAAGCCAAAGTTGGAGCTGGCACAGAGGCAGCTTTGAAAACAAGTCAGAGTCCTATGCAAGCCAAACTTAGGAGAATTTTCTACTTTCAAGATATCACTTTTTGTTACATCCAAGAATCAGGGATCCTGGTGCACAGAAAGTTAGGATAGGATATGATCCATTGATTTTTTTCTTTATTATTTGAGAATTTCTTATACACATAATATGTTTAGCTTAGATCTATGCCTCATTTTCTTCTCTCTTTTTCCTTCACCACTTTCCAGCCCACCTCCATGCTCTTTATTTTATACCTACTGTTGCCTCTGGGTGTTGCCTCTGGGTGCTGCCCCTGGGTGCTGCCGCTTGGTGCTGCTGCCTCCAAGTGCATGGTTGTAGGTGCATCCTTGAGGAAAACTGACTCTTGTCTCTTTCTGTCCCAGCAGCCCTCAAAGTAGAATTGCTGCAAAGAAAATCTTAAAAGTGTCTTTGTTTTGGTATTACTTACCTTTGATGTTTCATTCCTTAATGAATATTTAGTGTATCATAAAGGAAGATGTGAGAAAGGAATGTACACCAACTGTGAGAATGCACAGGGTTAAATAGTGGAGCGCTCCTTGTTCACACTCATGTGTCATGCACATTCATGCCATCACACAGTACATGCTTCATTTGAGAATATATCTCAAGCATCAATGCCATATTTTTAAAAGTGTGATAGTGATATCATTCCCATATTTTTATATATTTTGCTTATTCTTTAATTGTGGTAATTGATCAATGGAACTTTAAATTAAATAAGATCATTGACTTTCTAACATAGAATATATCTTAGTAACCCAACTGTAGTATTCAGTGATGATATCATGTAACATTGATGATTTGAATTACAAATCAGAATATTTCCTGTGCCCCACCCTGGACTGAGTGTGTGTTATAGGGAAGCACATAAGCTTAAGCCTTACTTCCAGTCTCTAGGTTCCAGAGAACATCATTACCAAGGAAGTCACAATGTCTGGGCATGTTTATAAAAGTTCTGTGTGGGACTTGACCTGTGAATAGCCCTAGTAGAGACAGACAACTAATGCTTGAAAAAATTTAAAACTAGTGCCACTGTGATGTTGAAGCATGCATAGGCAACCTGTATATGGTGGTTCTGTTGAACTTGGCCATAATGGGTTTCATAGTCTAGGTTGATGAGGACTACTGACCAAGTCTCTTCCTCACAACTAATGCTTACACTAGTAAAATTAAAAAGAAGGCAGTTTATCAAACCAGAGACAAAATACATACAGGAGAAACTGATATCATACAGGGGGTAGGGTAGAATTCACATAAGGGTCCAACATTAGAGATCCAAGGTGGAGCCATATTTTGGAGATCCTTCGCTGCTTGCTCTATTCATATTCCTGAAGGTATATGAAGAGGCCAGATGTATAGTTACAAAACATAATCCAAATCCAGCCAAGGTTTCTAGGCCTGAAAGGGGACTCCAGCAACACCTCCGTATCAACCTGAGGCACTGGGCAGTTGGGCACTTGTATGATATCGTTCTGATGAGGAAGCATGGTCCTGCCCAGTGCCATGATGGACTGAGCAGGACAAAGAGACTCACATGCAGGCCTTGGGCTCTTCACCCCAGCTCTGAGGAGTAAATACAAGTTTACCAGGTTCCTGGCTGTTAAGGCCAAGTGAGCACTATTACAGTCCTAGCACTGTTATGCTATTGGAGAGAGAGAGAGACAGAATGGTTCATGTCTTGTGGACAAAGGTATATATGAATAGGAGAAAGAGATGACCAATCAGTTCAGATGGGTGGCTTGATTGCTACCCAGGGCCATGGTGATGTCTGGACCTGGGCTGCTGTTGGGGTTGATGTCTGGGGTCATTGCTCTGAGCCATCTCAGTCTCTGTTGATGTCTGTGGCTCCTGATAGAATGAAAGACCAGGAGGATAGGTTTTTTTTTTACAAGTTGGCCTTGATGCTTACTGTATGCAGCACCAGGGAGAACTGGTCCTGCCCTTCACCTGCTGCGAAATCACTCAAGGTAGAGAGCCTACATCTCACCCGGGTAGCACAATAGACCCTGTTCACAGGGGCATGGGCAGTGGGCTGTGAGGGCCTGAGAATAGAAAAGCAGGCCGTGCCCCTCTTGGATGTCATATGGTGGCATGGGAGATGGAAAGATGCCCTCCTCCCCTCATCCCAACCCATGTTACCAGCATCAGGGAGAGGATCTGACCCAAGCCCAAATCAGCTGCAGCACGTCAGGGAACAGGTCCTGTGCCTTGGCTGGACAACACAGCAGGGTTGACCCTGTAGAGAGGGGCACGAGTGAGCCAGACCTGAGAGTGTAAGAGGGGCATAACAGGTACTGCCTCCATCGTCTGTTGTGTGGTGTTGGGAGCAAGAGAAAGATGCCTTCCCCCCTCGCCCCTACCACTTCCAGTTGGTGTGAGAGCTGACCCTCCCCTTTACCAGCTGCAACACTCAGGAAAGCAAACCCTGTATCTCTTCTACCTAGTATGGGCAGCACAGAGAGGATGACCCTTTTTACCGGGGCACGGGTGACCCAGGCCCAAGAACTTGAGCATGAGAGATCTGGCTCTGCCCCTCATCTGCCCTATAGTGGCATAGGCAGGCAAGAGATACACTCCCCGCGGCCATTCTGCACCAGAGGCAGTTTGGAGAATGGACCCTTAGGTCATCAGAGTAGGAGAGCTGCTCCTTCCCCCTGCGCCAGTTGCAGCACTGGGGAAAGCAGGCTACGAATCTCACGAGGGCAGCACAGTAGAACCTATGCTGTTGCCCGAGGTATGGGGGAGCCAGTCCTGAAACTGTGAGCATGGGGATCCTGTCCCCACTACTCATCTGTCATGGGGTGGCGTGGTCAGGGGAGAGATGTGCCCCTTAACCACTTGCTGCCCGCAATAAACAAGGGAACCAATCTTCACTCTTTACCAGCAATAGCACTGATGAAAGCAGGCACAGCTCCTTGCTTGGGCAGGACAGTAGAGCAGACCCTGTTGGCAGAGACATAGGTGTGCTGCCCCTGAGGGTCCATGAGTAGCATAACTGGCCAGATCACCCTTGTCTGGCACGTGGTGGAAAGTTTTATATTCTTTTTAAAAATGCTGCAAGATCCCTGGCAGCAGTAAAGCTGTAGGTCCCAAATGGTGGTAGCAGGCCATGTGGTGGCAGATAGCAGGCCCTGGGAGCAGCCAGTCCCAGGCAGAGACAGCTGCTGGTCCTAGGCAAGGAGACACATGGCAGGTAGGCAGGAGACAGAGACATGGATAAACACGACTTGCAGAGTGAAGTTGAATATTTATTCAGGGGGTTGTGGAGGGGAAAGGGTGAAGGGGGGAGAGAGAAAGAAGGAGAGATAGAGAAGGGGGGAAGCAGAGAAGTGGGGAGAGAGGCAGAAGCGAAGCTGCCTCTCCAAGAGAAAGATGGGAAAGAGAGCAAGCTCAGGCTGGAAGCTAAAGATCAGCCTGCTTCAGAGGATGGGGGAGGGAGTGGGCGTGGCTTGTCTCTTAAAGAGACAGAAAACCTTAACAGAAAAGGCAAGGAAAAGATGTCCTCTAGCAATTGCCATTACCTGTGGTGGGCCAGGAATCTAACCCTCCCTTTTACCAGCTTCAGTACTGGGGAAAGTGGGCCCTGCACCTCACCTGGGGAGCACAGCAAAGTTGACCCTATTGACAGGTGTAGAGGTGAATCAGCCCAGAGAAAGTGAGTGTGGGAGACCGGGCCCCAGCCCTCCTCTGTGTGGGCAGAGGAGAGATGCCCTCCTCCACCTTTCACCACATGGAGCAGGTAGGAGAGCTGACCTTTAGGTTGTAAGAGCCTGAGAGCTGTACCTGCCCCCTCACTAGAAACAGCACGTGGGAGAGTGACCTTGTGCCTCCTCCAGGGCAGCACCTTAGAGCTGACCCCTCCCACCAAGTGTGGGAGAGCCTATCCTGCAGACAGGAAACCAAGAGAACTAGTTCCATCCCATGTTCATTGCAGTAAGAAGTAACCTAGCAGGAGCAATGCTCATAGCTCACCCTAGTGATGAGTACAGGAGCTGGCTGTCTAACCAAACCTGCAACTACCCAGGACCAGAATCAGGGGTGTGAATTGGCCCACCCCCACCGCAAAATTCACCCCATCTCTGTTCTATTGGAGCACATGAAAGGCCTGGTACTGTAGATTCAAAACTTCAGGATCTCCATGACACAGGACAACAACAGGTTATCCAAGAGGAGTCCCAATGAGAGCCCAGAATCAATAGTGTAGCAGAAACCAGAGGCTTGGAACCAGACTGATGACTTCAATGAACATTTGCAAGTAAAGATGTATGTGACTCACTGTGTTGTACTATGGCTTCTATATTGAAATTTTTCTGCTTTTTTCTTCTTTATTTTATCCTCTTAAATTTTATTGGTGAGGTGGTTACAAGGGCAAAGTGTAGATATGAAGGGACGGGGAAATGAATGGGACCAAGATGCATGATTTAAAGACACAAAGAATAAGTAAAAATAAATTTTAAAATAGTTTAGAGTTAAGTCATGTGGGGAGTTAATGCTCCTCCCAGAGGCATAGATTGTCAAAAACAAACAAACAAACAAACAAACAAACAAACAAACAGAACCAAAAACAGCGCAAGTGTGGGAAGCTTCTCTTCCAGCTGTTTGTCAGGGAGGTCCAAGAGACTCCTCAGACAATACAGGATATTGTTATTGCTCTTGATCCTCCAACAGACTGAAGGATAAAGTCCTACTGCTGAAGACAACACACACTGCAGTACTAAGACATGGAGAAGTCAAGCTGGGACCCACCTAGAACCCTCTTCTCTGGTGGCTAGATTTCACAGTGCTGAGAGGTGCTATGTAGGCCTCCAGGAGAGAAGAGTTACCAACAGTCTTATGCAGATGCGAACCCTCTAAGGTATAATAACGTCTAGCCTAGCAAAATAGGCTTGCTGTACACTAGTGGCATGAATATCTTGGAGGTAGCCAGTAGTTATCTGACTGTGTCTAAGGGCTGCTAAATAGGAAGGAACTCGTGCCTGGTGATGAAAATCTGGTCTAGAACCTGTTGCTGGAGGTGTCACAATGTGGAGGGAGAACCTACTACTTTGAATTGCTAAATGGATGTCTCATTCAATTTGCTTTCTAAATATATATCCTTATAGCAGCTCTCACATATCACTCGATAAGCTTTTTTTTAATAAGGGAAGAACGTTAATGCAGAGAATCATTACTGATTTAGAGCAGAGAATAACAGTGGAGCGCTAATCCCCAGTGGGACATCTATTCACACTTCCTTCTTCCAATGGGACATGTTGCAAGGAATTGGAGACAAAAAGATTGCTAGAACAGGAGGACCAAGAGGGCTGCTGCAAGTTAGTATCTTTTGGAAATGTCAGAAATGTTGCACTCAGGAACTCTGAGGAACTTTATTGCCTCAAAAGACCTGCACATAGTTCAGCCATACAACCTTCCGGTAAAAGGAAACCACTCCTACTTGAGGAATTACAAGCGTTTTATCAGCCCCAAAGGAGAGAGGAGAGAATCAACAATTTAAGTGTGTATCTCCTAGTGGATTGCCCATCTGGTATACCCATGCACATGTAGAATTATTGGTCTCAGTGATTATTATACAGATGAATTTGGGATAGAGACATAGCAAGGGAAGAGTACTGTTGGAGGACTTGGAGTTGGGGAGTGAGGGCAAAGGTGGTCAATATATCACATTCATGTATAAAATACTTAAAGAATAAGTCAAATTAAAATGAAAGGAAAAGTGAAGAGTTTGACACTGGGGAGGCAGAGACAGGTAGATCCAGGTACTCATTGATCAGCTTTCAGAGCCTAATCAGTGAGCTCCATAACAGAGATTTAACCCATCTGAAAACAGACATGGTTTGCACCCAAGGAATGGCATTGATGTTGATTACTGGCCACACACACACACACACACACACACACACACACATGCATACATATAATGTATACACATACATGAACATGCAGGTATACACACAAAAGCACACATTTAAAAATCTATTTGTGAGGCATTTTTATGGCACTCATTCAAGAGGGAAGGATGAAGGAGATGCTTTTCATTTTAATTGCATGAAGAGTTGACTGATTCTTTGTATTGTTCTCCTTACATTAGTCATTTGGTGACAGTTCAGCAGTCTGAGAAGTGGCAAATTATGTGATAAAGTTTTGCTTTGTACTATTCTAGGTTATTAATTTCCCTCTATCAACTATCATTGCTTTCTAAGTTGTATTAGAGAAACTTTGAAAAGCAATTCATTTCTGATGCTCAGTTCTTACTACGGAGGAGACATCCATCACTTGGAGATAATTAGGATTAAAGAAGTCCCATGACTTTGCACAACAGATCCCCTGATATGGATAATGCCATCATTTGTAGCACTTGAGTGTGACATGACAGCTACCAGGTGTTACAGGCATCTCTGTTCTAAAGTAAAAGAAAGGAAAACTCCAGAAAGCACCATTTCTGATAAGCAGAACAGATTTTTTTCCCACATAAACTGTCTGTCTTACATTTCAACAAATAAATTCCAGCTGCTTTAATGAAGGACCAAACAACTTGAGTCTGTCCACATGAATTACAGTGCTCCCATATATTTTGCTCTCAAAATCCCTCATGTGCAGCCCAGATGCTCAGGCAGCAGTGTGGAGGCTGCCAGAGCTCCTGAGGATGAGCAGCCATTGTCTGCAAGACTGAAGCGGCTCCATCTGAGATCTGTGTCTGTGTTCATTATTCACAAAGATATGCTTTGGCAAGTATTCAGAGTCTTGCTTTGGATATGATATCAGACACTACATTTTTGGTTAAGGAATGAAACAGACAGATCCCTGATTTGTGTATTTGTCTGCTTTTACAAAAGTGCTTTTTTCTTAATGATAAAGAGGGCTTATCAAAGTGTCTGTGAATGCACGGAGGATGTAAGGACTGTAGCAGCATCTCACTGATATTCAGAACACAGTCTCTCATTTATGTAATTCTCCCTGAATACACACATCTGTAAATGTTATGATTACCCGGCTAATTGCTCCAGAAACAAACAACAACAATAACAACAACCACCAAAAAAAAAAAAAAAAAAATGGGGTCTTGAGGATTTTGAATAATAAAGAAAAAAATTTTAATTTGCTCAACCTCTTGAGAACCCATTGGAATGAAAGGAAAAACTATTTTTAAAGGATACAATTTCACAAGCACTCTAGATGACATATTTACATATGCTTTTAGAAGACTTAGTAGGATAGGGGAGTAGACTGTGTGAGTATCATGAGAACTTCATTCCACAGGCAAAGGGTGTGCAGCTTAAGAAAGAAATAACCCATAATGTGGATTCCCAAAGAAGTGAGTCATTTGAAAATTTGGGTTTGTAGAATATTAGGAGTAAGACAGGTGTCTGTCAACAAGGAGATAATTGGGGGGGGGGTACTTCTGGAAAAAAAATCAGTCTTCCTAAGATCAAGATGGTCTCTAGCAGCTGAGGACACAGCTCATTCAAGGAACTGTGCATGTACAAGTTTGTGGGTGTGCATATGAGTGTGCATGTGTAAAGCACTTGTGAAAGAGATAATTTACTAGGAAAAATAAACTAATCAAGACAATTTAGAGCAGTTAAGAAAGTATTCTTGAAAATAAGCATTTTCCATTGTGCCAAATGTGGATCCATAGAAACAAACAGAAATATTTAGTTTCTTGTTTTGTTTTGTTTTGTTTAACCAGTTCTGGAATTTTACACTAAGATAAGATCCCAATGTTGATAATAAGACAAAAATACTTTACTCGTTAAAAGCACCAGTATAACAGTATAATGGTCTCTAACACATACTGACTGCGGAGTCACTGGAAAGCTGAATTATACAACCAAAAGGAAAGGGTATGAGATGTAGCAGCAGTGCCAAAAGCTGATTGTAAAATTATGCCCCAAAGTGGAATTCCAACAATTATCTGAGAATGTCTGATCCACAGTGTAGCCAGGGTCCCATGTAAAAGGGAAGCTTTTTACTAATAAAGAGCTATAAAATTAAAAAAAAATAAATGATGCAGATTCTCTATACAAATAACTAGAATTTCACTAGAAATGAGTAATTAGCTAGATTTCAAGTATTAGACATGATTTACCTCTTACTGAGCATATCTTAAGCCTAGTTAGAAAGTGGTTAGTAACACACAGATGTATGTGTCTATACTGTACCCCGAGGGTTAACTAAAACGAATTATGTGTATGTATCCATGGAATTACACATATTATTCTTTTTATTTTGGGGTAAGTGTTAACAGCATGACTCCTGGTGGATCTTCAGACATCCTCATTGTTACTTTACCACCTTCCTTCCTTCTTCTGTATTGACCTCTGCCCTCTTTCCTAAAGAGCCTCCCTTCCCCATTTTTCTGATCAGGTCACTTATATGCTGCTATTCTCCCTCTGCAGTGCTCACCAACCCCCTCTTTTGTCAATATATTTTTAACAGTGTCAATTTATTGTGTATGTATAAACACATTCATCTCATAACTATGTTATCTAGCTTTAATTAATCATTGTTAATACATATCAATTTAAATATATTTAAGGCCTAAATTTTATATTCTCAAAAATAGTTTTCTACTTGCCCAACTTTATTAGGAAAACAAGATTAGGGAAACCATATGGTGTTTCAAGCTTATCACAAACCAATTCACAGCACAATCCATGAAAAATTACCTCCTTCCTCTTGCACTCAGATGGCTGACACTTTCTTGTAGCATTGTGTCTTTATCCTGGAATAGCTGTCTCCAAACAGACTAGGAATTAAAAGTACCCTTTATATTATTGTCATGCTATATTATATCTTGTCCCACTCATGCATAATATTTTCAAAGGAGAGAAAAGAACATCAGAATTTTCTTCATAACTTAGAATATTCTACATCTCTATGATCTCTTGAGATTTCAGGACATATCAAAAGGCATTTCCTTCAGGGTATATGTTGGTAGCTATAAAGAAACATTTTTTTGCATATTTCTTTTTGGAGAATAGAAATGTTTAAAAAAAATGAAAACAATGTGGAGGGTCAACATCTGTAAAAGAAAAAGAGATTTTTACTGAATACCCATAAGACAACAAGGTACCTAGTGCAAAGCATATCAAAGTGCTAGAAGTTAAGCAGAAGATAAATACCAAAAGGTATAAAGACTGACACAGTCTCACATGCCACCTATGCTTACAATTTTTTATTACATCTAAATGTCTTAGCTTCAGCTGGCAGGTTGATAAAGCCTAGAGTCATCTGAGGGAATTTCAACAAAGGAATTGTCCACATCAGACTCGTCTATGGCCATGTCTGTAAGGGATTATGTTGCTAGATGAAAAATGTGGAAGTCTATTATGATGGCACCATATCTAGGCAGCTGGCTCTAGCTATGAGAGAAAGCTATCTGAGTATAAGCCTGTGGGTGAGGTTATAGGTACACTCCTTTGGTTCGTGTTCCAGGTTCCTGATTTGATCTCCTGCCCTGACTATCTTAATGGACAGTGACCTGATAGTGTAAGCCAAAAACACTGCATAAAATTTATTTTGGTCTGAATTTTTTATCACAGCAACAAAATGAAACTTGAACACGAAAAAAGGCAAAACCAAAACAAATGAAGGCCTAACAGCAATGACTTATTTAAATGCTGCAAAAATGTAGACATTATTAATAGAAGTTTACATGTTTTCATGTCATTTAGAAAGTAAAATTCACATTTGTAAAACTCACATAGAATGCAAAGAAATAGATAGAGGGTTGGATGGATAGATAGATAGGTATACAGATGGATGGGTATTAAGAAGACAACTTTTGATTTGCCAACCTCCAATAAAATCCATCACAGATAAGCCAGTATTGTTACTATGACAACATATACCAATTGATGTTTCACTGATTCTAGCCACTTCAGAATATCTGGATAAAGGTTGTGGCATTTTGAACTGAGCTATAATGAAACCTGGAACAGAGGGAAGGAGTCTATGTGATTAACTTTCTGAAAAGTTATCATTTCTTATTAAAGAAATGCTGCCTGATCTGTCTCCTCATGGTTTTTGAGTAATACTATAATATTTACATTTTATTACAAATGTTGCTTCATTCTGCAAATATCCAAAGGATAGTTTTTACAATAATTGTAAATGGTATTTTCCTAGAGGTATTATGTGCTAAGTTAATATTACAGTTAGGTAATTTAAAATATACAAGATTAAGAAGATTCATTCCTAGGAAGCAAAATATATCAATTTCTTCTTTCTTCACTTTTGGCTAAAATATCAGAGCCAATTTTCAAAAATATATTGGAAAACTATAAAATATTCTTTTTTTATTTTTAAAGAGAAATATTTCAGGTTCCTTTGCTTTTTGATATATGGCAAGAAAGAAACACAAAGATGGAAAAGAATGGTAGAGCAAAGCGTATCATTACATGACAACTGGGAGAGAGAGGGAGGGAGGAGAGAGAGAGAGAGAGAGAGAGAGAGAGAGAGAGAGAGAGAGAGAGAGAGAGAGAGAGAGAGAGAGAGTTAATCCTAGCATTTGGAAGATGGAGAAAGGAAGATCTGTTAATCGAACTTTGCTTCAACTTCATATAACATTTGATGCTGACCTGGGATACACAAGACACTGTATCAGACAAAGAGAAACAAAACAGAAGAAATCATGAGGGTGTTGATTTTCACAAAAGAATGAATAGAAACAATACCCACTCACAAATCTGAGAACAGGCTTGGTAGGTAGAAGAAAAGGGTTAATATCCATTGCAGAGAAATGAGAGAGAATGGGGGAAGAAAAGTCAGAATACATAATGTAAATGCATGAAATTGTCAAAGAGCAAAATTAATCAATAAAAGACTGAATTGAAAAAAGGGAATTGTGTTGGAATTTTGATGGGGATTGCATTTAATCTGTAGATTGCTTTAGAAAAGATGATCATTTTTACGATGTTTATCTTACTGATACTTGAACAACGTGGGAGAGCTTCCCAACTTCTAATAACATCTTCAAATTTGTTTGTCATTAAGTTAAAGTTATCTTACAAATCTTTCATTTGCCTTAGTTACAGCTACCCCAAGACATTTTGCATTATTTGATGCTATTCTGAAAGATGTTGTTTTCCTGATTTCTTTCTCAGTCTGTTTGTCATTTGTATGTAGGAAAGGATCCGATTTTGTGAGTTACTATTGTAACTTCAGCTACTTTGCCAAAAATACTTATTAGTTGTTGGAATTTCTATGTGGAGTTTTTAGGGTCCCTTTTTTATGCTATCATATCATCTTCAAATAAAGATACTTTGATTTTTTTCCTCTCCAATATATATCCCCTTTATCTCCTTCAGTTGTCTTATTGCTCTAGCTAAGATTTCAAATAGTATCTGAATAGGTATGTTGAGAATAAGCAACCTTGTCTTGTTTGATTTTAATGGAATTGCATTGAGTTTCTCTCTATGTAAGTTGATGCTAACTATAACCTGCTGTGAACTGCTTTTATTATGTTGAGATATGTCCCCTGTATCTCTAATCTTTTTTAATACTTTTATCAAAAGGGGTGTTAGATTTTGTGAAAGTCCTTTGCAACCTATTGAAGTGATCGTGTGGTAGATTACATATACAGAATTACACATATTGAGCAATCCCTGCATACATAGCATAAAATCAACTTGATCATGGTGGATTTATTGATGAGTTCCTGAATTATGTTTGCAATTATTTTATTGAGACTTTTTACATCTGTGTTCATAAGTGAAATTGTCTGTAATTTTCTATGAAACATCATTTACCTGATTATATTTCTTAAAAGTAAAGATCAAGAATAAAGTTTTATAAAAACCTTTATATATCATTTTTCTGATGAAAAATGCTTTCATAAAAATTGATAGCAAAATTTAGTCTTAAACACTTTTGGGCACTTCTTTTAATGTTGATTATTTCTAAAAAATGATTTCCCAGAATATCAAGGTAGATTGTATATAAGGATGAAAACTTATAAATGGTAATTGAAGACACATTTTTTAGACTGTTCAATAATAAAAACATTTTCCCTGTTGTGATAAATGCAAATTTTGCAATGCAGATACTCCTTAAGAACAGTAAGACCAAAGAAGAGTAAACTGAAATTAAAGACTTTACACAATTCATGGTATTACTTGAGGCTGCAGTGCATATTTAGTGATGCTGTTAAGATTTCACGCAGAATTCTGGCCATTGTATATTCATAAACTTTCTAGAGCTTATTATCATGTAAAATAATTTTCTACCACCATAAAGCAAGTTTTAAATATTTGTATGCGATGTATGTCCTCAAACTTTTGTTGTCCTCATTCATTTTGTGGACATCATAATGTTACTTTTCTGTTTTCAAATAGCATTTTAATGTAGCTTACAATAATATATTTTAGTAGTTACAGGTGTTAAAGCTCATAAGTGGCAATCTTAGCAAGAGCAGAGAGAAAAATAAATGTGTTAGCTATCAACTTCGGGCCTTTCTATGAATCGGCGTGTTGATCTTCCACATAGTGTATAGAAGCGATGAATAGATCTTCAGTAGAAACTACTTTGCACTTTGGAGTTGACACTCCTCCTGGAATAGGCTTGCTCGTTGAATGTGTCACGTGAGGCTGGCAAGCAGCAATCTTGCTCAACCAGGGGATCATGAGACAAAACACGGAGTTCTTGCTATACATTTACTATTCCACCAGTTTGCATTCAGCAACCTATATAACACATTAAATAATTTCTTTTTTATTTTTTTATATTTTTTATTAAAAATTTCTGCCTCCTCCCTGCCTCCCTTTCCCCCCCTTCCCCCACTCCCCAGGGCACACTCCCCTCCCCCTCCCTCTCCAGTCCAAAGAGCAGTCAGGGTTCCCTGCCCTGTGGGCAGTCCAAGGTCCTCCCCCCTCCATCCAGGTCTAGAAAGGTGAGCATC
>NW_026068015.1:1432038-1440685 GCF_014885135.2 Alexandromys fortis
GAAAATCTATCAATGTAATCCATCATATAAATAAGCTGAAAGAAAAAAACCATATGATCATTTCATTAGATGCTGAAAAAGCATTTGACAAAATTCAACATCCCTTTATGATAAAAGTCTTGGAGAGACTAGGGATACAAGGGTCATACCTAAATATAATAAAAGCTATATACAGCAAGCCGACAGCTAACATCAAATTAAACGGAGAGAAACTCAAAGCCATCCCACTAAACTCAGGAACACGACAAGGCTGCCCACTCTTGCCATACCTCTTCAAAATAGTGCTTGAAGTTCTAGCAATAGCAATAAGACAACATAAGGGGATCAAGGGGATTCAAATTGGAAAGGAAGAAGTTAAAGTAGCTTGGGTTCATTGATTTTTGGCCATCTCTTAGCTAGCAAACACTGGTTCTGAGTATGGTAGGGAAGTAATGTGAGGTGAATAAACTTCAATAGGTCATTGGTTAACTGTTTTAAATGGATTTTTATTAAAATATGTTCTGTGTATTTTGGATTTTGATTAGTTGGTTTCACTTTAAGACAACGAATATCTGCAGTTATTGAGTATTTTTTATTGATTTTCTTTCCTCCTCTCCCTTTGACTCCCCTCCTCTTCAACCCTCTCCCAAGGCCCTCATGCTCCCAATTTACTCAGGATATCTAGTCTTTTTCTACTTCCCATGTAGATTAATTCCATGTATGTCTATCTTAGGGTCCTCATGTTGTCTAGGTTCTCTGGGATTGTGAATTGTAGGCTGGTTTTCTTAGCTTCATGTCTAAAAGTCATTTATGAGTGAGTACATATGATATTTGTCTTTCTGGGTCTGGGTTACCTCACTCAATGTGATGTTTTCTAGATCTATTCATTTGACTGCAAATATCAGGATGTCATTATTTATTTTCTGCTGTGTAGCACTCCATCATGTAAATATACCACATTTTTCTTATCCATTCTTTAGTTGAGGGGCATTTAGGTTGTTTTCAGGAATAGCTATGACAAACAATGCTGCTATGAACATAATTGAGCACATGTCCTTGTGGTATGATTGGTCATCCTTTGGGTATGTAAGATTTTTCTTCTTATATTCATGAGTAATATATAAAGTGTGTGTACATGTGTGTATAGGTGTGTGTGTGAATATGCATGTATGCGTGCATGAATTTCCAAGTTTCATGTGAAGAATTTTCTCCATTACTTCTCCACTGTATTCTTTTGACACACAGTCTCTCAGTCAAACCCGAAGTTCATGAGTATGGCTAATTTTCATACCCCGCTTGCCTCATGACTTTCTGTCTCTGACCTTCCAGGCTAGAGTTAAAAGTCAGCCACTATGCCTACCTAGCATTTACTTAGATTCTGGACCTCTGCTTGCATAGAAAATGTTTTAGTCCCTAGGCTATCACTCCACCCTATAGTAGTTTTTTGTAAAGCCCTTTGGAACTCCAGCTGTTTGAAGTTTGCTAGCAGTTGGATATCTCACTACAGTATACATTCTCCTTTGTACCATGTGGGATTCTTTACATTTCATCTTAATTGATCTTTTTCGGTACTCTCCTCTCACCTCACTGCCCCACTTTCCACACTGTACCCCCTCGGCTCCCAGTATCTCCCCTTCTGCTTAGTTTTATTGACTTTCCGAGTTCATATCTTACAGCAATTCTTGTGCAATATCATGGACCCTCTTATTTTTCTTGGCCTTTGCCCATATTGATCTGACCTGGATACACACACTCAATAGTGAGAGAGTAGGCTTGGCATACGAGGGAACACATTTGCTGTTTCTCTTTCCCATCCTGGTTTATTCACTTCATATAATTGCAATGATTTTCATATCTATTCATTTCCCTGAAAAATTCATTTCATTTTTTTTGTAAAAATAAAATTCCACTGTATACCTGAGCATCCACTCTTCACTGATAAAGTTTTAGTCTTGTTTCACTTCCTACTTATTGTGAAGAAGTCAGCAATTGCAGGTATTTCTCTGGAAGAGTATCGAGTCTTAGGTATATGCTCTGGAGTTGTGTAAGTCTGTCACGTGACAGATCTAATTTTTATTTTTGGATATACCTCCACAATGATTTCTTTCATGGTGGTTGTATTACCCCTTTTGAAAAACAATACAAATTAAATTAAATTTTAATTAATTTTTTAAAATTAAGATTTTTTAATACAATCTTTTCTTATTTTATATAGCTATCCCCATTCCCACTCCCTCCCCTCCTCCATCCCACCTTTAACCTCACTCAACCCCATCCAATCCTCAGAAAGAGTAAGGCTTCCCATGGGGAGTCAACAGCGCCTGAATCTTCACTTGTAGGCAAGACCAAGCCACCCCCCCCCCCATATCTAGGCCGAGTAAAGTATCCTTCCAAAGAGAATGTGCTCCTTGAGGTCAGTTTAAGTACTATGGATAAGTTCTGGTCACACTACCAGTTGATGCAAGTGGTATTAGCTACAGAGTTACCTCTCCAGGCCCATATTTGTTCTTCTGAGTCTAAGTTAATTTGATCAATAATGAAGATGTTCAGTTGCATTAATTTTTAACACAAAAATGTTATAATATTGTTCTTTGTGGTGGAATAAAACTCATTTGTGGAAATTTGACCCATTTTCTTAACACATTTTAAAACTAGCACATTGTCAGGTGTGTGTCTTTGTGTTCAGATCACTTGTCAGTTTTAGTTGGATTGTTGCTTCTTGTCAAGTTTTTTTTTTTTTGAGTCCTTTACATGCTGCTAATAGTAATCCTGTGCTTGAGCAAGATGTGGTTAGATTCCCTCTAAATCTTTAGCTTGTGTCTTCACTATTGATTATTGCTTGTTTTAGTGAAAAGAAGCTTTATAATTTGACACACAGATTTACAAACTGCATTCTTCTCAGTTCTGAGTTACAAATCAGACGCCAAAACTGGGGATATAGAATCCTACAACTTCATACTGCTGTGTTTGACACTTATTGATATATAATTTTTTATTGGTCATATTTTATATAAGTTTTGTTTAGTTGTATAAAAGTATAGATATTTGTGAATTGTTTTTATTTTTGCAGTGTCCTTTTCCATCCTTTTAATTTTTACCAAATTTCTGTCTTTGGACATAAAATGAGGCTTTACTGGATAGTATGTAGTTAGATTTGTTTTTTTTCCTTTTTCAGTTTTCTTATCCTTATCATTAAAAATTAGAAAGGGAGCTCACATATCTGAAGTAATTACTGATAAATGGAGGCACTGGCAGCTTAAATTATCCTTAATTGGCAGCAGAGTACTTTTGTTTGTTTATGATTTCCTCAAATATGTATCTTTCTTGAGTATGTAAGGTGACTTTATAAATCCTTTATATGTATACACAGTTGCTAATGAATACCCTAGTTTTGAATATTTGTGTTCAAGAAGGAAGTAAAGTGAACATTTAAGTATAAAATTATGTCTGCTTATCCTCTAATATCACTAGGGTGTCTGTAAGCCAAAGGTGAAGTGGCTTGCCATTGAAAGCATTGTGGGTGGTGGTGGTACAGCAATGGCTATCAATGTTCTCCATAACCAGAAACTGTGATCCCTTCATGTGGAGAATGAGGTCCTTGTCACTCCTGCTGTATCCTATAATTTTGTGCAAGATGCATTAGGAAGAAATAAATAACCTGAGTAACAGGAAAGGTAAAATAAGTAGCATTGCCAAAATAAGAGACTATATCCCGAAAATCAACTTCCTACATCATCCTATGGAAATTAAAAGCTTTTGATATTCCCCAGAGTTTCAACATAGTTAAATATAAATAAATATATAGATTACATAACCATGTCTATATATATATATATGTATCATCAATATCTATAATCATAGAAACTCAATGAGTGTAATTGTTGTCTGATGGGATGTCCAATTGCTGTTGCTTCCACTACTTCTAACATCTTTCCAAAATCCTCTGTCCTTATTATTTTAAAACTGTGAGGTTTTATTGCTAATGGGGTGGGTAACAGAAAAGAAGCTAACTTACTGGAAAATAGTATGCCTGTATCACAGTCCAGTTATGACTCGCTATGTAGTTACATAGCAGATACAGGCAGCAGCTCATTGTCTTCTCAGAAGGCAAATGATGTTTTCAAAGTATATATCTGCTAAAGGCAGCCCTGCTATTTGTATCTGTGCTTCTAATTCTCAAGTTTTTTCTCATAAGCTTTTCAGCGTTCTGAATTGCTACTTTATATAGTTAGATCTAGTTTGGGATTGACCATCAGCATGAGAAAAACTGTAAGATGACTATGAGTTCATTCACACAAATTAGATAATTACATTCCTGTGTGTGAATTTGGTTGAAAGTGTACACTTAGACTTTTGTTACTCCTGAAAACAATCTTATGCAGATAATTTATTTTGTAAATGAATACTATACAATCTTATAGTATCTTACTATCAGCTCCTAGTTAAATAAATGGCTATGGTAGATTTCATGTTTAATTTGTCTGACTATAACACTTTTATCCCTTTTCTGTCTCCCCTTAGAAAAAAACCTTAGTTCTCTTTGTTCACAAGCCAATCAATGCAGCCTCCGCAACTTCCAATGTCAGGTGTTGAGACAGGTTATCTCTCAATTCCAGACAAGCTCTTAATGGAAAAAGAATTCACAGAGTTGCTTGTGTGTGGCCAGACTTCCAATCACCTGTTATCATTCTCGTTTATTCTTTCATATGATGCTGTCATTTTACTGTTCTGCTCTCTGTGCCTGAGGCAATAGAAAGTGTTTTCTTCATCATTTCTTTGTGTCACCTTTATTCTAGGCTTCAGGTTCTGTAAACTTAACATATTAGTTTAGGAGAACCTTTAGTATAGGGCTTCCTATCTTGTAGATGAAAACTCTGAAATCAATGAAGTTTAAGGAGTATGCTGAAGGCATCATAGCTCTTCAAGTGAAGGACTTGAGGACTGAATTAAGTTTAATCAAAATGGAAGAGTAGTATTGCCCCCAAACCCAGAAATGCCATTTAGCAATGATGAATCAAAATTGATCATCATGAATCATATCCTCTTCTTTAATTTCTGCACTCCCTTTTTCCTCTAATATACAGAATATTTAGTTGTACTCCCTATGTAAAATTAAGAAGGTTATTGTGGTAGAAAGTGACATGTAGGGTTTGTTGGTTTGTACTTTTGATTTTTTAAATGAATGAAAAAGCATATAGTGATATTGTACTGTTTTTGCACTATTTACTCTTCCTAGAGACTTACTGATAATAGTTTTACTTTATGTCACATTTTAATCTGTCATATATTATTCTATACTATTATTGTTCCCTCCCTAAGCTGCAACAGATCTTAGTTTTTATTTTGCATAATACATAAATTGGTTTTATTTCTTTGATTGCTTATTTGTTATATAGAACCAAGGCATTTAAGGTGAAATGTGGATTTCTGCGATATTGCTGTTTAATGAAAAAATTGATCTGTATACTTTATGTGTATAAATATTTCTAAGGTAATAATCCCAAGGTTGAATACTAAATCTCTATTTTCTGAAATGGTTTGTGATAACTCTTAATAGGCTTTATAAAAATAGCTTGAGCCTAAAAACTGACAGAAATGAAAGGGTTCCCTGGACTCTAAAAGAGCACAGCACTGATTCTGTCAGGGAGACAGACAATGAATAACTCCGATGGTGGCAGCTGGCTTACTAGACCAACAACCAAAGGCAAGTACATCAATCATATGGCCCTTTCTAGACAACTATTTCAGACTAACGTGAGTTTATGTTGGTAATCTTTCCTCCAAGATATGCACCTAAGATCTGATCACTACCATAATATAATCATGATTTTGAAATAAGTCTGTATTGTCAACACTAAAACCTGATCATTCAGTCTGCCTAGTGAGAATTCCCACATGTCTCTCTATCACTCCTGAAGTGCTAACAAAAATAATAATTGCTTTTTTCTCTAGGATAAATTTTGTTGCCACAGTTCAGGCTGTGAGCAATCCACTCAATCATGCCTTTACCCATAGCCCTTTAACAAAGTCTTTTTACCCCCAGGGAGTCAGTATTCAATTCACCAGAAATTACTAGCATTTGGTTAGCTGTGAGATGTTTTCCCCTTACCCAATGTCTTTGATGTTCTTTATAAAATTAATCAAAAATTTCCAGCAATACTATAAAGCCAGCATCTTTCCCTGCAGTGTCCTGGAGGACCCTGGGACATCATTAAGTCTATTTAAGCAATGGTGAATATCAGTTTGCATTTTATCTTTATAGCTTTGAAAATTCATTCTTCTTCAGACCACCATGTTTATATTGTTGATTAAATTATCCAGATTGGCTGAGGGAAGAGCACAGTTGTGTTTTTGAAAAGGGACTAACCGATCATGTCTGAAGTCTGAACCTCTCAGGATGTCATCCTAGCGCTTGTTGTAAAGGACACTGAGCGCATTCTCAGGCTCTCCAGCTGTTACAGGTACAGGGAGGTTGTCCTGCATGGCATTTCTTCTTACCCCTGCATCACACTTGAACAGTAGCTCTTCCCAGCTCCTGTGCTGTCTAAGGTTTTCTTTGTTGTCCTCTAACCTATTAACTATTTCTTGTGCTCTTGTCCAAAAATGTAATATTTTTCTTATTCAAAGAATTAATATAATTTAGTACAAGTTAGCTAAAAAACCATTTCAACTGTCCCTCAGTGACCTTGTCTTCCTCTGACTAAAGAAAAGAGGAAATGTTTTGAAAAGGTGCAATTTTCATCAAAAGGTTCAGTTTTATTGTTGGTGCTTGTCATATAAGTTATAATTTTTATTTCTGAGTTCTTCTACATGAAAAAATAATCACACTTTTTGTTTTATTTTCTATTTTAATTTAGAACAGCATGGTAGTTTGAGATAGTGAAGTGAAATATGAATGCTAGTTTTTCTTTGTCTCCATTTTACTAATAATTATTTCAAAGTGCATTTTAGTTTATACATTTCAATACATAGTGACAAGTGCCATCTCATTAGATATCTATAATAAGCTGCTAATGTCCTTAGGACTCATATGATAAATGAAAAAGATGTGAGGCTAAATGACTTTCTGATAGACTTATCAACTCAAATACTTTCAACCCCGTGAAACAAATGCTAATTCAAACTTATTATAAGCAATGAAGAAAACTTTAACTCACACAAATAGAATGGAAGCTTCAGACTAACTGATCCCAGCGGCTTCCTCTCTGGGCTGGCCTTTTCTGCCATGTGTCTTATGCTGTAGTAATAATAATAAGACTGGAGATAAGTTCTATGGGGTGTGTGGGCATTACCTGTTTCTGAAGCTTTCAACTAGGAGAGTCAATGCATATTTCTTCAGCTAGTTTGGGATGGAGCACAAATTAATCAGAAGCTTTCTTTCATCTTATGACTCAGATTTGGCCCCATCTTTATTTCTAATCTACTTTATGGTGACTACCATGTGCTATTAATGGGTAGTGTCATAGTTTTGGATCTGGGAACAACCGCCTTCAAGTTCAAATGGTAAAATTTTTTTCCCAGAAAAGTTTTCAAAGAACTTTATGGATGTGAGGACTAGCTAAAGGGCACTTGAAGTTATTGTCATTAGGCCCCAGAGGGAGTGCTGGGATCATGATCTCTTCTCTTTTTAACTTCCTTGCCTTGGGTTGAGATGGCCTGGTCTGTTTGGCCCTTTGCTCTGGTCATGATGGATCACCTCCTTTACCATGGGTATTTCTGGATGTTGCCGAAAGCCAATAATATTGAAACCAGAACAAATGTGATCTTTTGAATTTTGATTGGCTTGGGTATTTATTAGTGTAAAACCCATGCTTTTCAATTACTTTGCTGTAATAACTTCCATAAAGGGAATAATGAACAAGTAATAAATAAGCAGATGTATTGGTATGCAGTTAGCTGTTCACATTTCTCTTCCTTATACTAGCTTCTGTTCCTCAGTGCAGCACAATGGAACAATCTCTTTTATAGAATAAGGATTTGATACATGTTTGTATATTAAGTGAATTAATGGTGTGTCTTTTAATTAGTTTCCCACTGATATTGGCATTTTATTTAATTGGAGTAGAGAGTGGAAATAGCTATCTCTTTCACAAATTTATTCTGGGAAATATTTGCCATTCATGATATCCCAATGGCTCTTTACTCCATCTCTCTAGCTTTTGTTGTGAATGTAGTGAATAAATATGATGCCATTATTGGTCCTTGACAAAGTAGGATGTACACAGAAAGTTTATGTCTCTTTTTCCCATTAGTTATATAAAATATTATAAAACTTATTGTCAGATAAACAATGTTTGATTTCTTTTGCCATGAAGAAGATATCTAGATTGCCTCCTCTCATCCATGTTAGTGACTTCTTCAGACAGGGTTGATGTTCAGTTACTCAAATCCAGCAGCTCTTAATGCCACCTTTTAGACATGGCTTATTGTGCAGGCTCCAGAACTGTGACATGTAATTTCTGAACAGACTACAGATGGAAATTCTTCAGACTTTATCTTCTAAAATATATTTCTTTTTCTTCAACATCTACAGTACTGACAAGGCAACCTCCCTAGCAGCTTGGGTGTCTTGAGATGTCTTATAAGACTAATGTTCCTGAAGAGTGAATCTACAAAAGTCCATTTAACAATTTATTAAGGAATGTAGTAGGAAAACAAACTCATATTT
>NW_026068015.1:1440702-1503241 GCF_014885135.2 Alexandromys fortis
TATATATGAAGGTAGATGCCACCACTGATCCAGCTACTGAAATCCTGTCATTCTCCCAAGGGTGATGAGGACCAGCCACAAGCTGCTTCTCCTCCACCTGCTCTGGCTCCCACCTCTCACTCCGGCTGCGACCTCCCAAGAGAGCCCGTGGCCCTTTTCCTCTGTTTTATCAGTTCACATGTTGAGATAAAGCCACGCGATAACAAGTCACCCCAAAAGTCAATGGTTAAATGGGTTGAGCCACTTATATCTGTGCTGAATTGATCAGTTTCTGAAATTAAAATTGATGATTTTGAACATCATTTAAGACTCAAAAGAAAATAACCCAATAGTAGCTCATTCCCACTAAGTTTGTCCCAGTAAGATAAACACAAATTATATGTCAGTTCTTGTCTCATTATTTAAGCATATATATTTTATAGCGAGCCCACAAGTATTATACAGTAAATGTACAGTTGACAGATCCATTGGACGATCCACAGCAAGTGTATATGTACACTCCACTTGGAGTAATCTGTTTCTGCAGAGCTGTGGGACACATGTCCTTTGGAAAAGTCGCTGTTAATTCTGTAAAAATCTTGTGAAATCAAGGCATTTCTCCCTTGGCTTTTCCTATAGGGCAACTGAATACCTCTCCCCACACACCATGAAGCCATAGTGTGAAAAAAATTGAGTCAATTCTTTATTCTCATAGACAAAATCTGCATAAAATTAGTTCTCCACCAACTTTTTTTTTTACTGACAGTAGTCACTAATAATGGAGGAGCCTCATACAAGAGGCAATATGTCTGCTCTAACAGCAGACTCAGGAATGTCTTCTGCCTTGACTTAACAGGCTGAACATTCGTATTTTCCCTTTACCTTGGTTTCAACTAACATAAGATCAAAGCTCAGGAAATTAACTGTTTGTACAGGGGGAACAAAAAGACCCAAGTCCTTAAAACTAGCTTCAGAGATAAAAAATTCTCAACTGGGCAGTCTGCTGGAGTCAAAAGTAAGGTCCCCCAAAGAGATTCCTTTAAACTCAACCAACAAGATGTTAATGCAAATTTAGCCTGCCAGTAGGTATAGCTACCAAGGGTGTGTTCCCAGCTGTAGAGGAACTTCACAGTCATGCCCACTTTGATACATAAGGTGTCTTCTTGCCAGATCCACCTCCACAGGTTTCTTGTGACTCTGTGAAAATGCATACCTGATACTATTGTTACTACTTATGGGGTTGTTAACTTGTCTCTATGCCTCTGTAAACTGAGAGCTGTGTGGAGATGCCCCTTTACTACCCTTAGCCTTAGGCATGTATCCTTTCCCTTATACTTTGCCCTCATCCTATGCATGTTATGCCTTATGCTTCTTTTTCTTCTCCATTTATTCATCTTCCTCCATAGAAATAATGAAACATGCAGAAAAAACGTGGCTGAGTTAGTCAGTTAGTTCTACCCCTCAGACTGTTCCCAAGACAGTTTTTGCTGGTCATAGAAGTCCTGTTCTGAACCCTGAGGAAGTGCTGAGGATGCTACTCAATAGCTCCTGAGAATATTTTTAATAAGATCAAAAGAATTTTTGCAAATTATCTCTTTTGTTAAACAACAGAAAACAACCCACAAATATATTCTCTAAGATGACTTTCAAAATAGTACTATAATTAGAAAGAATTTATTCATTTCTTTTAAGTTTTAATTTTTATTTTTTGTTTACAAATGAAGGCAGACAGGAGTCTTCAAAATTCAAAATTTCAGAAAAAATATAAATTTCTTTGAAATTTTTTGGTAGTCTTAGATTCTGTTTTCTTTACTCTTCTATTGTGAAGAGGCACTGTGAGCCAAGTAACTTATAGAAGAAGGAGTTCATTGAGGCTCACAATTTTCAAGGGCAAGTCCATGACCACCATGTTGGGTACAAGGCAGTAGTTAGGCAGGCATGGAACTGGAGCAGTATCTGAGAACTTACATCTGATCACTAAGCAAGAGGTAGAAAGCAAGCAAGCTAGAGGGGAATGACATGGGCTTTGAGAACCAAAACTCAAAGGCTACTTTCAATGACACATCTCCTACAACAAAGCTATACCTCATAATCCTTCCCAAATAGCTCCACTAACTATGGATGAAACCTTAAAAGCTGAGCCTATTGGCCCTTTTTTATTATTCATTCGTATTTGATTCCCTGAATCCTAGCAGCTTGTTGCCATATTATAATGAAAAAAAATTTAGTCCAACTTCAAAAGTCCCCGTAGTCTTTCACAGTGTCAGTATGGTTTAGAAGTCCAATGTCTCTTCTGAGATCCAAGGCAATCACTTAAGAGAAATCCCCTGTAGAGTCAAAAGGCAGATTAGACATTTTCTATGTACAGTGTCACATACCGTTTCAAATGGAGGATTAGCAGTATAGTGATGTGGGATTCCCCTCTGTATGTTGTGAATACCTTTGGTTAATAAAGAAACTGCCATGGCCTGTTGATAGGGTAGAACTTAGGTAGGTGGGGAAAACTACACTGAATGCTGGGGGAAAGGAGGCACAGTCAGGGAGAAGCCATGTAGCCCCGTCAGAAACAGATGCCAGAACTTTAGCTGGTAAACACACAGATAAATAGAAATGGGGTTAAATTAATATGTGAGAATTAGCCAATAAGAAGCTAGAGTTAATGGGCCAAACAATCATTTAATTAATACAGTTTCTGTGTGATTATTTCGGGGCTAAGCAGCTGGGAACTACCTAGAGGCCTTCCTCACAACAATATAGTGAGGTGCTATGGGACCAAATCAAGTCCAAAACACATCTAGGCAGACTCCATACCAAAGGGCTAGATGGCTTCTGCCTGTCAGCTTTGCTGATTGCAACATACTTCTCTCTCTCATGGCCTCCCTATCTACAGCTCTCCTTAGCAGAGAGTCCAGGGCTGTAGCATCTCTAACATCTTGATGATCTACAACACAGTTCAGGCTTCACTTTTACAGCTTCATTCAATTAAGGATCTTTCTAGGCCTCCTTGCAGGAACTCTCCTTCCACATGGCTGACCTCAGTGGCTTTCCTTAACGACGAAGGAAGATTCTAAAACCTCGTCACTCCTATAACTTCCATGACTCTAAAGTCAGAACCATTTGGCAGATGTGCCCCAAGTTCCCTTGCTTGCCTTGTATGGAACTTGGCCCCTTCCTCGAACTGCATTTCTGTTACCTTTGGTTTGCTGCTTTCCTTTGCTGCAAGAGCTTTACCTTTTACCATTTAGCTGGATAGCCTCTTGCCCTGAGGGTACCATTCCCTTTATCCCCATTTCTCCTTATCACCTTCAGGACAAATATTCCTTTCAAATTTAAATTTTTGGCCATGCTTAACCTTTTTCATTGTAGACCAGCATAAGAATGACAACTAATGCCACTGCCAGTGACTCCTTAGTCTGTGCCAGCAATCCAACTGTCAACCACATTCAGAGGGACTAGTTTGGTCTTATGCTTATTCCTTGCCAGTCTGGCTGGAGTTGGTGAGTTTCTGTTGGCTCAAGTAAACTGTTTCAGTGGGTGAACCCATCATGGTCTTGACCTCTTTGCTCATATTCTCATTTTTTCCAATCTTCCTGGACTTTAGGAACTTAGTCCGTGCTCCAATGTGATTCTAGGATTTATCCCTACTGCATGTACTGGCTTTTTGGGATCCTATTCTCTTTGGATGTATACCTTGCTCAGCCTAGATATAGTAGGGAGAATCTTGGACCTTACACAAAACATTGTGGCTTACTCTCTCTCTGAAGATTGGATGGGGTGAGGTGGGAGGGTGTGTGGAGGGAATGGGAGGAGGGAAAGGAGTAGGAACTTGGATTGGTATTTTTTAAAAAATTAGGAATTGAAAGACCTCCGGATTTGGAAGACTCTCACTAAAGTCTCGGGATAACACGATCCCCCCAGGAACTTGAGAGACTAGCCTTGCTGCAATCACACAAGGTTTATTGCAGGTACCAGCCTTGGGGCTGAGACTCATATCCCACTCAGGGGAGGAGTTCGACCTCGAGTAGCTGGGAGAAGGGGTATTTAAGGAAAGAAACCACAACCCAGTAATCCAAAGGGAGGGCATCACTGGAAAATTCGGAAAATACCAGTGATCATTGAAAATTTGGAAAATACCAGTGATAATCACAAAGGGGTAACTCCCTGTTTCTCAAAATTATTCTCAAGATTATCATTTAACATTATCTTCAGCTAGTTCCTAAAACAGAGACACTGAACCAGTTAATCTAGATTTCTGATTCTTTTCTCCCTGCTTAGATTTTTGGCTCTATTTTTTTCTGCTAGTGGGGTCTGGATTTATCCAGGTCTTTCACAAGCAGCAGGCAGAAAGAGAGAAAGCTAATTGGGTTTGATTTGGCATGGACTTTGAAACTTCAAAGACCACCACCAGTGACAGACCTCCTCCACAAGACCACACCTCCTAAACCTTCCCAAACAGTTTCACCAACTGTAGATAAAATATTCAAACTTATGAGCCTGTTGGGGCTATGGTCATTCAAACTACCACAGACTCTATTAAGAGATCACAATATTGTGGTTCATTTAAAAATGAATATACATCAGGAGAGGGAGGTACAATAATAGGAGCAAAGGGGTCAGGAGATGATGGAGTTACCCCCCCCCAAAAAAAAAAAAACACTTGGCTTGAGCTAGTGGGAGCTCGCTGACTCTAGACTGATAGTAGGAAGCCTGCATAGGACAAAACTAGGCTCTTTGAATGTGGATGACAGTTATGTGTCAGGCTTTGTTGGTGCCCCAAGAGTCATACCCTCTGTAAAGAGTGAAAAGGAATGACGTAAGGGGAGTGGAGAGAGGGGAGGGAGAGGAAACTAGGATAGGTATGTAAAATAAAATAATATTGTCTTAAAATATAAATAAATTAAGCCAGGCGGTGGTGGCGCACACCTTTAATCCCAGCACTTGGGAGGCAGAGGCAGGTGGATCTCTGTTAGTTTGAGACCAGCCTGGTCTTCAAGACTACAAGAGCTAGTTCCAGGACAGGTTCTAAAACCACATAGAAACCCTGTCTCAAAAAAAAAAAAAAACAAAACAAAAAAAAATTAATTGAAATAAAAATTGGATATTCATGTGGACATGAATAACCACATTCCAATGAAACCAAAATAATGAATTTTGTGTTCCAAACTGTGGTGGATTGAATAATATGATATACCCATAGGCTCATATATTTAAATGGTAAATCACCAGGGAGTAGAACCCTTTGATAGAAATAGAAGGATTAGGATTTGTTGGAGGAAGTGTGAAATACAGATGAAGTGTGTTATATTTCATCATGACTGCCTTACTTTTTAAAGTTTAGGCTCAAAGTCAATAAAAGATCAGGAGCTAGTACAGTTACACTAAAGTTCTCATCTTTCCATGTGCATTATAAGTAAACATGAAAGTTCTGTTTCCTCCTTTGAGAAGGCAATGACTAATCCGAAGAAAGGGAGTTAGACAAGCAGCAACAACTTAAGAGGAAGATATTCTCTCTAAATGCCCTTAAAAATATACTATCAAGCTTCAAAGTAATCCTGTTGGGTCTGGCTGTCCAGCTGTCTCATGTATTGGTCTTCTAGGGTACGTGAGTTTTGTACCCATGGGTCATGGGTCTTTCAACTCTCTGGAACTTTAACCACAGAAGATACAGATGCCTCTTCTGGTCTCTGGAGATCACCCATACCCAAATGCACATATCCAGGTTCAAAATCGAAAAAAAAATACTTTAAAAATAAGAATCTCTTTGCCAGTGTGCCCAGGAAGAAGCTCATCATTAAGAGCTTCTAACAATTTGACACTTTAAGTTAGTGATTTTTATCTGGACTAAGATGTTGCAGTTTATGAGGACTCATTCTATTTAGACAAGAACCTCCCTACTAATGTAATTTAGGAATATTTATTCCTAAAATTATTTCAAATACTCTACTCTTACAAAAATAAACACAAAACTTGTTTTGGGTGAAACAAAGCAGCAAATTTAAAAGTCAGATCCAAGTAAAATTATCATACAAGCATCTTGTCTTTATTTTTATAGTCAAATGTTTGTGTTAATTAACTGATTTGGTCATATGAGCATGCCAAGAGAAGTGACAGGAATGACGGATAACTCCACTTTCTCATACTCAGAATTGGTTGGGATTGAGATTACGTGATTCTTTTAAGGTTTCAAATAAGAAAGGTAGGATTGTTTTAGGTTGATTATGAAATTTAGTGATAGTATTTTCTATTTCATTATCTCCCAGAGATCTTTCATAACACAGCTTAATTTCTGAAAATCTATTTGACTGCCCTTTTCTTTCATTATTCATTGAAGTAAACCTAGCCATTTTTCCATTTTATGAGCAAATGGGAATTTATGGATTGAAGACAGAGAGGTAACTAGTTTTCCTGTTTAACACCAGGTTGTACATATTTTGTAAAGAGAGTAACAATGACTACTGGTAGCCTCTTAAAAGAGCTGAAAAATACATCTATGTATCTGCTTGTATAGCTTTTTGTTCAAGGATTTGATGGAGGGACTAGCACACCTCAAAGGCATTGAGCATAAGGACAGGGTTTGTTATAGTGAAATAGTGAGCCACCACTAATTAGTGCCTTGTTGGGGTGGGTACACCAACAAAATTAAAAGATTTAAAAATTCAACCTCCCAGACATCATACGGGGCTGAGCTCAACAATATTAAACTGGTCATATTAACTTTTTAGTGCACTTTCTAGTGCCAAGATGGAGAACTGGCCATGGAAACAAGTTGTGCAATTAAAATAAAAGATCAGCTACACCTCTGTTGGTATTTGAGCAAATGCTGTTGTTTAAGGCTTTATTTAGAATTTTACTTGTATTATGAGAAGACAGCAAAAACTAAGATGGGTAGCTATAACTCAACGATATTCATTTATTGAGTTATTTTTTGCCTGTTCTGTGGAAAACCTTAAAAACAAACAAACAAACACAGTGCCTTGTCAGCATAAGACCATAGGAGGTGAGGCAGATGCACACGAGATTTGAATATATAGAATGGAGCATGCTGTAAGTTTAAATAAGTATTCAAAGAAGTGAGGACATGCAAGGAAAGGAATTGGTAAGCCTGTTTAAGAGAATTTCTGAAAGATCATGACAACATGATCTTCTGTCCTTGAAGAGATCTGTAGTAAACAAGTTACACTGGTAGGCTCCTTACTGGGAACAAATGCAGAGAGCTACGAGTGCATAGACTATTCGGAAATATTGAGTATCATGGTATATTACAACATAAGAAATACATTATTCTATAAGTTAATATGACATTAACACCATGTACTCTTTCATATTATACTATTGATGATATTCATTATAATATTTATTATGAATGTTTATGAAATTGGGAACTGAGTAAAAGATGCAACAAATTTGAAACTCATACTAAAGGGATTAGTGTTCAATAAATCCAAGCAGTGAATTGCATTGTTATGAATATAGTGAGATAATGATGACTCCTTCTTAATGTCCCATAATGAATTTCAATTTTCCCTTATTGCATATAAACAATAATAAACAATTATATAGAACATGATCTACTTTCTACTTTAAACAAATTGGGTTCTATTCTGAATATTAATCAACATATTTCAGTTTTATTATGTTTAGATTAATAACCTGATAACCTTATGTGCATACATATTACAGGTGATTTTCACTCCTCCTTATAACTTATAGGATCATTTTAGAACTCATTTGATATGTCTTTTTCCATTACTACATCTAATTAAAATGTTAGGAGACCACCTATAGATTCAATATGTAGCAATTTCTCCAAAACTAAGGTGTTAAATGTACTTACATCTATAATAAAATGAAGTTATATGAACTGTGTAACTACGGAATTAAATATTTTTTTTTGTACACTTTAATTAACTTTCCCTGCACTTTTTACCCAATTTGAAAAATTCTATGTTTTCCATCATATTTTCCCCCTAGTTTCTTGGTTTGGAAGATGTGATGGGGAGGAGGATATGAGTAATTCACAAGAAAGCCACAGGGGATCCGTTCTTTGAGGGTCTTATTTATGTAAACAGTTTTCAAAAAATACCAAAGACTCGCCAAAATAGGTCACATTTACAAATGATAGATTTAACTTTCACAACAAATGCCGCATGCTTTTCTCCTTAAGCCTGGGCCATTCTGAGGAAAAGCTAATTATCTTAGGGCTCTGAGTCAGCTGTGCCAAATGGTCTCACAGTTAGCGGCAGAAAAGAAATGAAGCACAGAGCGGTAAACCTTGGGGATTCACCTGGCCTCCTTTGCAGCCAAGACGGTTCCTATGGTGTCAGACAACAATTAAAATTCCTTGCTTGAAGGTGACTCCGAAAAGGGCAAACTGAGAAGTGTAACTCTCTCAAACAGGTCATGCACATCAGAGGGGAACAATAACCAGAGTCTTGAAAGAACAATGAGCGAGGAGCAACTTGCAGCTGTGCATAGATAGCTATCCATCCACCTGGGTGGGAAAAATGAACAGAGCAAGGGACTGCACTAGCAGTGTGCACTCTGTGGACAGTCTTCATGACCTGGGTCATCACAGAGGCAGTGTTCAATATTCTCAGGTTCAGTTTACTTCAAATAGGTTAGGGACTGAATGACTTTTCAAGCTTCTTTTAATGCATATTCTTGTAAGGATTTATGGAAAAGGTCATAATTCCTTGTCTCCGTTGACTCAGTGTGCAGAATATGCACAGTCCCACAGGAGGCACTGCCAGTAAACAACGCGCGCCCTGGTGAAACAACTTCCAGAAAGCATAACACGTGCTCACACAAAGCACCGTTATACCCAGCATCAACTTTGGTGATGGGGTACGCGAGCATGACAGGACTAGAAGGGAATGCTTTAGAACCTCAAAGTTTCCTGCAGGTTGGCAGATTCCTGGTTAGAAAAACTAAAAAGTGGTTAAAATTCTTTAAAATCATAGAATACATTCTGTAATCTCAGTTACTCAGGAGGCTGAGGAAGGAGAATCAAAAGGTAAAGGCCTGCTTGGACAAATTAGTGAGATACAATATTGAAATATTATCATTATTATCATCATCATCATCATCATCATCATCATAGGTTGAGGATATAGCTCTGCTCAGTAGTATGTTGTAAGGAGAGCGGGTTGTCTTCACGGCCTGGATAGCTTAACCCCCAAAATAATCACACGGAGATCTGTATTAATTAAATTGCTGCCTGGCCCATTAGCTCTAGCCTCTCATTGGCTAACTCTCACATAATGATTCAACCCATTTCTAGAGATCTGTATGTCACCACGAGGCTGTGGGTTACCGGGAAAGATTCAGCATATCTGACCTGGCCGCTACATGGTGGGTGGCTCTCTCCCTGCCTTCTTCCTCCAAGAATTCTGTTCTGTCTACTCCACCCATCTAAGGGCTGCCCTATCTAAAGGCCAAGGTAGCTTCTTTATTCAACCAATGAAAGCAACACATAGAAAGAAGTAGTAAGCACTTTTCTAGTGTGTATGTGAAACTACACATATCTGGAAAAAAATAGCTGAACTAAAGATTAACTTTTTCTGAAACGTTGATATGACAGACATAACTAGATTTCTGGCCTTGGCTAGACTGGCATTTCTTGAGCAGTGGTGCCCAACACTTCCAGAGCTAGTGGACAGTGTCTTTGGAGTAGCACTCAGATTGATTTCCAAGTCCATCCTCTGAAGTGTGGCAATGAAATTTACATAATTAACTGCTTTTTGCTCTAACAAAAGCAGTAGTTTAAGTAGAAATTTAGGAGAGAAAACTGCATGTGTCAGTTTCCCTTGACTTTTAAAAGCCATACCGCCACTATAAATACGGAAGAATTAAGACCTGCTTAATTGTTTCACTTCACCATTCCCTCCTAAATGTTTATGGATTTCCTAGAAGAATCCATTGTCCAGAGATTCAGGCTCCAGATGCATTTACAGCTACTGGAGTAGCTGCTACAGGAAAACGAAGGCCTTCATTTCATTCACACACAGTACTTTACGACCTTGTGGAGCATCAATCTGTCAGGTGAAAATGTCAGGCTTCATACACCTCTGACTTTAAACTGAAACCCCATATTTTTTGTTCTATTTTACTGTTCTGCGAAATATTGGTAGGTGTAAGCATGTTTATTAAAGTAAAATTTCCATCAGTAGATTGTGACACACTCTGATTTATATTTTTTTAAATATTGAATCTCCAGTAGAGTTACTTGGAGCCTGTCAAGCTGTACATTATGAATGTCATACTCACAAGAGGAAATGTGAATGTGTTTGAAAGCTAAGCCCACTGTACAATGTAATTAGCTTAAACAAAGAAAGGATGTAGGACAAAGGTTAGGTACTGAACGCCTATGCTGCATTCTTACTCGGTAGTTTTCAGCACTCTTAGAGGAATGAGCAAAACTTTCTAAAACAATCATTGACATGATTGTGTGGAGGCAAAATCCCTGAATTATTAATATAATTCTAGAATTGACCAGATCACAAACTATTAATATTGAGAGGTTTAAGAAGTCCAATTTTCTAAAAGAACAGATAACTACGAACTTTTGTGACAACAGCAACAAAAGCAGAGATGGTCCAGTGATTGAGAGCAGGTACTCTCTCACTATGACCTGAGTTTAGCTCACAGCACTCATTTCAGGTGGCTCCAACCTGTGACTCCGACTCCAGGGCATGTGCAACCTTGTCTTTGCAGACACTTACATTCATGTGCACCTCTCTCTCNCTCTCTCTCTCTCTCTCTCTCTCTCTCTCTCTCTCTCTCTCTCTCTCTCCCCACCCCCCCCACACCTCTAAAGTTAACCTTTGAATCACAAAAGTATACTCAAGTTTTTTTCAACTTCAAATTTTAAACTTTGCAGAGAAATGAACATAGTCTTAGTTTCAGAGTGATATGACAAAACCAACTATAAAAAAACAATGTAATCATTTTACTTCTCTTCTGAATGGATTTAAACCATGAAATATAAAATCTATGTATTGGCATATTTGTTTTAAAATGTAATTATCTAGTTTATTAGACTTGTAGAGCTTTTTCTTAGATAGGCATTTGAATACTTCATGTTTTTCACAAAGCATATCCTAACAGCATGTGAATATGATCACTGATAATTTTATTTTTCTCATTTTCATAGTTGTATTGAATGAATGAAAAGTAACAGAACATTTAGCATAAGTTAGTAACACATATTTAAGATATATCATATTTTTGTGTTGCTTGTATTTCAAGAAACAATAAAATATGATTTTGTTTAAACTTATTTCATTTTATTCTTTTTTAATTTCCTTTCATATTTTAACCACAATTCTCCCTCTCACTCCTCTTTCCACCCCTCTCCTTACCTCCCCACTGTAGCCCACCCCCATCCACTCTTCTCAAAGGATAAGAACTCCGATGGGGAGTCAACAAAGTCTGGCACATTAAGTTGAGGCAGGGCCACGCCTTTCTCCACTGCATTAAGGCTGAGCATGACATTCCACCATAGGGAATGGGCTGCATCAAGCTTATTCATGCACCGGGGGTAGATCCTAGTCCTACTGCCAAGGGGGCCCTCAGATAGACCAAGCTAAACAACTATCTGCCTCCCACATTCAGAGGGCCTAGTTCTGTCGCTGGGAGGCTTCACAGCTGTTGGTCTAGAGTTCATGATTTCCCCTGAGCTTGGTTCAGCTAGATTTCCCCCTAAATGATCTTAATCTCTTGCTCATATATTCCCTCCTTTCTCTTTTCAACTGGGTTCCTGGAGCTTGGCCTGGATATTAGATGTAAAGCAAAGGATAACCAGAATACAACCCACAGCTTCAAAGAAGTAAGGTAACAAGGATGACCCTCAGAGGGTCACATGGGTCACCTTGGTAAGGGGACTTAGATGAGATCTCCTGGGTAAACTGGACATGGCAGGATTGGGCGGTAATAAAGGGGAGGGAATGGGAGATGGGGACATGACGGAACAGGATGACTGCGTTGGAAGAAGGACTGAATAGTAGAGCAATGTAAGAGATATCTCGATGGAGAGAACTTCTACGGGTTTAGGAAGAAACCTGGTGCTAGAGAATTCCCAGGAATCCACAAGGATGATCCCAGTTAAGACTTCCAGCAATAATGGAAAGGGTGTCTGAACTGACCTTGCCCTGTAATCAGACTGGTGAATAACCCTTTTCTCCTCATAGGGCCTCCATCCAGTAACTGATGAAACTAGATGCAGAGATTCACAACTTGTAGAGATTTTTATTCATTCAACTCACTTAGTAACATTGTTCAGTTTCCATGCACCACTGTAAATACTGGATTTTAGTTTTATAAGTTGAACACAGAACCTAGAGTCAACAGTTTATGCATGATGAAGCAAAGAAATAGCCTCTTTTTAAAATAGTAAGTAAGAACAGAAGATCTTGTGGGTGACAAATCCTAACAGAAAACTAAAACTGGAGATGTGATAGTAAGCAACTTTGTATCTATCTTAGATTTGGTATTCATGAAAGTTCTCTGACATGGGGGACTTAGTTTGGAATTTGAATGACAAAGTATGAATGTTTGATTCTATGAAGATGGTTGGGAAGAACAGTACAAAATAGGATGGCTGGTACGTAACCTCTAAAACTGAAAAGATTAAACTGTGAAGGACTACTGAACACATTTTGTGGCCATGCTATTCTATGGAAAAATATTAATAATTCTGTGTATTTAGGTCTTACGATAAAGTGTTTAAAGTTCAGGCTTTGATGAAAAACTATACAAGAGAAAGGAGGGGTCTAAAAGTTTTACACATTTTTATGCTTGTTCAATAACTATTGCAAGTCTTATAATCTGAGCTGAAACCTAACGAAAGCAGAATGGAACTGGGTAGGAAAGCCCGAGTCCCAAAAGACTGAAGAACCCCACTCCAGGAAGCTTACTGCAAATTTGAAAATAAAAAAAATTAAGAGAACATGGGACATCCCACAAAGAATGTTGATAGCACAGAAAATAATTTATTTTATTATTTTTAAAGTTACACTTACATGCACATGAGTTTAGGCTCCCACAAAGGCAGTAGAGCTTGTTGGAGTTGGAGTTACAGGTGGTTTTAAGCCACCCAACTTAGGTGCTAGGAGTTTAGCTGAGAACCTCTGGATGAGCAGGTTATTAACCACTGAGATATCTCTCAAGCCTGAATATGGACAATCTTTAGTTGTTACATGCAACAATACCCATCAAATGCATGCCATCATTGTCTATGAAGATTCAAAGAAAGCACTGAAAAAAAGATGAGTTATGAAAGACTATGCTTGATGTAGAAAACTTGTATTCAAAGCATTTGTTTTTGTGTCTTTGAACACATTGTTTTAGTTATACCAATTAGTGGTTCTTATGTCAGAAAGGACAAAATATTTAGAATTTGTTCAAGAGTACTTTAACTGTTATCAGTTTGTATGCCCGGAGATAGGTAAGTATCTTTGTAGGTATTAACCTGATCACAGTTACATTAGTGGAAGATGCTATGTGAGTTTTTCTGGGAGGTTCTATTATGTAAGAAATGGCAGAGCTAAAGAAAGTGGAAGGAATGATTTGTAGTACTCTGTGATAACTAAATGCCTGAAACTGGGTAGTTGGGGAGAAAAGCTTATTTATTTTATGTTTTTGAAGTTGAAAGCCCAAGATAGGACTGCTCTATCATTTAGGCCCACAGGAAGCCTTGTGGTAGATGGCATTGTGGTGAATAGAGTGTTGTTGGAAAAGGTCATTTGAGCGTGACAGGAAGCCAGAATGAGTCTGACGCTATGACCACTTTGCCTTAACTACTTTTTCTCTTGGGAACTAATTCACTTTACAAGACAAACATGCATTCCCACGGGACAGTGCCTAGCCGCCTAATGGATTTTACCACCTCTTTTACCACAGGAAAGGAATAAACCTGAGACTGACGAATCCTTTGAGGTACACAAACATGTCCAGCTAGCACCATCCATCAATAAGATGGTAACCTAAACCTGTATGATATGGGCACATCACAGTCCTTAAATTTTCAAATTATCCTAAAAGATAATTAGATTTTAAATAGACAAAGTGCTTTTTAAGACTTTACAGTGGTAATCAAATGGTCTTTCTGTTTTTTAGGGAAATAGAAAAAATGAGGGATTTTATCTATTTGAAAGTGTCTCACTAACTAAATTATTCCATGTATAAATGCAAAAGAGCACACAAATGTTCATGTTCCTGTAATATTAAGGGTGCATTAATATTTTTCTCTTTTTATCTATTCTATGTGTTTTATATCCTCTGTCTTGATCCCATTCATTTAAATATTTTTCTCTTTTTATCTATTCTATGTGTTTTATATCCTCTGTCTTGATCCCATTCATTTTCTGTACCGTCACATCTGCTCTCCACCCCTGCAACTCCTAAAAATAAAACAAAATTTAAGAGAAGAAAGAAAAAAAATAAAAATCACATCATGGAAGTTTCAGTGTGACAGACACATTGAATTACTCAATAAACCCCTTTGTCCATATATCTTTCCTTGGAAGGGTTCATTGCAGAGTCATTCTTTGAGGCCTCTTGTTTCTACTACACTATTGATGCTGAACCTGCACTAAGACTCTTCTAGGATATCCTCTTGTTGCCCTCTGTTGTTGAGATCCTGTAGCGTTTGGGTCCGAATGTCAGGTCCCTTCATGTGCTCCAGCACCTTATAAATTGAGTGGGTGTTAGTGTGAGCCAAGTAATAACACTGGTTCTGGGCCTGGGTAGGTGCAGAGTGGTTCCTCCTGCCAGTTCGCCCCTATCCTTACTACCAGTGTGTGCTCTCCAACATTGCCCCAGTTCATTATCTCTTGCAGCTAAAAGAAAGAGGTATGTCTATTTCTCCTCTCTCTGTTTTTCAACTCTCAGGGTCAGCATTCCAGCATCTACACCATTAGGGCCAGCTTTCTTGTATTTTCCTGGAGAGGTACAGGGACCACTCGCCAGAGTGCTGCAGTTGGCGAGCGCCAGCCAGAGACAGCCCTCCTGCTCTTATAACCCCAGGGCCAGCTCCTCCACCTGTATCAGAGATTGATGGGATGTGGGGGTAGGGCATTTCTCCTCCACCCATTCTGCCACATAGCAGATGAGTAATTGGGATAGATCTCCCTTGCAAATAAGATTGGTGCTGGGTCACTCACCTCCAACCACTGGGGAGTTCTGCTGTGCTGCTAAGGTGAGGGAATGGCCCATTTCCTGAGTGCTGCAGCTGGTATGAAGGAGGGTAGGCTTTCTCATTTGTTGTAGGTGGTAAGGGACAAGGGGTAAAGAGGGCATTTGTTCATTCTTCCACATTACCATATGATAGACAAGTAGGGGACAGCTCCACCATGCTTACTTATTTGGGGAATAGCTCATTCACAGCTCTACCAACAAGGTTGGATCTATTGTGTTACCTGTAGTGATGAGGCGAGCAGGTCTGCTTTTTGTCCCACCTGGCTCCCAATCAGCAAGTTTATCCCCGGAAATAATAACACAGAAACTATATTCACTTAAACACTGCCTGGCACATTATTTTTAGCCTCATATTGGCTAACTCTCACATCTTGATTAACCCATTTCTAATAATCTGTATAGCACCACAAAGTGGTGGCTTAACGGGAAGATTCTAACCTATGTCCATCTCGGGCCGGAGCTTCATGGCATCTGCCTGACTCTGCTTTCTTTCTCCCACAATTCTGGTCTGTCTTCCCTGCCTACCTACGTTCTGACCTAATAGGCCAAGCAGTTTTCTTTATTAATTAATCAATGAAAGCAAGAGGTAGATAGAAGACCCTCCTACATCATTACCCAGATGAGGTGCAGGGTCTGCTCTCCCAAATTTTGCAGCTGGTGGGGGCAGGGACAGTTTTCATATCTTGTGACCTCAGTGCCAGTTCTCACTCCAGCCTCAGTCATTGATGAAAGAGTGGGACAGAACTGCCCCCTGCCCATGCTGCCACAAGGTAGATGGTTAAAGGGCATAGCTCTACCTTGCTCACTATTTTGGGGCTGGCTCACCCACATCTCTGCCAACAGGGTTGTCGGCATTGTATTACCCAGACAAGTTGCAGTGCCTGTTATCCTGAGTGTTGCAGCTGGTGGGGGTCAGGAACAGCTCTCCTGCTCTTATGACCACAGGGTCAGCTCTCCCACCTGCCTCAGCATTGATGGAGGGGGAAGGGCATCTCTCCCAGCCCATGCCACCATATGGCAGATAAGGGGTGGGGCTAGGTTTCTTGCACTCAATAATTCAAGGCTGTCTCAACCAAACCTTCACCAATAGGGTTGGCTTTATTGTATTGCCCAGAGAAGATGCAGGATTTGGGACAGTAGATATGCTACATTCATTCATTTCATCATGAACCAGGGAACAAGTTGCACATAAACCTTTTCCTGGGGTGGGGCAATGGTGCTATTTACAAGAACCTCCTTATTGTCATCTAGGCCTCATTCAGTATGGGTGCATAGGTGAATGTGTAGATATTGGTGAATTTCATGTCCTTTCTCAACCCTGAAGGTGCACACACCTCTGTTTTATATAATCTCTGGTGTCTGGGGACCTTTTGATGATCTAGCTCTTTGAGTAGATGAGGATGAGAAATTGAGAGGTGTGACTTTCAGGCTCAATGCTGCTGTTCACTGGGAACACAACCACCATCTGTCAGATAACAGACTCTTTTCAGGAGAACCCTGAAGAAATGAACTAGCTATGATAGCCACGCCTCCTCAGTTCCTTCTGGGAAGACTGAGGTAGAACAACTACCCATGTGAGACATTTTCCTTTCAGTTTATCCAGAAACAGGAGCTTACACAGGGTGCACACACCAGAGTGCAAGGCTCCATTGCATTTGAAAATGAGTTACCATCCCATTCTTTTCCCTCTCTTTGTACCATCTACTAAACCACACTGACAGTTTATCTTAGAACATTTATGGCTTAGTTAAAAAGTAAATCTGCAAATAATAAGGAACATCACACCTCATGTAATACATATGCAAATCATATTGCTTGAGTTTCTGTAAAGATTTGAAAAGCAAATATCCAACAAGAAATCTGCCACACATCTTATTGCTAAGTAAAACTATAATATGTGGATATACTCTTACTTCATATTTGCTTGCATTATTTGCATGATTGAATATTTAATTTTTTTCCAATTGCCTAAAAATTTTTCTAAGCTGGAGAGATAGCTCAGCAGATATGAGTTCTTAGTGGCTCCAAGAGGACCTAAGTTTGATTTCTTATACCCACACTGGGGAGCTCACAGCCATCTATAACTCAAGTTATGAGGGATCTAACACCTTCTGGACCCCAAGCACTGCACTAACATGCATAGACACTCACAAAGACACACTCAAAAGTAGCATTTTGAAGAAAATAGATGCATTTATCGAGTTATTATTTATCAATAAAAACTCAAGTGTCAAATATTGGGGTAAGAACCTGAATGAAGTGTCAGAGAAGTGGATAAGCAATCATTGACCTCCGATCTCTATTTTATTTAAAGCTGCATTCTCCATCTAAAAGAGCCAAGACCCTCTCTAAGTCACACATTGCCTACTATCTCTCCATCTATCCTCAGTCCGCTAAAACCTCTAAAGTCAATTTTGATCTTCTATGAGCTACGTCCATCCCTGATTCCAAACAAACTTTATAGTAAGAATGTGATCAAAATATCACACAATGGAAAATAAGTATTTTTAGATGCTCATGTGACAATTTCAGTAACAGGAAAACCCAAAAAGTGAGCCACAACTGCCATCCCATGAATTTTCCTTAGGTGATCCTGGCATTTCTCTCTTCACTCCAATAATACTGGAAGAAAGAAGTTGTTGAAATAAATTACTATATCAGGTTATAGGAGCCTATGCCTAATATATTATTTTTATGTAAAATGTTATCATTTGTCATGTGCACATGATCACATATAAATATAAAAACACAAATAAGCTAATTATAATTTTTAAATTATGTGCTTCGTGAAGTTAAGGACTGCTGTCTATTTTATTTAAAGCTGTATCTCATTGCTAACCAGAGCATCTTGTAAGTAATGACATTTGGGCCACATTACTGCTATGAAATGTATCAAGAGATGACACTTGGGACTGGGGAGGTGGTTCAGAGGTCGATAACACAAGTTTCTCTTCTGGAAGACTTGGATTAAATTCTAGCACCCACATAATGGTCAACAACCATCTGTAACTCCAGTTCCAGGCTATCCAACACCCTCTTCTGGCCTCTGTGACCACCTGTGGCACATTAGACATAGAGGCAGGCAAAACATCAATACCTATAGAGTAAAAGTAAATAAATCTCATAAGAAAAAAAATAAGAGTAGACACCCTTATGTTGCAGAAAAATTCAGTGATTTTTCAAAATAATCATGAATATTCAATTAATTATAGTCTCTGCTTGTTTGCACAGTAGTTTCTTTTTTGTTCATTTCCAAAAAAGGGCAAACAGATTTGGGATTCTATTGCTGTCCACAGAATGTAAATTACTTAGGGTGGAGTAGATTACCACACTAGACAATGCAGCAGTTACAAAGGATTTTTCGGTGTTATAATTTCCATGGACTCATGAAGTTCAGAGAACTTTGAGGAACTACAGATGTTGAGCCTTCTTCAAATACTAGCTCCCCAAAGAAAGAAGATAGCATCATAATGCAGATTAATACAGTGGAGAGGAGCTTGAGACACAGAAAAAAAGGTGGGGAGACACTGAGATGGCTAGGCAGTCAGATGGAAGTCAAGTTTAGGCCATCATTTTCTAGTCTTCTTAGATTTTTTAGGAGAATCTATTTAGCAAGTGTTAACAATGTCAGTGTAAGAAACATATTAAATACCACTTAACTTTTATTGGTTAGAATCATGACTTCATGATTTCATAAATAAATGTATTCAATGTAAATAGAGACACCTTTTTCTGCACTGAATCTATTTTATTTTATTTTTCTTTGCAAGAAGGGGCAGGTTTTACTCTATATAAGAAGATTTAATTTTTTGTCTTCCTCTTTTTTATTTTACTGATTTTAAAAACCTATACATTTTTCTCTGCTCACCTCCCATACTCTCCCCTCCCTATGAATTTATTTTCTTTAAATAGTGACTCCAAAGGACACTAAATATTGTGATGTAATTCTATCAGACAATTCTTTGTTTTTTGCAGAAATTATTTATTTGTATTTTACATATCCTAATTGTTTTAATCTTAAAATAACCACCATTATTTTGACAGAAAAGGGACACTATTCAATCAAGAAATTTTCTTTAAGAGGTAGTCAGAAATCGTCAACTTCTTATTTGTAACGTTTCATCCAAATTATTTTTAGACATTTAGCAGAAAAATGTAACAGCACCATTTGTTTTTCTAATCATCTAATGTGATTTACAAAATTGCTAAGTCTTCTAAGTTATCAATAAAACTTTATGTATTTGTTTCTATATTTGTGATGCTTGGGATTATATATAAGGTTTTTAACTGAATATAGTATAAGCTTGTTGAACTCTTTAAATACATAAATGATTTATAATGTGAATATTCAGGAGCTGGAGAGATGGCTCAGAGGACCTGGGTATAATTCTCAACATCTACACTGGGCGACTCAAATTCACCCATAATACAGGCTGCCAGTTGTCTTGTGGCCCGTTCTTACTTCCATGTGCATACAGGGGCACATTTATTCTCTCTCACATGTGCATTCATATGAACAAAATAAAAACATTTTAAAATAAACACTTGATTCATTAAATACTGAATTACGAAGTTACCACAAATAGTATTTCATATGAACAAAATAAAAATATATTTTAAAATAAACACTTGATTCATTAAATACTGAATTGCAAAGTTACCACAAATAGTATCTACTAAGCACTATTTGAGCATTTGAGATCATTCCAAGTTTAATAAAGCCAAGGACTTTTGTTTATGTGGCACTTACAGATAATGCATGATAGTAGTAAACTTCTAGACTACATTCAAATAGTTTGTCTTCATGGAGGTGGAAAGGGCAGTAGACTTCAATATTTGACAGAAACCAAAGTAGGTTTTATCAAGAATATTGCAGGAAGGAAAACTAAGAAAATTGAGGGTGACAATATAGAACTAATACAAATAGGATTGTAAGGAAATAATTTAAAAAATGAGAAAATGATCAGCTTTTACAATATTACAATATTACATGCTACACATTAGATGATAATAATTATATAAACTCCCACCATTACTGTGCACTAGAGCAGTATGTCTTCATATATGTGTATATGTATTAGTATTACACACACATATCAATCTATCTATAAGGAACACACACATTATATATATATATATACACACACACACACACACATATTATGATTACATATAGATTATCTAAAGTTTTCTTCAAGCTCATGTTTAAGATTATCAGGTAGAAGTTGTTAGGAGCAACAATACACTGAGCATTCATAATTTTGAATTATTGATTAGTCTCATACCTTATAGAGAAAGACACGTTTCCATAAATGACTGTCCCACTGAGAACACCAGGAACACTAGAAGTAGTCTAGGTCAAGACAAACTTTATCACATGAAGTCTCATAAAGTAGAGGATCCAAGTCCCTGAAGCAGAAGAAATTTAAGTTATGCAGTACCACGATGAAAACTGCCAGGATTCAGGAACATGGACACATTGTACTAGTATAATACTTTAGTTAGCCTGGAGCAACTGTAATCACAAACTCTAAGAAATGTTATTTGTGCCTGTACAGTAACATTAATTTTCTTTTAATCTTTGTCTGCCTCAGGAAATATATCAATTGAATTTCACATTTCTTTCCAAGGAATCACGAACTCTGAAATACAAACTCATTTACTTTGTATTTTTCCCATATTTCTTTCTAAATTCTGAATGATTTAAAACCCAGTAATTTATTATCCTGCATTTACTTCTTCAAAATATAAAACTTACATGTTTAGGTCGATTCTGTGAACATTAATAAAATGAATGGGTTTTTTAATTCACTTTAAAAAACACATTTATCTAATTTAAACGAGAAGCCCATCTCAAGCACATAGGCTGTTTTTGGAAGAAGTGTGTGTGCTTCACAAGAGGTGCCTGCAACCAGACACTATGGGTTTAATATTTAAATCTCTTTCCTTTTACTTAAATCTTCCTGTACAAGTTACCTAATCACTTTACCTCAGTTTCTCAAAGTTAGACTTGAGGGTGTCACTTACAATACAATATAATGTAGTTGTGCAATGTGATTTCCATAGCACTAATTATCCAGTTCAGGGCATCTTAAATATTTTCCAATTGTGCCCTTTCTTCATATATTTTTATGAGCTCCAATATATGAGTATATTTGGTTTTCACACATGCAATTCAAATGTTACTGACAATAAATTATAAAGAAATCTATTTTTCCCCATCCCACCCCACCCTCAAGATCCCAATTTTCTCCCCGGGATTTTGTCTACTTCCCATAGCCAAGAGGATAACTATATGTTTTTCCTTGGGTTCACCTTCTTATTTAGCTTCTTTAGGTTCACCAGGTAGACACTCCATGACCTTTATTTATGGCTAGACATCAATTATGAGTGAGTACATCCCATGTTCATCTTTTAGGGTCTGGGTTACCTCGCTCAGGATAGTGTTTTCTATTTCCATCCATTTGCATGCAAAATTCGAGAAGTCATTGTTTTTTACCGCAGCATAGTACTCTAATGTGTATATATTCCACACTTTCTTCATCCATATGGGATGGGGATAAGGGGGAATGGGGAGAGAAAAGTGAGAAGGGGAGGATTGGGGGAACTTGGGGAAACAAGATGATTGGGATAAAGGAAGGTTGGATAGGGGAGCAGGGAAGCACACATCTTAGTTAAGGGAGACACCATAGGGTTGGCAAGAGACTTGAACCTAGAGTGGCTCCCAGGAGCCCAAGGCGATGTCACCAGTTAGTACCTTGGGAAGCTGAGGATAGGGAACCTGAAATGACCCTATCCTATAGAAATACTGACGAATATCTTGCATATCACCATAGAACCTTCATCTGGTGATGGATGGAGATAGAGACAGAGACCCACACTGGAGCACTTGACTGAGCTCCCAAGCTCCCAATGGGGAGCAGAAGGAGGGAGAACAAGAGCATGGAAGTCAGGACCACGAGAGGTGCACCCATCCACTGAGACAGTGCGGCTGATCTATTGGGAGCTAACCAAGGCCAGCTGGACTGTGACTGAAAAATCATGGGATAAAACAAGACTCTCTGAACATGGCGGAAAATGAGGGCTGATGAGAAGCCAAGGACAATGGCATGGGTTTTGTTCCTACTTCATGTTCTGGCTTTGTGGGAGCCTAGCCAGTTTGGACGTTCACCTTCCTAGACATGGACGGAGGGGGTAGGACCTTGGACTTTCCACAGGGCAGGGAACCCTGACTGCTCTTTGGACTGGAGAGGGGAGGGGGAAAGGAGTGGGGGAGGGGGGGGGGGGTGGGAGGAAGGGGAGGGAAATGGGAGGCTGGGAGGAGGCGGAAACTTTTTTTTTCCTTTTCTCAATAAAAAAAAGCGAGGTTAGAAAGAAAGAAAAAAAAAAGAAATCTATTTTTTTAAGCGCTTGACCTACCTATAGTTTTATACTTTTGGAAAGATTAATGCAAATTTGCAGACTGATGAGATAGACTGTTTATTTAATTTTTCATAAAGAAATCAATTTTGGCTGGACTTTTGAATCTGAAGAAGATGTGGAATATCTTACATGTGTTTTAGAGTTTATCATCATTTTGATACTGTCATTGTCAATATTGCAAATATCACTTCACATGACTATGGAGCATAAAATGGCAGACCTGTTTTAAAAGACATTCAAAAATTAGTGTAGTTTTTTTTCAATATTAAAACAAAATTAATTTAACAATAAACTAATGGTGTGCAACCTCAGTTTGGGTTCAGGTCCTGAGATAGGGAAAGGGTGTCAGTGCAAGGTAAACTTCTGACCACCAAGTGGATTGTACTCATATGGCCCTGAGTATCTCATGCTGTATTTATTCATACTTAAGCAGAGTCTTTTTCTTATGAGGTTTTCAAGAATCATTTTATTATAGGCTTCTATTTTTGACGTTAAGATATGCATCACAATTTAATGAATGCATTGTGATAATTATAAATGTCCCCTTTATGCTTCTCCAATACAACTCCCCACCCCCTGCATAACCCTTTTCTAGACATAAATTTCAGCATTTTTGCAGGCTTAACTAAATATCGAATCAGACACATCCTGCTATCACAGCACATTTGTCAACTCTCAGCTACTTGTGCTTACATAGTTAAAAAGTATTAGACATGAGTACAAGAGAGTAAGGACAACAATATTCAAACCCAAACAATAATTCTTTCATGTCTGCAAGATATATTTTTATACACTTTCTTTTTCAACAAGAAGATTCTAAGTCTCAATCTCTCTTTAAAAGCAGACCTTGACAAAACATTCTTTTCCCATACCACTATATCATACGTCTTCCACTAATACAAGGTCCTGTGTATGCTAAAGATGAATCTTTCCATTCCATATTTTACATTGCATTTTTCTCATCATAATATACTAAATATTATCGTTGATTTCACATTATTGGTGTCCAGGGAAGTTACTCTCAACAGTTGGCAGTATGTGTATTCCTAAAGCTTTTTCCCTATTGTGTGTTTGTATGCCCTTCTCTTCTGTCCAGAACTGTGAGACATGGTTAGTGTTCCGAGTGTTTTCTTGTATGTACCTAAGTCTCTCGAGTTAGAAAAGCTCCCAGGATTAGGAGTTGCAGTTAGTAATTCCAGACAAGAGATATGAGAAACATTAGCCCCCTGTGAATCTTAGGGGAAAATATTTGAAAAGGAACAGAATTTCCAGAGAAAATCACAACTGTTGCATGTGTGACTGACAAAGGAAAACTAAAACCACCCTAAGAATTGCCAGTATATTGAGAGAGAAAAGAGCCTGCAAAGTGCACAAATTTTGCAAATTCCTACACTGTTCCATCTACTACTTGTTCTTGTTAAGTGAGAGTCCATTTTTACAGGTGCTTTGCCCCATGGAAACCCAGGAACAGATAGTCTTATACCGATCCCATGTTAACCCATTGGACAGGTAATCACATGCTGATGTGACACTAGGCTGCATGACTCCAGACAAACATATTATATAATAAAATTTAAATCAAAGACACTAACAGCAATTTAAAAAATCAAACATAGCTCAAATATAGTCTAGTTTGCTACATACATGCCAAGGCATGATAATGGGCAATGTTAAACTTATTGCCACAACTAATTCATTTTGTTTCTACAAATGCAGAACTCTTTGTACAACCATGACAAACACTGAAGTATTTATTATATGATATCCCTAAGTCTGAGCCCATGTTTTTCAGGAAGCATGCATTGACATTGTGTGGTATGACATCATTCATTGAATAAACGTGCACATGTTTACAACCAAAGCTTTAGTGAACAAGCAATTGCGTGAGAGGCTGCTGCAGGGCAAACCTTGCCTTCATTCCATGCGTGATTTTATTAAATGTTTGATCATTGCACTCTCAGGCCCATCTTGTTGTTGCCACATGTTTCACGGCCCACACACTCTTATGTAATCTTTGTAATCTAATGTAAGGATTGATGCCTCAGTTTAGGAAGCTGCTCTGGAGTCAGAAATCAATCTTTGCCATTTACAATTGTGTTCATTTAGAAAAGTGTGGAGGTTTCAAAGACTGTGTGCTTTCTGTCTTAAAAATGACATAACTTAATACTGAACTGATGAAGGGGCTGAGAATAATGACATCTCTGTTTCTGAAACAGGAGATGAAGAACAATTTGAAGAGTTCAGTCTAGATTGCAGATTTCAGGCACTGGTCCACATGTGTGTAGCATGGCTAACATTGAAAGAAGGACAGAAAGAGAAATAATTTTAAAAGTGTTGGAGCTTGAGTGATTTTTGTCTTTAGATAACTTTTGAATCAAGTGATGAGCTGTTTAAACAATTAAGCACATACTTTTGAAATTTCTCTAAGACTTACATTCTTAACATTATATAAGGAAAGATCAAGTAAATTGACTGCAAGAAAGCATTTTAACTATGCCTTTTATCTTAAAGAAAGACTAGAGATTAGATATAAGAGTAATTTCTTGAGTTTTTTGTTAGGGTAAGCAACCACAAGAAATGTTATGAGTTCCTAAGTTAATTCAACAAATACAAGACACATCATGTATCTTAGTACTGACACTTAGGAAATAAATATCAAATAAGGATTAAGTTATAAATTTTCTTGTGTTTTGAGGGAGCTGCAGGCTGTGTTCCTGCCGCCAGCTCCCAGTTGCCTGGCTAGCTTATGCCCTGAAATAACAACACACAAATTGTATTCTTTTAAACACTGCTTGGCCCATTATATCTAGCCTCTTCTTGGCTAACTCTTGCCCAAGACTAGCCAATTTCTAATAATGTATGTAGCATCCCAAGGTGCACTTACCTGGAAGATGCTAGCCTACATCCATCTTGGGTCGGAGCTTCATTGTGTCTGCCCCAGGGAGGAGAGCTATCGAGACTGAGCTCACTTTCTCTTCCTCCCAGCATTCTGTTCTGTTTACTCCACCCACCTATGTTCTAACCTATCAGGGCCAAGCAGTTTCTTTATTAATTAACCAATGACCTTCCTCCATCACTTGTGAGTGTAAAGTTTTTCCCAGAAAAGTAATTTAAAATTAACTCTAAATGCAAAGCCTACTAGTGAATCAATAGAGAAAAATACTGACATCCAAAGTTTCAAAGGCTTGACTTCAGAGAATCACCAAAATGGACAGTTAAGGTATTAGGCTTTGTTGGAATTATCTAATCCCTTGAGTACTTCCATTATCTTAATTGACAAGCCATGGTGCTCAGTGTTAGCTATAGGAAGACTCTTAGGGAAACCCATGGACCCAACCTAAACTGAAGTAAATGTGACATCTTTGAACTTTCATGATAGGCAAAGCAAGACAGAGGGTTAATTACTGCCACCATCCTTCAAGAATGTACCCTTTTATGCAAATACCAAATCTCTATTGAAGAAGTGTTTCACTAAGGTGTAAGGAGGCAGGCAATGGACACCTGTGATTCTTCTGGTCCATGTACCACAGTTGAGAAGTGAGATGAACAATATGAATGTACAAAGCAATGTGGCTTTTATTCTAAAAATGATAGTTCAAAAAGAGAATAGATGGATAAGGAAAATGCGGTACATTTACACAATGGAGTACTACACAGCAGAAAAAAATGACATCTTGAATTTTGCAGGAAAATGGATGGAGCTAGAAAACATTATTTTGAGTGAGGTAACCCAGACCCAGAAATACAATTATCACATGTACTCACTCATGAATTGTTTTTAAACATAAAGCAAAGAAAACCAGCTTACAAATCATAATCCTAGAGAACACAGACAACAATGAGGATGCTAAGAGAGACATACATGGATCTAATCTACATGGATAGTAGAAAAAGACAAGCTTTCCTGAGTAAATTGGGAGCATGGGGGACTTTAGGAGAGGGTTGAAGGGAGGGAGAGGAGACAGGGAGGGGGGTAGAGAAAAATGTAGATCTCAATAAAAATAAATAAAAGATGAAAGGAGAATAGATTTAGTAAAAGGTCATTTTGTTTAGCCTTCTACAAATTGATTGTAAGAATAGAATGAATCAAGCTGGGACACTAGGTCAGTAAACTGTTGTACAGAAAATACACAAAAAAATGGTTATTTTAAAAACTGTAGTGGAGTTACTCCTTCGTTTGTACAATGCCAAGAACACTGGGATCTCAAACTAGAAATGAAGCTCAAGACACACTGTAGATAGTTGCTTGCTGGGTATGGTGCTGTGTTTCATGTAGATTATCTCAATTAAGCCTAAAATTACAAATTTCAAAGCTGCAGAAATTGGAATATGTGGTCCAGGAATGCTCCCAAAGCATTCACACACAAAGCACACAACTTTTCAGGCAAGATCGATGATAGATATATTAGCAAATTTTTGTTGGACAAAGATAATTATGAATCTGAACCCCAATGCCCGGGATTCAAATTCTGAAGTTGCCACTTAATATAAATCAAGTACCTGGCTGCAAGTTTCTTTCTCTGGTAAATGGAGCTATTGAACCCCAAGCTATTTACAGTGCCCCTGTTTCTCTTCTGTGCCTTGTCACTGAGGCTAAATGTTAAAAAGTCACAAGGCATTATAAGCTTTTAAATAATAAATTTTGACTTCATTCAGTTAAATCATAACTTTATAAGTCTAAAAAATTGTCCCATAGTAATATCTTCACTGCTAGGAATAAAATGTGTATTCCACACACCCACGCTGTATATTTCTATATCAAAAAATACCCTAACAAATCACAGATTCTGGATAGTATGTTGGGGTTTGGCAGAGCTGATGAAATCTACATTAGCATGAGAGCAAGTTCAAGAGGATTCTGACCATAAAGAAGGAGATGGTGTCTCACAGACCCAGTTTTCTGATGCAGCTGACATCACGCACCTATCCAGCTATCCAACCCACCCACCCAATTGACCTCGTACCCACATAGTTGCAGGAGTGCAGACACAAACATCTGAGTACAGTGGAGATATGGGTAAGAAGTCCTTTTCCCCCCAGTTAATAGCTTTTTCTACTTATGCCTTGCTAAACCACCTTAATTTAGCATACTGCAGAACATTTGCTTCAGGGTAATTCTTCTCTCTGCCTACAATTTATAACATTTTGGTTTGGTCTTGGGTGATTAATTTTGATCAATGCAAAGAGTTTATACTATCTAGTGAGAAAATGCATAGGGTGTGGGAAATATGTTTCCCTTGTCACATTCCCCAGAGAATTTTAAAGTATAATTTACTTTAGACACGCTAGATAGATATTATATTTATAATCTTGAAGAATATTGAAGCGTATTTCAAATCAATTAAATTTCTCTGTTTATATTAGTTTTAAGGTACTATGCACACAAATTTGAATATATACAAATCAATAATTTGACTACTGATGTTTTTATTTGTTTTTCTGAAAGCCCAACTGTCTTAGAGAATATAGTAAAAATATATTAATTTTCTTCTGAATGAATTCATTGTGATTCAGTGGGAATAATAAAACTCACAAGGAATGTAAAGTTTTCTCTTGTGTGGTAGGTAGATGGCAAGCAAGGAGATTGGATATCCTAGATATTAAATCACCACTTGTCTTAAATGTCCCTTCTAAGCTAATTGAAGGTAATGTGAATGACTGGTGTTGGCAGTAGAGTCTTTGACTGAGATTCTCCAGATATATGATCTAGCATTACCCCCGGAGCAGAACAACTGCAAGGAAACTGGTTGCTGGAGTATTATAAGTGCTGGTGTTACCAGCACTTTTGATGTCCAGAGTTCCTCTCAGCTAGGGCCCTGTAACATCTATGAGCTCCTGAATATCAAGTGGAGAGTGCAGGGCTGAAGTTTAAGAATGACAGAAAATAACACTGAAAGCTAATTAGTTTTTTTTCCTTTACTTTCATCATTCCACAGAGGAATTAGTCTGAACCATGAGAACTTGAAAGTCTGCAAGAGGTAATTCTAGCTCTATGGAGAGATAATATAGCAATTATAAAATTTACAGTATTTGTCAAAGAGCATCAATTACTGGAGAAAAGAAAATGGATAAGTGAGATTTATAACCAGTTGTAAAATTCAGTCCATAGACAGAGATCTGGGAAAGACAAATGACAAAACAATCAAGTAATTATTTTTAAAATTTGGGACGGTCTTCAATTCCATTGGTAAGCATTTCTGTAGTGGTCAGAGCGGCGGGCCGCTTCCTACTGCCCAACTCCAGACTAGCTTTACCCAAAATAATTACAAAGAAACTGTATTCTTTTAAACACTGCCTTGGTCCATTAGCTCTAGCCTCTTACTGGCTAACTCTCACATCTTGATTAACCCATTTCTAATAATCTGTGTAGCACCACGAGGTGGTGGCTTACCAGGTAAGATCTTAACCTGTGTCCACCTCGGAGAGGACAGTTATGGCATCTGCTTCACTTCCCTTCTTCCCAGCATTCTGTTCTGTCTACTCCACCCACCTAAGGGCTGGCCTATCAAAAGGCCAAGGCAGTTTCTTTATTAACCAATGAAAGTAACACATAGACAAATAACCCTCCTCCATCATTTCCCCTTTTTCTGTTTAAACAAAAAAGAAAGGCTTTAACTTTAACATAGCAAAATTACATATAAAAAACAGTTATCAAGCAAGAATTACAGTTACAATATTTATAATTATTTTATCTTTTATCATAACTAAGGAAAACTATAACTATAACTAACGATTCTTCAATTTCATCAAAGATGCTAGAAGGATACAATATTACGTCAGTAAGCAAGAAATAAGCAACTTCCAAGCTCTAGAAATGACAGAGACATCTCGCTGCCTGGACAGTCACCCAAAGTTCCTCTGTACCGTTGGGGCATCCATCTTCAGCCAACAGGCCCATAGTATCCAGAGACATTTCCATGAAGCAGGAAATTCCAAAGGCAGTTCAGTCACTATCTGCTGTGTCCTGCAGAATGTCTTGCAGACTCTTTCATGAGTCAGGAACCCCGAAAGACCATCTCACCTCTATGCAAGTTCAGCAGTCCTCTTTCTGAGGGTTCTTTGTGTCCAGTTTATGCATCAGTCCAGGCAAGAGCAGTTTCTTGCCCAAATGTCTAACCAACTCCATAAGGAGCCTCTTTGATACCCATCTTCTTCTTGAAGTAGATTGGTGCTGCCAGGAGCAGACATGTCTCATTGTCATGAAAAGCCCTAAGGTATGTAAACATTAAATGCCATATTATGTCGTCTTTGAAAGATACGAAGAATGTCTATCTGAAATATATTTATGCACATCTAGAAAATCTAACTAACATGACTACAAGCTTGATTATTATTAGTGATTATCGATTAACAACCTCTATTTATAAATTACATTTTTAAATGAACTACACAATCACAATACCTTAATCAAAATCAGAAATACATATACATATAACAAAATTAAACAAAAAATAAATACCAATGTAAATTATTCATATCTATATCATTTCCCCCTTTAAATGTAAAAGAACATTTATAAACAATGTTTGGGAATATGGACATAGTTATTTCTCTCCTGCTGTATAGGGGTACTGCTAATCAAATCTTTCATGATGTAACCTGTGTGCCAAGTTCATCTCAGTTGGCAGTTGAGTGAAGTAATTTTTTGAAGGTGTTCACAGCAACCTTTTAGGAGGGCGAGGTCTATCATACTATATTGGGATAGAAGCAATCCACAGGGTCTCATTCTCTCTCAAGACCCTCTTTTTGAAAGCATCATATCCTTAGACCCAAATTCTGAAGTCATAATACCCTTATGATATCCATTCTGGTTTAGCTTGGCAGCCCATACAATGAAATGTCTCTCTGTATTTAGCTCCTTCACAGTCAACAATTTTAAAGAAAACACAATAATACACAGAATCCAGGCTTTCTGAGAATTTTCCATTTTTACGTGGCTTATTTTTATTTATTTCTTTTAATCTATAACTATCTGTACTCTGTCTCTTTTAAGACTTTACCCTTTTTTAAGGCATTAACATTATTCTCTATATTCTTTTTCTTCTCTCTCCCAAGGCTACATACTCTCATCCAACATTGTTATCCATTTAGAGGTCTTTTATATCTGAATCTGTCCTATTGTGAATCTGTAAATTTTTACTGTTCAGGAACACTTTTGATTTGCGCCTTTAAATTGCTAAGTGCTTAAAAATCTAAGCTGTGACATTCCTAGGTCAAAAAGAGGTGCTGCAGGTTTGTCATGCCCAGTCCAATATTGGGGAGCCACTTGTGACTTAATCAGTTGTGTTTCTGAGCTGCAGAGTGGCGGGCTGCTCTGGATGTTGGCTCCACCTCTCTCCAATTTCAAAATGGAGGATTACCATTTTCTACTAGCTCTGGGGCCACCAGGGAGGAGCTGCACTCAGCACTTTAACTCTGAGACTGAATGTGCGGCACAAAAACTCTTTTCATCCAAGTTACAGCCAAATCTGACACACAGAGCACTGCGCAGCCTGGAAACATCTCTTAGTATGGTGGCAGAAATCCGCCATGCTCTCCCACCTTCCTTAAGCCTGATTTCACCATCTGCCCAGGTGCAGGCAGGGAGCACTGAGCCATTGGCATGTTCTTAGAGTACTTTCTTCCCGATCCCAAGCAGCAACACAAACACTCAGTCCCACAAAAGCCATTAACATGCTTTATAGCTGGTGTTTGTGCTGGCAGCACAGCCCAGGAAGCTGTGTTTTAAACCCGTGCAGTTTTTTTTTCCTGCTAAGCCTGCTGAGTCAGGAAAATTTCTCTGCAGCATGCTCTAACAAGCAGAAAAAAAAGCTGTGTTAATCTCTCTCTCTCTCTCTCTCTCTCTCTCTCTCTCTCCTATTTAAGCCCTCTCAGATTCTTAAGTGGATTTAGTCCATCACATTGGAGCACAAAATGGGCTCCATTTGTACTGGTGGGAGCAGTGGGCTGCTTCCCGCCACCCGGCTCCTGACTAGCTTTACCCAAAATAATTACATGGAAACTGTATTCTTTTAAACACTGCCTTGGTCCATTAGCTCTAGCCTCTTACTGGCTAACTCTCACATCTTGATTAACCCATTTCTATTAATGTGTATAGCACCATGAGGTGGTGGCTTACCAGGAAAGATCTTAACCTGTGTCCATCTTGGAGAAGAGAGCTATGGTGTCTGCCTCACTTCCCTTCTTCCCAGCATTCTGTTCTGTCTACTCCACCTACCTAAGGGCTGGCCTATCAAAAGGCCAAGGCAGTTTCTTTATTAAACAATGAAAGTAACACGGAGACAAATGACTCTCCTCCATCACGTTTCTGTTTTTATGCCAATACCAAGCTGTTTTGATTACAGTAGCTCTGTAATAAAGATTAATGTCAGGGATGTTAATGCCTCTGGAAGTTCCTTTATTGTATAGGATTGTTTTGGCTATCCTGGGTTTTTTGTCCATATGAAGTTGAATATTGTTCTTTCGAGGTCTGTGAAGAATTGTGTTGGGATTTTGATGGGGATTGCATTGCCTATTGATTGCCTTTGGTAGGATTGCCATTTTTATTCTGTTGATCCTTCCTATACAAGAGAATAGGAGATTTTTTCATTTTCTGGTGTTTTCTTCAATTTATTTCTACGAAGACTTAAAATTCTTGTCAAATAGGCCTTTCACTTCCTTGGTTAGGTTTACCCCAAGATATTTTAAGTTATTTGTGACTATTGAAAAGATGATGTTTCTCTGATTTCACTCTCAGCTTCTTTATCTTTTGTGTATAGGAGGATTACTGATTTTTTAGAGTTGATCTTGTATCCTGCCATATCACTGAAGGTATTTATCAGCATAGAAGTTCTATGGTAGAGTTTTTGGGGTCACTTATATACACTATCATATCATCTGCAAATAATGAAAGTCTGACTTCTTCCTTTCCATTTTGAATCCCCTTGATATCCTTATGTTGTCTTATTCCTATTGCTAAAACTTTAAGAACTATGTTGAAGAGGTATGGAGAGAGTGGACAGCCTTGTCTTGTTCCTGATTTTAGTGGAATCGCTTTGAGTTTCTCTCCATTTAATTTGATGTTAGCTATTGGCTTGCTGCTATTGCTTTTATTATATTTAGATACGATCCGTATAGCCCTAATTTCATTAAGACCTTTATTATGAAGGTGTGTTGGATTTTGTCAAATGTCTTTTTAGCATTTAATGAAATACTGGCATGTACTCACTCATAAGTGTATATTAGCCATAAACAAAGGACATTAAGCCTATAGTTCATGATCCTAGAGAAGCTAAGTAATAAAATGAACACAAAGAAAATTATATATAGACCCACCTGGGAACCAGAAACAGAGAAGATCACCTGACAAAATTGGGAGCATGGGGGCAGGGGGTAAAAGGAAGGGGAGAAGGGGAGGGTTGAAGAAAACTTGAGGGAATGGGATAGTAGAGATGGAAAAGTACATATATGAGAGCAAGGAAAGAGATATCTTGATTGAGGGAGCTATTACGGGGTTAGCAAGAAACCTAGCTCTAGAAAAATGCCCAGTAATCCACAAGGATGACCCCAGCTAAGACCCTAAGCAATAGAGGAGAGGGTGTCTGAATTGGATTTGCCCTATAGTCAGACTGATATTTATCTTAAATATCACCATAGAACTTTTTTTTCCAACAACAGAAGGAAAAAGAGGCAGAGAACCACATTGGAGTACTGCACTGAGCTCCCAAAGTCCAGTTGACAAGTGGAAGGAGTGAGAATATGAGCAAGGAGGTCAAGACCATGAGGGGTTCACTCACTGAGACAGTTTGCCTGAGCTAATGGGAGCTCACTAACTCCAACTGTACTGGGAGTAAACCAGCATGGGATCAATCAAGTTGAATGTGGTTGACAGTTGGGGCAGACTGATGAGCCACTGTCAGTGGCACTGGAATTTGTCTCTATTGTATGTACTGGCTCTTTGGGATCCTGTTCTCTTTGGTTATATACCTTGCTCAACCCTAGACTTGTCATGGGCCAGGGTGCCTTGTCCTCTCTTAGGATTGGAGGGAGGAGTAGTGGGTGAGGATATGTGGAGGGCATAGGAGGAGGGGAGGGAGGGAAATTTGAAATGGTGTTTTTAAAAGTAATAAAATAATAATTTAAAAAAATAGTGAAGTGTTGGAGGAAGGGAAAGAACTCATGGTAATAACAATTATATATAAAAACATAAAATAAATCTGTTTTCACACTGCCAAAATTTAGATAATATAGGAAATAAGGCCAATAAACTTACAGATATCACCACAGAAAGTATGCAAAATGAGGAACCAAGGTGGGGAAACTATTTGACAAAATAGGGTGTTAGTGGCAGGTAGAACAAAAAACAGTTAAATTAAACCCTGAAAAAGGTATTCAGAAGGATAAAGAACAGAAAGATTGTTTGAAGAAAAGTAAAAGACATATTATATTACAAAAATTATTTTAAAAAGTCTCTCAAAAGATAGTTATTAAAGTGTACTATGAGAAAAAACTGTGCCAAAGTAATTTAAATTCAAGTAATTAATGTGACCTGTCTCCTTGTCTGTTCATGAATGCTTCCTATATAATTTGCATTCTCCAAATGCAAGGAAAACACAAGTATTTTACTCAAACTGGTCTTCTGTTTAAACACACGTGCAGTAATGATCATGAGATGGGAGAAGAGAAGATGAGCTGGAAGATGGACAGAAATAGAAGGAAGCCCTGTCTTCTTCTGTCCACAGTTCATGTCTCATTTCACCTTCAAGAGGAGCAGATGTACGAGTTACAATGTTCAACAACTTAAAATTCAAAGATTATGTTGAGAGACACTGTTACATATATTGGAGGACAGGCAAAGAATTTGCCAACTAGGGATTAAAATTACATCATCCCAAATTCAAACATGCCCCTGCATACTGCTTCAGGTCACTAAAATGTGCAAATGAATCCACTTCAGAGTGTTTTTATCTATATCTTCCATGTTTGAGAAATGCTGTTTGGCTCTACATTTTTTCTTCTGGAAATTTCCTTGGAATCCAAACTTTTCACACTGTGCTCTGTGAATGGAGACACATCTCTGTTGAGAAGGCATTAGAAAAGTCAGTTACACATGCTCTGTCAGTGGATTCTAGAATCTTTTGAAAAGTCAACAGAAACGTGTACTCTGTGAAGCAGAAGGGCTTAAGTGATACTTTCTTCCACAGCTTTACTAGAATAATTCAATGATGGAATTTTAGATATGAGCAAATGATTTGTCAAAAACATCACTACATAATCTTCTAACTATAAATGCTGATACCCAAAGGAATAACCCAATAGTTTAATCTCTTTGTAAATATGAGATATTTAAACTATTATAACATGCTTATTAACTAACAAAGCAGTAATGAGTTAAAGGATTTTCTTAAATTATGAAAAATATAGCTAGGATATTTAAGTAAAACATATTGCTTTCCCAAATTCATCTTTTTACTGGATATATTGGAGATAATGCAGCCTTCATATTCTCATCAGAAATAGAGAAATACTCTGACTTAAATAGAACTTCTTAATTTTGTTTGTGCTTTTCTACTCTTTTAAGTTAGCTAGAGAAATTAAAAAAATATAGGTTTCAAATTTGTAAATATAAATTTGTATCTATGTTTCTATTTTTTGTTAGTTTCTAATTTCTTTAAAAAAGTATGCACATATGTGTATTTTGGTTGAATGTGTGTCAGTGCATCATGTTGGTGCCTGGTGCCCATAGAGACCACAATTATCATTTCATTTATGCTCCAGCAATGCTTAAGCATGTATGGACAGCCTGCTTATGGTAGTTCTCTAGTTATTTGTATCCTAGGCAGACCGAGTTCCACTGTCTTCCATTATGCTGTCTATGTAGTGGGTTTTGGGCCTTCCTCTTTGCCTTATCCCGTTCACTCCTCCAAGCAGTGCTGTCTTCGGGTCTCTGCCGTCATTCATTCCCATACGCTACTCAGACTCTTCAAAGAGATATGGGGACATGAAGTCATTCCCATGGAACACTCAGTCATAATTTCTATACACAAGAAGAAGGGCAAGCTGGACTGCTCAAACTGCAGGGGTTTTAATTTTTTGTGCCACAGCAGTAAGATCTCCTTCATTATCTTGCAAAGGATTAAGGGTAGAACAGAGGAAATCCTAGCAGAGACCCAGTGTAGATTTAGAGCTAGCAGGAGCACAATAGATCAGATATTTACTTTGAGGAAACTGTAGAAAAGTATAAGCTATTTAGAAAAGACTTGTATGTCTGTTACATCGACTTCAGGAAGGCATTCGAAAGCATTTGGAGAAAAGGACTTTGGGAAACAATGAGCTTCTACAGCTAGCAAGAGGAAAACAAGAGACCTCAAGAGGACATCTCAATCTCTGGAACTGGAGATATGGAGAGTTGTGAGCCATTATATGGGAGCTAGTACTTGAACTCAGGTTGTCTGAAAAAGCAGCCAATGCTACTAGTTGCTGAATTATCTCTCCAGGCTCTGTCAGTATATTTTTAATGATATATAACATTATATTTTTATTGTATATAGTGTATCTTTTTATTGTATACAGTCTGAGTGTTTTCATATATGAGGACAAAGTATAATGATAAATTCAGAATTAGTATATACACACACACACACACAGCACTTCAGGAATTTATCATGGCCTTGTGATGAACATATAAACATAACTGGTGATAAAAAACATTATATGTGTGTATGTACATTTGGGTGTATTTATTTGGAAATGGTGAAAAGGAAAAGAATTCTGAATTTTAAGAGTATGTCAGTACTTTTTAGGAGAGAGTTCTTTTTATGTCTTCCTTCTGCATTCTGGAAGATGGCAGTCAAAAATATTTGGTCAAATCATTTGATCTTTGGGGATATATATATATATATATATATATATATACTTTCTTTTGTATTTTTCAATATCTAATGCAATGCATGAATCAGAGAACCATTTAATAAATACATACTGTAAAGCAAAGAGGAAAAGGAAAAAGAAAGGAAAGAGTCAGGATGGATGAGAAAATGTGAAAAAAGAGTGCTGTAGCATTGGTGTGACTTTCACTTCATTTCTCCAAGAGAAACAACCACTATTAGGATAACTTCAGGTGTTAAACAAAGCATTTGGTTTTGATATTAAATCAGTCTTCTATTACATTCTCCATTGATTCAACGAACATGGATACAAATAATAATGGTGGGGGTGGGTGGATGCATGGATGGATGGATGGAGAGATTGATGGTAGATAGAAAACAGATAGAGATATGAGCAATCAGTAACCCTATTTTCCATCTTGAGTCACAAGCATGTTTTGCAATTATCTTGCTAAAATATAGATTAACGATTCTTTGTTTTAAGCATAGTGTGTTGTGGGAACCTACCATACACAGCTTCATGCAGCCTTACTGGGTCTTCACAACCCAAAAGTGACAGTGTATGCAACTTCACTCTCTCCCTTTAAGAGAGCATGTCTACAGACAAGAAGCCACATCTTAAGGCCAGTACCGCAAAACAACTGGCATAAAGAATTTCCACAATAGTGTGTATTAAGGACTAGCATTTTCTTGTTCTACTGTAGAAAACAGTTATAACAGTAGGGAGGGGAATTCCTTTATCGACATTAAATCCTGAGTAATTTTACTTACTATAGCGTTTTTATGATTATTAGTTAATTCCATGTGTATAATTATGTATTGTATACTTTTTCTTTCAGGGTTTAAGCTTGAAACGACTGGAGGCAGTTCAAGGCGGGAGAGAGGTAAGAAAGTATAAAGGGGAGAGGAGAGGGAAGAGGAGAGCATGGGTATGGTGGAGCAGTGATGGTAACTAACGACACTGGTATTGTGAATATATGCACGTATATTTGTGAATATATGGGTAAACTCTCTCTTTATCTATATGCATGTATGTACTTGTAGTGCTCATATGTTTTCATACATTCTTAGAAAAGTGGGTTTTGCACATAGTATTTGTGCTTACTCCTCTGGAGTGGAAGAAAATACTGTTCATCTGGGGTAAGAAGTGTATCTGTTAAACTGAATTTCTGCAGCAAACCCTCAGAAAGCTCAGACAAACCTTTTAGGTAAAATTTGCAATGCAAGTTTTACAATGTCTATTAGGAATTCACAGAATTTATAATACAGGCCAGGAAGTGTTCACAGAGGGTGTACACTTGTTTTGGTCACATTAGAGTTCTTAGGTCTTCTTTTAGAGATACCGTCTCCTCAAATGCCTTATCAACCATGAGAACTCACAACAGTAGTGGCATGACATTGTATTAGGAATGCTGTCTTTGAAGAGATTTATTGCTATTATCTGTAACATTCATATATCAAATTATTGGCAAAAAGTGGAGGTGGTTTTCTCCTACAAAATAAAAAAAAATAAGTCTTCCTCCTCCTGTCACTTGTGACTTCTCTACAAATGGACTTCTTCCTTAATGAGCGACATTGGCTCCTTATCTCATTGTTCTAACTTATACTTGGGTGTTCTCAGTATCTGGCATTTTGGTTCTCTTGAAACTAGTAATTTAGAGCCCCTTCTCTTTGTCTTCTGCTTTCCATCCAGACATTTTTTTTTTCTCTTGGTGGCTCACATCAGAAAAATAACTGGAGATGAAGAAATGTAGATACGTTCTTTAGGTGTTTATGATGATGTAGGAGCAGAAGATCCCAGACCAAATAGGGCTGATGCACATGCGAACATAGAGAAAAGTGAGGCAGCAGAGACTCGACTCACGCAAGGCAAAACTTTCATTACAAATAGAGGCTGAAATCCCAGCCCCCTGAACTACAAGCTATTTGTAGTTGATCACTGTGAGATAGGGAAAACAGCTTTGTCTGCTGAGTGCCACTGGATATATCAGCCATATTTCTGGGCCAACACAAACAATAGTTCATATATTTTGGAGGGTCATTTTATTTCAGTTTGTTTTGTTTTGTTATCTTTTGTCTTTTTTTTGTTGTTGTTCACTTTGATTTTCATTTTTTTTTTTGAGAAAAATAGACAGGGACAGAAAGCTTGAACTTGGGTGTGTAGAGTTGCAGAAGAGATCTGGGGAAATTTGGGCAAGGGAAACCATAATCAAGTTTAATTTTATGAAAAATAAATAAATAATAATATTGATGCATAAGCATGATGGCCTCTCATTTCTTTTTATTCGTTTTGTGTTCTAAAGGAGAAAAACAAGAGTACTTTACAGTTCATCAAACCATAATCAAATTCATACCATAAATCAGGTAAATCTTTCTGGCAACCCAATAGTGCTGAACCATTAAAAGCATTCTAGTTAATAAGAGAAGGCATAGGGGCTGGAGAGGCAGCTAAGTAGTTAAGAACACTTAATGCTTTCTAGAAGATGAAAATTCAGTTCCCATCATCCACAAGGCAGCTCACAACCCTCTTTGTCCCAGGAGATCTGTCTCCTTCTTTTCTTCACAGGCACTTCATGCATGTGATGCCCAGACATCATACAGATTAAAACCCATACAAAGAAAATGAGTAATTAAAAAAAATTAAAGGAAGGATAATCATTCTGGCTTTTATACATTAAGTAACAATATACAATTAATCAATAAATGAATTTAAAATAAAGTTTAACATCAGTGATAATATCAAAGATTCTCTTTATATGTGAAACTAAAGAAAAAGCTACAATCAGACCCTTAAAACTGAACATAAGTGAACTGTCAAGATGGCTTAGCAGGTCCTTGAGGTTCTCGACTTCTCTTCCAGGATAACAGAGTGGGTAGATGGCTCCCGAGGAAGACCTCAGGGTGCAGCACCTGCCTTTTCTCAGAAGTGCTAAATGTAATGATCCACAAAGCACACTGATTGCCTCCTAAGTCACACTTCACACTAAATAGCACTGCAGAGGTTCATCCACCCTTCCTCGATGCCCTCAGGGACATACAATGTGGAGAAGGAAACATGAATTTCCTTCATCCATAGGGTAATAGTATTGAGCCTTGGTAAACAAACACAGTGCATTTCATCCAGAAATATTACCTTTTAAAATTATTACCACTTTTACAACATAGTATTTGATCCTCACCCAAGAGTTCCCATTAAAATTTGTTTCTTGTAATTTTCTCATTGAATTCAATACTGTTTTTATTATAAAAATGATTCTATGTAAGAAATAGTCCAGTGGTATTCTTTAAATTAAAATATATTTTATTAAAAGTATCTTATGGTTTATGAGAAGATCTAATGATGTGTATATAGTGCACATACTATATACACATTTTGCTTATGAATATATTTATGAAAGAGTGCCCTTAAATTGGCATCTCTAATAAATGAAGGAAAAGATTTGATCATTAAATCAAGGCTAACTCAGTAATGTCTTCTCCACTTTACCCATTATTTACTCTGCACATGGAAAACTAACATGGGCAATTAAAGTTCAAAACAACTACTTTATTTCCAGTTGAGGTTTCACTGGATAATTTGATGTACTTAATGTAATCTAATCACTTATGTTAGCTATACACATGACTTTGAAAGCTGATCTGTCTTATGATAACTCACTTCTGGAAAGCTGAAGATAATTAGGGAAAGTGTGTGGTGGAAGCCTCAGAGGTTGCCCATCTGCAAACAGAAATACAAATATGATTCCTCTAGATCAGGAGAGGTGACAAGACCCTCCCTGGCTCCTGCTGACAATTTTGCTATGTGTACACATTACAATGAAGAGCAGTGTGCCTCTGAACAGTTAAATTTTATTATGTGTATTTTCAAAGTCATCCAAATAGTCTCTTAAAATTTATCGCTGTGAGCCTATCATGACTGATTAAGATTTAACGACAATGATGCTGCTAAAGATGACTTACTTTGACTTAGTTCAAATGACAGACATTCCCAATAGGTGTTGATGGATGTAATACTAAGAACCTATTGCCAAATATTTATAAGAAGGTTTAAGAAATGTCACTGAAAATGTTCTATTTACTTCTTGTGGTAATGGCAACAGATTGAACATGCACAGGAAATTGAAGCAGGCAGCAATGTGCTATTTAGGTAACCGGTAAATCCTGTTACAAAGCTGATAGGCAGGCAGGAATGCCAGATTTGGATACTATCGTTCATGCAGAAACCATTTCTTACATCACAGGGGATAAAAGATATTTTCTTCTGGAGCCAAAAATGAATGCCCATGGCCCAGAAACAAAGATTTAGGTTGCCCTATTTCCATGTTCCAACATGGATTCAGTTTCCTGAAGCTTTTATAGTAACAGAGTGAAGTAATAAATCAAGATAAATTGGTAGAAAGACTAAGTGGATGGTTACCAGACAGCACAGAAATCTCATCTATAGTCCTCAAATGTTATGTTAGTCTTTTGCTTGGTGAATAACTAGGGTTTTAGTTCTTTTTCTTTGTTTTTAAAGTAAATACATTGTAAGACTTTTTATTTGTCTTCGGAAACTTAGGTCAATATCCTCAGGGATGGGAGAAAAGAAGGGCTCTTTAGTGGGTTGAAGACAGCTCAAGTTAACTATAATTAGGCTTTGGACCGCCAACATCTTATTCTCTCACCGGACATTGAAGTTTTAATCAGTCAATTGTTTTTTTTTTTTTTTTTTAAACTCCTTCATTTCAAGAACTCCCACTCACACCACTTCTTGTACTAATTACACACTAAAAACCAATGGTGATTATGGAGGATCTGGACATGACTAGTACCCTGGGTACATACATGTTGCAAGATATGCACTAACAATGATAATAGGTGCATTATAACCAGTCTATCAGTATCTTTGCATGTTGCTGCATGTATCCTGCATGTACTCAGAAAAGGTAATCTTTCTTTTTTTTAATTTATTTTATTTTCAAAAAACTATCTTTTCTCATTTTACATACCAATCCTAGTTCCCCCTCCCTCCCCTCCCCTCCCCTCCCCTCATCCCACATCCCCACAACCCATCCACTCCTCAGAGAGGGTAAGGCTTACCATGAGGAGTTGGCAAAATCTAGCACATTGCTTTGAGACTGGACCAAGGACCTTACCTCTATATGTAGGCAGAGGAAGGTATCTCGCCAAAGAGAATAGATTCCAAAAAGCCAGTACAAGCAGTAGGGATAAATCCTGGTCTCACTGCCAGTCTGTCTCAGCCATACAACTGTCACTCACATTCAGAGGACCTAGTTTTGTCCTATGCTGGTTCTTTCATGGTCAGGCTGGAGTTGGTGAGCTCCCATTAGCTCAGGTAAGCTGTTTAAGTGGATAATCTCCCCTCATGGTCTTGATATCTTTGCTCACATTCTCCCACTTTTTAACTGGACTTTGGGAGCTCAGCCCAATGCTCTGCTGTGGCTCTCTGCATCTGCTTCCATCAGTTGCTGGATAAAGGTTCTATGATGACATTAACCAGGAAAGGTTGATCTTTCTATCATTAAATGGTTTTGAAAATACTGTATGAGATGTTGTCATGAAACAGCTACTTTTTCATGACTATGAACTGGGTTCCTTCATTCAGTAGACTCTTTAGTTCATAAAAGTCTCAGTGAGGCTTCACAGAATAAAAATAGAGATGAATTAGTACTTCTCTCAAAGAACTTATTTTCACTTGTAACTGTTTTAGCAGAAAATCACACAAATTTAAGTATTATCTATTATCAGGGATTTTTTGAAGGGATATTGTATTTCATTGCCATTTTAAACAGCATTATGTTTTGTAAATTTGATGTTTTTTGTTGACTTTCTGCTTATGTCAGGTATTATTTAATCATGTAATATCCTCATTAGGGTAATAATTTATTATATCTTGAATGTCTTTGGCATTAGACTAGCATAGCTTTGTATTATGTAAACCTTGAAAAATAACGCATTTCTGCTTGAAATTTAAAACCAGTCTGGCCTGGGGTCCAAAAGGAGGAAATTCAGAAAATAAAATAAATTCCATTCTGAATGCTGAAATATGTCTATATGACTTCACGTTGTATAGGGAAAAATCACATAGATTTTTTTCATTTATGTTTAAGTGTTAATTATTAAGCAGATAATTATTAAGCAGATAATTTGTTAGCATGTTTTCTTAGTGTCATGCCACTGAGAAAATTGTTTTTAATAGGTCACTTTTTAAATTATTTTTTCCATTTTACTTATCAACTACTGTTCCCCCTCCTCCCTCCTCCCCTGCACCCACTGCTCCCCACCTTCCCCCACCCCCATCTACTTCTCCTAAAGTTTAAGGCCTCCCATGGGGAGTCAACAAAGCCTGGCATATCAAATTAAGGCAGGCCCAAGTCCCTCCCACCCTGCATCAAGGCTGAATAAGGTATCCCAATGTAGGTAATGGGCTCCAAATAGTCAGTTCATGCACCAGGGATAGATCCTGGTCCCACTGTCAGGGGCCCCCACAAGTAGACCAAGCCACACAACTGTCACTGACATTCAGATGGCCTAGTTCAGTCCAATGCTGGCTCCCCATGTGTCCATGAGCTCCCACTACCTTGGATCAGCTGTCACTGTTGTTTTCCCCGTCATGATCTTTCCACTCCCTTGTTCATATAATCCCTCCTTGCTGTTTTACTGGACTCCTGGAACTTGATCTGGTGCTTGGCTGTGGATCTCTGCATCTACTTCAGTCAGTTATTAGTTGCTGGTTCTGTGATGACTGATCACTGATTACTGGGCAAGGCCAATTCAGACTGTCTTTCCACTTTTGCTAGGAGTCTTAAATGGGGTCATCCTTGTGGATTTCTGGATGTTTCCCTAGCACCAGGTTTCTCCCTAACCCCAGAATGGTTTGCTATATCAAGATATCTCTTTCATTGCTACCCTTCTTCGTTCCTCCCCCAACTAGACCATCTGGTTCCCTCATGTTTTCATCCCCCCTCCAACCCTCAACCCAACCCCCTTGCCCACTGCCACCACCAGCAGTTTAACTTATATATTTCCCCTTCCTAGGGTGATCTATATGTGTTTTGCTTAGGGACCTCTTTATTGCCTAGCTTCTCTGGGACTGTAGATTATAGCCTGATTATCCTTTGCTTTATATGTGAATTCCACTTAAGAATTAATATATACTGTGCTTGTCTTTCTGTGTCCCAGTTACCTCACTCAGGATGAATTTTTTCTAGTTCCATCAATTTGCCTGCAAATTTTATGCTGTCAATTTTTTTAACCACTGAATAATATTCCATTGTTCAAATGTGCTACATTTTTCTACATTTTTGTTATCAATTCTTTGGTTAAGCGGATTTAAAATATTTTCTGTTTTCAGCTATTATGAATGATGTGGCTATGAATATAGTTGAGCAAATGTCCTTGTAGTATGGTTGAACACCCTTTGGGTACATGCCCAAGAGTGGTATTGATGGGTCTTAAGGGTACATTGATTCCAAATTTTCTGAGAAAACATCACATTGATTTCCAAAATGGCTGTACAAATTTGCACTGCCATCAGCAGTGAAGAAGTGTTTCCCCTTACTCCACAGCCTCTCCAGGGTAAGCTATCATCAGTGTTTTTGATCTTATCCATTCTGACAGGTGTAAGATGGTACCTCAGTGTCATTTTGATTTGCATTCCCCTGATGACTAAGAACGTTGAGCAATTTCTTAAATATCTTTTGGCCATTTGAGATTATTCTGTTGAGAATTCTCTGTTTCGATCTGTATGCACCCCATTTTAAAAATTGGATTGTTTGGTATTTTGATGTCTAGTTTCTTGAGTATGTTATATAACTTCGAGATTAGCCCTCTGTCAGATGTGGTTTGGTGAAGATCTTTTCTCATTTTGTAGGCTGCCATTTTGTCTTATTTACAATGTCTTTTGCCTTAGAGAAACATCTCAGTTTTAGGACATCCCATTTATTATTTGTTGCTCTCAGTATCTGTGCTTCTGGTGCTATATTTAGGAAGTGGTCTCCTGTGCCAATGCATTCAAAGCTACTTCCCACTTTCTTTTCTATTAGGTTCAGTGCAACTAGATTTATGTTGAGGTCTTTAATCTACTTAGACTTGTTTTGTGCATGATGATAGATATGGATCTATTTGCAAAACTGTACAATGTTAATAAAAAGCATCTTCAACAAATGGTGCTGGCATAGCTGGATGTTGACATGTAGAAGAATGCAAATAGATCCATACCTAACCCTGTACAAGAAAACTCTGATTTCTAAAATTAGAGAAAAAGTGAAGAAAGATATACTGCTCTTAGAAACAATTGTCAGCAAAAGTGTCAATGTGACCAGGTCTTAAGGGTCTAATATTATATATATTTTTCCTATCTAAAAAATTAAACCTTTCTTAGTTCCCTGAGAATTTCAAATAATATTTTTTGATGATATCCACCCCTTCTCCAACTGTTCCATGATTCACCTTCACTTCTGTATCCACCAGTTTTTTTCCTTCAAGGTTTTCTTCCCTACATCAAGACAAATTTCTTCTTTCCAAATATTTCTGGAGATATGCCCTTTCAATGGAAGGTGGTCAACTTGCCAGGGAAATCCAAGTCTCCTCTTCCCTGCAGGGAGCAGTTATGAATAACTTCATGACTAGACTTGGGCTGTTTGTCCAACTCCCTTCTCCACCCTAGGATTTGGTTGGGGTGTTCTTGCACTGGTCTTGTGCATGTTGCCCCACCCACTGTGTGTTCTAATGAAAAGCTACACTGTTGTGTCCAGAAGGCCACAACTTCTAAGTATTACGCACTTTCCTCTTCCTTTTTCTGAATGACCTCTGAGTCTTGGATATAATTTTTTGTTTTCTCTTAAGACAACATTTTTGTATCATTTTGTGATTACTTATATACTTCTTATTTAATTGCTTTATGCGTTAAACAGAAAATTCACTGCAAGAGAAAATAAGATTAGCATTTATCTTTATATGTTAAATCTAGTTTGTTTTATTAACATGGTAGAAAAAAGGAAAAATGGCTTATTTATTTAAAGAACTAAGCAATTGAAACAAACAAAACAATGAGATTTAGGGAGTAGTAATATTACTCAATAATGTGTGCCAGGTCTTTTTTCTTCAGTAATGTGAATTGGCTTACATTTAAATTTTTCCTTATTATTAAATATTCAAAATATAGTAAATTTTCAATTCTTACTCAACTTTATATCTTTTAAATTGTACTTATTTATTTAGGAAGTATGTGTGCACATATGTATGGGACTGTATGTGCTATGGTACGTGTTTGAGTAAAACCTATAGAATTAGTTTCTTTCTTTCTACCATGTAGATGACAGGAATAAAATAACTTTGAATATCAAGAATTATTTCCTGCTAATCCAAATCGACCTGAGCCTGAGTCTTTTGGGAGAGCACTAGGTAGTTTTAACTGCTGAGTTATCTCTACAGCCTATATCCTTCTTTAAGAATAAGCAAAGAAGTAAACAACAACAACAACAAAAATGCAAAATTTCTTTTAGTGGTTCATCATGCTTAGGTTGGCAGTAAGATTTACTTGATTTTTGATATGGATTTGATTAGTATTTGGTAAAATGTAAGATACCCTTATTTTCTCCAAAAGAACTGAAAGTTGATTAAAGAAAACTAGAGGTCATTATTCTTATGAATTAATATTTTATTTAAATTGATGCCTTCCAAAGAAGATGGTTGATTGATTTTCTGTTTGTCTGCAAAGTTTCTTGGTTAGGGGTTGGATGTGTGTACCCTTTCATTTTCAGTGATGGGACTTTGTGTTACATTAGTCTGTGTAGATTTTTGCATGCTGCCTCACTCTTCAGTGAGTTTTTCTGTGAATCAGTGTCTAGAAGATGCTGTTTCCTTGGAGTCATCCACTCCCTCTGGCTCCTATACTGTTTTCATTTCCTCCTTCTGCATAAATTTCTAAGCTTCAAGGGGAGGAGTTTAATGAAGACATGACGTATAGGGCTAGTTCTCCAAAGTCATTTATTCAATGCACATTGTCTAGTTGTGGATTTATGTGTTAATTTTCATCTCATTCAAGAAAAGGATTTTATGATGAGGGTTGAGTGAGTCACTGATCTATAAGTACAGCAATATGTCATTAGTAGTCATTACATCGCTATATTCTTTTAGAATAAGAATAGCGATATGCTTCCTTCCAGACCTACATAGTTATAGTTTTACTTCTTTAGCAGTACTAAATATAGGTTCCATATCATTGAGTATGCCTTACTTCTAATAAAAACTGATTTATTCTACCACAATTTTGCCACTTTTGGACCAAAATATTGTTGTGATATATTTGATTATGCTGTGTAAAGATGTATCACTGTGATTGGTTTAATAAAAAGCTAAATGGCCAGTAGCTAGGTAGGTAGAATATATGGGGCTTCCGGGCAAAGAGAGGAACTGAGGATAAATCTAGTCATGCAGAGGAGTTGCCAGAAGACACAAAACAAATCAGAGAAATGGAATGAAAGGAAGGTAAAATGCCACATGATAGAACATAGATTTAAAAAATATGCTTAAGATATAAGAGCTAGTTGAGAACAAGTCTAAGCTCTAATCCTAGCTGCCAAAATTCTATTGGGAACTCACCAAGGCCAGCTGGCCCGGGTCTGAAAAAGCATGGGATAAAACCGGACTCGCTGGACAATGAGGGCTGACTGAGAAACCAAGGACAATGGCACTGGGTTCTGATCCTACTGCACATACTGGCTTTGTGGGAGCCTAGGCAGTTTGGATGCTCACCTTACTAGACTTGGATGGAGGTGGGTGGTCCTTGGACTTCCCACAGGGCAGGGAACCCTGATTGCTCTTTGGGCTGACGAGGGAGGGAGACTTGATAGGGGGAGGAGGTGGGAAATGGGAGGCGGTGGTGGGGAGGAGGCAGAAATCTCTAATAAATAAATAAATAAATAAATAAATAAATAAATAAAATGAGTAAAGAAGTGTCTGTGTCATTTGCGAACTGACTGGTGGGATGGAGAAAGACTTGTTACAATATTTCTTGCAGGCATGTTTGTAGCTGGGAGAAATTGATGATTACCCTTTCCCTCTGGTATTATACAGAGTACCCTCCAGCTCATGAATGCTAATCAGTAGGGGTTAAAGCCTCTAGGTGGGTACCAGTTTGACTTCTCTGAGCAGGACAATGTATTATTTTCTGCAATAAGACTGTGGCTATTACTATCAAGTTATTGCCATAGGCAATAACTTGAGATATTTAGATGTTTGCAGTGAATCCTTTTGGCAAACAACTGAACAAGATGGAAATCCTTCCTGGCACTGGAGGTTTTGTTTGGTGACATAAGATACCTTCTTGGCACATTGTCATCCCTATTTTATGGTGACTCTGTTCAAATATCTTTCATATAGCTACATATTCTAGGAATCTTTTACTGTAGTAGATTTCTATATAGTTTGTTATCCCTTTCTATATTTCTGTATTCTATCTTTTACCTTGCTCTTCCATCCTCCTTCAGTATTTAATTGAAAAAAAAAATCTTCCTTCGTGTACTATGTACTTTCCTCATTGCTATGAAAAAAAGCCTAAATAAAAAGTTAAATCTTTTTTTACTCCATTGTTTCAGGGAAGGCACAGTGGGGGATGCTATTTGCTTATATCATAAAATAATGTGGATAATGTAACACAGAAAAATGAATGGAGGTTCTGTTACAACTTCTTTCTTTTTCCTGTTTTTTTTTTTTTTTCAATTCATTACCTAAATCCATGGGATGGTGTTCGCCCAAATCAGCATGAATTGTCCCTAATCAGTAAAACTTCTCTAGAAATACCATTTAAGGCACACCTAACGTTGTTCCTATTTTTGGTTCTAAGTTAATAATCTAGATAGTAGCTAACAACCCTAGTTAACCACTCTATTTCACAAAATTATATTTATTTGTTCTGTTGAAAAAATATTGAGAAGTTAAAATGATGTGGTAGATAAGGTCATCAAGTGGTGCTTGGCCTGTGAGAGGCACACAGCATATTGTCCTACTACTGGTGGTATGATCTTTATCACGTTTTTTTTTTTTCTTTTGTGCTTCCCTGGGGTAATTAGTTGTGACATATTGCTGTTAGGATATTTTGTTATCCACCTGGACTTGCTTAAACCACTGGAATTGCAACATAATTCTAAGAAGATTTTATACCCTAAATTGCTTTTTAAGATAGCAAATTCCAAAGAAGTCATCAAAATCTATGCGGTTGGCACAGGGGACCAGTCCCTAAATATAACCCCAGTAGCACAGACACTGAGAGAAACAATTAATAAATTGTTTTAATTTTTGGCTTTGTGAATAATATATTTAATTCCATTGGACACAAACACACTGCTCTACTCCTCTAGAGAACTCTGATCCTCTCCCTTTTCTTTGCTGGAAAACAGGTCCTTCAGCTCCTTTAGCCCTTTCTCAGCTTTCATAGTTGCTGTATGTTCCCTCTTTCTTTGTAGCCTATCCTCAAATAATGTTGATGCTTCTCTAGTCTGTTTTCTCAGTCAGCCTGATGGAAAATGAACACCTGTGATTGGTTTTGTCACTAACTTTATCAGAGAAAGCACATGCTTAATATTCTTTTTGATCATTATGTCAACCATTGCCTATTTTTTTAATTAAAATCAATCGGTAGCAGAGAAGTGTATGTATGATTCTTTACTTTCTAAGAAACACTGTGTCACTAAAACTATGATGATGCTATGTTAAATGCATTAACAATGCATATTAGAGACTTAAAAGTCAACGGCTATTTAAACTAATAGCCAAAAAACAAGGCAATTGTGTACTATGTCTGTTGCAGCTGCCATGACAAAATGACACTCTTGGGTGATTTTTAACAGTGGAAACATATCTGTTTAAGGCCAACATAAACTTATTTCCAACACCCAAGACTGGAGTTAGGGGTGTCCAGAGGGAATCTTCAATTGGTTTATTATTGTGATTCCTTGTTTCCACTGGTAATTAGTGTCTGAGTTCTCTAAGGAGTACCATCGCTAACTGTCTCTTTCCATTGGAGGGCATCCTATGGCTCGATGCTCTCTGACATTCCATCATTCACCTCCGAAGACATAGGAAGAGGGGACTGAGAGGATGCCAAGAGTCAAAGAGAACCACACACCCTCTCTTTATTCTGAATCTATCTTGTTCACAAAAATTTCAAGATTAGAGAAACATATGACACAACCTAGGGGCTTTTCCTCAGGACAATTTCTTTGCCGACTAAGGATTACAAAGCAAGAAGCTTGCAGTCATCGCAAACTACCAATGGGACGGTGTTAGAGCCCGTGGGCCCCAACATAGATAACTATTTTTCCTAACTGGACTAGTATGGAGCCGCAAGGAATAATCAGACACAACTTACATGGTCATCACGGAAGAGCATCTCAGGCTTCTTCTCTCCTGAAGATCTCCCCGCGTTTATTCTCCCAACAGCTTTTATACCAAACATAAATTGAGCGGGAAAATACGTAAGACCTGTCTCCTAGGTAACCAGGTGAATGGTGTTTTGTCATGTCCACATCTACCTGTCTGCTATGTATGCTAGCTGTCACATAGGCTTGAATCAGCATCTCTATAAGGCGTCCTCCAAATTACAAAAAAAAAAAAAAAAAAAAAAANAAAAAAAAAAAAAAAAAAAAAAAGGAGCAACAAACATTCTGAACTTTTGTTAGGCAGAGACAGCCTGTCAGCGGTGCAGACCTCAGATGGGGCCTATGGCTTTTGCGCCTGGCTGCCACACCATGGGCCTGCAGGAAGGGGAAACATAATCATAATATACTCTAAGAAGAAAATCTATTTTTAATTAACAAACAAATAAAAGAGCATGACCATAATAAGTGTTTTGAAAAAGTGAAAGGAACGCTCCACAGGACAGAGAAATAGAGTCCCCACTGGGGAGGTTAAATAGTTGGTATTGTCAGAGTTCTTGGAGAATTTCGAATTTTGTTCTCTCCTAGGTATGGTATGACAAGCTTGGACCTCTGTTCTCTCTCTTTGACTTTGATAGAGCAGGATGCATTTTGCTGTTTCCTCTCTCTTAGTGAAAGCAGGAATATGATTTGATGTTTTACGGAATAAAGTTGAAAATAACCACATGGCAAAGACCACCTCCAGAAAACCAACCCCCAAAGGAGAGAACTTTGGACAAGAACCAGGAAGTAGTCCATTTTGAATTGAAGTGAAAATATATTTCCTATTTGCCTAGTTGAGAACTAACTGTCTTCTGTTTTATCTCACACACTACACAAGAATAAAATGTTTTTTAATTTCACCTATTTTTATTTATTTTGATGGATATTTTTACATTTATAAATAAAAAATAACCATTGATTTTTTCTTTTTATAATTATTATTTTTTTCTTTTCAGTTTTTCTTTAAGCATTTTTATTAGCAAAATGTATTTATTGTTTTTATTGAAGTATACAAGGGAAATTTGGAGGTGGCCCTTTATCCACTGACCAAGTCCAACATGGAGATTCAGGGAAGACTGAAATCCACTATTCAGAGGTACCAACCTCCTAGCAAAGTGATGTGGAACACATTGACAGGCTTTTATGACTATTTCAGATGACAAAGCATCAAACTATCCTGTAAATTGGTAGTTTCCTAACCATTAGTGCAGTTCTCAGACTTTATCAGAGAAGTTCCCTGTGTAGTGGATGGTGCTTAATACAGAAACTTAACTAGTCAAAACTCAGAGAACAATACCATGTCCATTTCATAGACTACAAGTAATATTCCATGACCTGTGAGCTCCCTGTTTGGTTCTTGGCCAGATTTCAGTACCAACAATCTCTTTCCTCCTGTAGAGAAGGCTTGAACTCCAACCAAAATGTAATTGGTCATGCTCAAAAGGTTTATGCCACTGTTGCGTTATCTTAGCACACAGATAATTATTGTTCACAGTTAGGTAAACTTATTGATCACTGTATTTCCCCAAGAGCCTAAAGAGAACTTTCTAGTATTTTAAAAGATGGCCAGCAGAGAATATGCTTCCTGGTCAGTACCAATATCATTAATATTAGTGACTGATGTAGCATAAAAGGTTGGTTCATGCTGATCTGTCATTTTAGCTTCCTTTTATTTATTCTTTGCAGCCAATATAATTGGATTAGAAAAATAAGAAATTTGTCTGAAATAAGCAGTTTATCAGTTTAGTTTTCTTCTTTATTCCTTAGTTTCCATACTATACTATGATATCATTGCTGTTAGTTTCCTAAATGTTCCTCTATTCTACATTTATGAATAAGGGAAGAATCTTCCTAATAGCAGATGAAAAATGCTTATAATGCAGTAAGTAAAACAATGAAGATATTACTGTGTCAGTGTACATTTGATCCGTGGTGAAACCTGAGCATACCGAGACAATTTTTTTTTTAATAAGGAAGGACATGAGATGATATTCAGTGTAAGAAAATTTCTGTAAACTAGTCACTCAAAGAGTGCTCTGAAGAAATTGAGAATGTACATTGTTTATCTGAACTTACATCTTACTTATACTCAAAAATACTAATTATAGATTTAAAATTAATAATTAAAATCAGAAACCTCAGAAATTTTGAGATAAAACATATCTGCAATTTAAATAGGTTCAGAAAAATATCTATGATAATTTTGCTTTTAGCACTTTGTAGATAAAGATTTTTTTAAATTTAAAAAAAAATATTGATTTTATTGAGCTATACATGTTTCTCTGCTCCCTTTCCTTGCTCTTTTCTCCCCTTCAACCCTCTTCTTTGGTCCCCATGCTCCCAATTTACTCAGGATATCTTGCCTTTTTCTACTTACCACGTAGATTAGATCCAGGTATGTCTCCTTTAGGGTCCTCATTCTTGTCTAGGTTCTCTGAGAATGTGAATTGTAAGCTGATTTTCTATATTTTATATATGAAAGCCACTTATGAATGAGTACACATGGTATTTGTCTTACTGGGTCTGGGTTACCTCACTCAGTATGATGGTTTTCTATTTCCATCCATTTGCCTCTAAATTTCAGGATGTCATTTTCTTTCTGCTGTGTAGTACTCCATTGTGTAAATGTACCACATTTTCCTTATTCATTTTTTGTTCAAGGGGCATTTAGGGGATTTCCAGGTTCTGGCTATGAAAAACAATGTGCTATAAACATAGTTGAGCACAGCCCTTTTGGATATCAGTACAGAAAATTCTCAGAAAATTAGGAAACAACCTTCTTCAAGATCCAGTAATACCAATTATGGGTATATACCTAAAGAATACTCAATCATACCACGATGCTCAACTATGTGTAGATAAAGTCTTAAATGACAAAAAAAAAAGGCAACTAATACTCCATGTCCCAGAAAATGACTCTAGATTGAGATGCAATGAAGCCCAGTAGACTTTTTATAGAGCAAGAATTTGGAACAGCTAATGAATTCTATGTCTCCTTGTTCTCAGCAATGCCACATGCTATAAACTGACTAATTTATTTCTAATTTAATTTGATGTTTTTTAGTATAAAAAAGAAACCTAAGATTAAATAATATTTTTTTACTCAATATGATTGTTACAAATAGAGACAATGACATTGTCTATAGTGATCTTCATAACCAACACCAATGAAAGTGCACAGTAAGAGAAATTTCTTTGCTTGTTGCTGTTTGTTACTGCCCTCTTGAGCTGCCTAGAGATTAACAGAACTTCTGTAGTCTGAGACCAGCACAGATTTCAGGCTAAGTATTGCCCATCCAAGAGAAAGATCTCAGGGGTCCCAGGTGGTAAGCCAGCTCTACCATTACATTATATGGTGGCGGTTTGCTTAGCTCTATCATCCTGTCATTCCTAGAGCACAGGTCTTTTTCAGCTTTTATGTATTGAACCCTGTATGGTTTCTATACCAAACAATCCAACAGATGTCTGCTGAGTTGAATCTTGCTCCTTTGGAAGATCTGTAAGTTTTGAGAGTTTAGAGAAATCCATGCTAGCTCCCTCTGGCCATGCATTCATGCATCTAATTAGTGTATTGTAGGTTTATTGATAATTAAACATAATAGCATAAAGTTAATAAGTGTGTTTAATCTCACTTGCTCCTATTATATTCCACTGCAGAAGACGGTAGGAATTTTGGAGCATATCTTGGGGAATTTGAACTGCAAAATTAAGAAATAATGAGAAAAATAGTTATAAAGATTCTTTAAAAGGAAACTCTTAATGTTGTTGAGATTGTTTTTATTTGCTAAGTTTTATCATTTCTGAGCTGATGATACAAGTGAATTTTAAAGGGTATCTGCTGTTTCAGGCCAGCACTAACTTAACTTGTTACAGTTGCCTCTTTTTTTTGTCAGCACTAAATTATGTTACAATCATCTTCAGCTGTAATCCCTTCTGCAATAAATAAATTTAAGTTTGATGAGAATTAATGGATTGCTCAAAATTGTATAAGGCATGGAACTTCAGTGCATGGAATTTGTAATTACATTGTTAAATGACATTTAAACCTCTTGGTGATAACTTAGAAAGTCACTCTTTAACTGATATATAAAAGAGACTGAACACTAGTATACATAAAATGCTAGCCATGATACAATGAAAATATTCGGAAGAGTAGTTCTCATAATTTCTTCCAAAGTGTTCAGAAATTAAAGAGAAGGTAATCACCTGGACTTTAAAAAATAAAACAGATTATATTTCTTTGGGGGAAGTCATAAATTTGTTGGCATTAAATAGCAAGCATGCTTAACTCTCCTTCCATCTCTTAGTTTTAACACCAAGGGACAAACGTTCCAAATTCATGAGGTTGTCTGTAATAACAAAACATCAAGCCAACTGGGCTCACTTCCCAGAAAAATCACTGGAGCAAGAAACAAGCATGGCAAGAGATAGAGAGGAAGACACACACACACAGAGAGAGAGAGAGAGAGAGAGAGAGAGAGAGAGAGAGAGAGAGAGAGAGAGAGAGAGAGAGAGAGAGGAAATACAACATAGAAAGAAAAGCTTCCTTTTATATAGCGTGAGAGAAAAGCACTTCCCATCCCGACTTAGGAAAAGTCATAGTTAAATCCTTTTGACTATGAGATGAAAAGTCAGAGCCACCTTATTTCATAGAACTATAAAGCATTTTATAGCTCTGCTCTTCAACCTTAAAGCCATCATAGACTTGGTTTAAAAAAGTTATGTTCTGATATTGCTGGGATAGTTTTATCACCAAGCTATTGTCAAAGCAATTTTTTTGTCTCCATGTGTCTTTAACTGACTAATGGGCTATTTGGAGCAAATGGGAGTAAGTCCAATTCTTATATATCATTGCTAAATGATGACATATCACAGGTTTTGACCCTGTATTGGTCCTTGCTTTTTGACAGGTTTTTATTTCTTCTCAGTGATCTCAGGCCTCTGGCAGTTACAATATTCACTCTTGTGCTCAGATTCCTTAAACCTCTGTCTAAAACCACATTGTGCTCCAAAATAGTGTATTTGCATACTTACTGGGCATTTTTATTAAATATGCTGAGTGTTTTGAAATGCATGCAAAAATGGTGGATTCGTAATCTAGATTTTCTTTGTTCTTCCCCTCCTCTCCTGAAGGTCCTTCTGCTCAGCTTTCTGGTTGATTTTATATTATCAAGGCTCATCCAAGAAAACATGTAATCAAGAGTCTTTCCTCTTCCTTTCATGGATGTATTACATCCTGGTCACCTCTCAACTTCAACCATGTCAGCTATAGCTCCTTGTTGGATATTTTTGGTATCTGTTCTCTGATTTAACTTCCAGTTAGACCAAGAGAGAGTTGACACTCATGAGCATATTAAACAAAGCTGTGAAATATAGGCTTCATTCATCATATGCAAATGCCTGCAGTTGTCTATATTTCTGAACTAAACCAGAGTCAGGGGATTTTGTTCTTTCTTTAAGACTCAGCAAAAGGATTTTTTTTACCTCAATAGGTAATATTATCCTTCTAAATATATTAGTATTGTTTCCTAAAATTCATACACAGTTTACTACAATAAAAAGTGGAAAAGTGGTTTAAACATGTCTGTTTTCAAATCCAAAGATTTTTATGAGTATTTTTGTGTCTTTTTGATTCTGAGAGCTGATTTTAAGAGGATAGAACACTGAAAATATTTCATAGCTTTTGTTAAAATGAATGTGTGTTTTTGCTTGGGATTGTTGATTTCAAGAATGGCCTTCCTGAGGTTTGCAAGACTGACCACTAGATGTCACCAGCACATTTCTGATACTAATTTCTAGGCACAAAAGCTAGCCTTTCCTGAGGACCTACTAAGTGCCAGTCCATTTTAAATAATTCCGTAAGCTTGGTGTTGCCATCAACATAGCCTGGACTTGGATTCTTGGAATGGTGTGTGTGTGTGTGTGTGTGTGTGTGTGTGTGTGTGTGGTGCATGCAGTTAATACCCCGTAGGAAAGGGATTAAGTTCTCAGTGCACACTGTCACAACCACTGACCACCGTACAGAGCCAGACTTGCTAGTTTCTTCATCAACAGCACATGTCATCTTTACAAAATTTTAGTTATCCACAAAATAAACTATTATCAGGCTACACTCTTTAAAATCTTTTAAGTTAAAAGTTTGTTACTTCGTTTCTGTAAATTTTCACTAAATTTAAAAGTAATTAATATTTAGTTAAGCAAAAAACATGTTTTGAACAGGAACATAAGGGTTTTTATTATATATCAAGATTTGTTTAATTTTGACACTTTACATACACTTTTCATGATAGCTTATTAATTGTGGTTAGACACAGTAAGATAATATTGTCAATACTTGGAATTCTCTTATGAGCTGAAGATGCTCCTTCGACCCAAATTTAGGAATACCCTTATACTGTGCTATCAGCTCTGAGACTGAATGCAACAAGCATCTCCAGGCATCAGTCTCTTCAATAATGTCAATCATATCTTCTTGGAATGTCAGTACTAATCCTTTAAGTAACCTGAAATTCTACATTTCTTGGCCCTCCCTGAATGTCATTTTACTGCCCAGTACCTAATTTTGCCTTTAGAGAGTACCAAACAAGGCCCAAAACTCGAGAAGAAGTGCCTTTGTAGATATTTCTTTCAGTCAGATATTTTAGGAAAAAAAATGATGGGATACCACTTGGGTCTGAATGCAGCGGTTGGGCAAAGCCAGCCCTGTGTGAAAAAGCCATCAATCATCACACATCTGAGGGAATGGAGATGAGAGGGAGGTGGTCCCTTAAATTTTACAATGTGTGTGTAGTTAATTTGTGTCATATATTTGACCCTTTAAACTTCTATCAAACTCAGTCATTACTTCATTCTCTCATTGGCAATTTATTAAAGATGCAAAAATCTACCAAGTAAAGTTTTAGACTCACATACAGAAAACACTTTTTCTTGGATTTTGAAAGGTAAAGAATTACTGTAGCAATGGAAACAGTGTATCTTCCTTCTTCAACATTTTTCTGTATAATGTTTGTAAATCATTTTAATTTAAAAGTTAATAACATAAAAAATAACACATTTCCATCATTAAAATTTGGAAAGAATTTTAACTTAATTTTATAATAAAATACATAAAGAATGGTTGAATACTGAAGTTGAAGATATGATTGAAAAATATATATGTATTTGTGTATATATGTATATATATGTGTGTGTGTGTCTATCAAGGATGTGAACCAATTTCCACATCAACATAGTACTGGTATTGAATTACAGGAGATTTCAATTAATGAAGCCCATTAGCAATATTTTATTAATAAAATATAGCCAATATGGATTCCTTTCTGATCAGAAAAAAAATCAACTATATACATATACATATATATACACACACATATATGTGTGTGTGTTTGTGTGTGTTGTTTTCTCCTCTACTTTTATCAAATACAAAGTACATACCAAAACTTATGTAGTAATGCTAAAAGAATGAGTGGATAGTTGTGTTAATCAAGAAGTTTAGACTAAGGCTTGACCGTCACTTTAGGACTTCCTGTTTCTCTTTCCTTACTCATCCTTCTACAGGAAATGAATAGATACGGGCAGCATACACCGTTTTCTCATCCTTAAAGTGGGGACTAGTGGAACTGCTTACCTCATATGGTTATGATGAGAGGTAAATGAGCGAGAATGCTCAAATCCCTTAGGACAAGCAGAACGTATAAGTACACTGGGGAGGATTACTGTGCCGATGCTCTTCTGTTTTGTTGTTAAAAGAAAATTATTGCTCAGAGAGGTTAGAAGCAAATGGTCTCTAGATTTCCTGGTTAGGTCTCCAAGTGTTTTTAAAACAACAAATCTCAGTCCTTATGGAGCATTACATTAAACAAATGGGCAGTTTTCAAAGTTTGTCATTGCTTATTTGGGTAATAATTCTAAGAAGACAATAAATTAATATTCTTCCTAATTGCTGTGTTTTGTAAAAGGACAGTTAAGTTATTCATTTTTAAAAGTCTTTATAGTAATCAATTTTAACACAGTAAAAGTTTTACACTTCCTTGCTTTATAAAGGGATGACTGCAAACCTGCTTGTGTGTCTCAGTGTATCCCACATAAGGAAGTCCCCAATCACATTATGAGGTGTAAAGAAGGCATCGGCTGTATCACAAATAATGGTATAGTTATAGGCAAAAACCTAAGCAGTTACCAGGCTGATGCTAAGAGCGAGTAAAAATAAGGAAGCACAGCAACACCCATAGCTTACAGAAATCTTACTTCAAATAAACGAGTCTTGATCCCGAATTTCCTGAGAAACCGCCACACTGCTTTCCAAAGTGGTGCACAAGTTTGCATTCCCACCAGCAATGGATGAGTGTACCCCTTTCTCCACAACCTCTCCAGCAAAGGATATCATTGGTGTTTTTGATTTTAGCCATTCTGACAGGTGTAAGATGATATCTCAAAGTTGTTTTGATTTGCATTTCCCTGATCGCTAAGGAGGTTGAGCATAACCTTAAGTGTCTTTTAGCCATTTGAATAAAAAAAAAAAAATAAACGAGTCTTGGACCTTAGCTAGAAAAGAGCTGGGCAGTGGGAGTAGGACCACAGAATTTGAATGAGTCCACAGACACCTGGTTCCAGACCTCATTCAATAGGAGAACCTTAGCTCCCATTAGCTGGCCTTAAGCAAGCCGGCTTCTTTATCATCCACACTCCTTATCTAGGAGATATTTCAAGTTTCTGATTGGTTGATTGGTTTATGTTTATAAGATTTTTAAATGGCACCTGATGTAAGACTATGTGTTTTGTAGGTACTAAGTACAAATATGGTAGAAGTACTCTGCTGTATATTGAACTCAGTACTACTATTAAAAAACAAAAACAAGCTCCAGAGACATAGCAGTGTTTTTACAAGGTGTCTCATGAAGCATCACAGACCCAAAGCTCTAATAGGCACTTTGCTTTTGTAGCCTCATGTTGCGAACTTTATGGAGTCCCACTCAATCAGTGCAATAAAGCAGGCAGGAACAGAATCATTAAGAGCGTAAGTTTTGTGGTATCAGTCACAAAATTTAGAATCCTAGCTTTTGCAGTTTGGCCTCAGGTAAGTTATTAATATTGACTACATATTTTCAAGGATGAAACACTTGAAAATTTTATAAACTTGTATAATCTATTTACTTTCAGGTAGAATTTATGATTTCTTCTCTATTATTCATGTAATCAAGTCTGTCTGTCTTTGATATTTCAATGTATAGTCTCAAAATGTACTTTAACTATTTGATACCTCTTAATTTAATTTTGTACCATACAGCAAACTTGTATACTATATGTCCAATACAGATTTAAATTTCTACATATATATCCCATATTTAGTTTTTCTAATCATTGAAACTGTATTAAAGAATGAGGCTCATACCTTTATGTGAGTAAGGATACATTAACAATAATGCATTGAATTGAGAAAATGTTTGTTAACAGTTAAGTAAATTTCCTGTTTTCCATTTTTATGAAAGAAATCACAATTATAGTAGTAGTAATTTAGCACAAGGTTTCGCTTAGACTGCAGAACTTCATAGGAAAATAAAGCATGGAGTGAAAAATAAGCTTTTGTGTATAAAAATCTTTTTATGCACCCACAAAGATTGTGCTCTGCTTATAAGAACAAAGCTCCATTTGTTATTACATTCCAGCATTCTTTTTGACTGTTTTGTATAATATCTAACTAGCAAGTGTCTCATTGCTGTAACTGTTAGAATACATCATTTTATGGGTGAGTATTATGATGAACATTTCTGGGTAGTTTTGTAGGCAAGACTTCTGGTAGTAAACCTAGTTAAATTTCAGAGTTTTCATTTCCTTCCTAGACACTCTAGGTAGGAAAATTTGCGTTGGACTCTGCAGTGTCTGTGCCAGTCAGTATTTAAAACAAGGAGAGGCAGAGACAGGGCATTATCAGAGGTGCATTCTACAGTTTAGATAGTCACGTATAATAGGCAGTTGTTCTCTTCAGTTAAGTCAAACCCATAATACATTTACTCCGTATTCACAGATAAATATGCTTGCTGATAAATATGTTATTATGGACTTGGTAGGGAAACATTAATTAAACTCTTCTGGTGAATAAAGGGAGAAAATCACCAGTCAATTAAAGTGGAGTGATAATTTTCAACTGTATTTTAAACTTCTCCTTTTGTGTAGACTTCACTACATAATATTAAGACAAAATGAGCTATCATTTTCAAAGTATTTTTGCATAATTAAAATTATATCTAACTCACATAGCTCTAGTTTACCTATCTTATCTCTTTCTGTGGTCTTACCCACATTCTTGGGTTTGATCATAGTTTTAATATCAATTTTCACTCATTCAATTTGTCTAACTAGTAATAAAACGTTAGTTAATATGTACATGTTAAGTAAATGCATGGTTAAGGCAGCTTTCAAACAAGAGTTAATTCTAGATGCATGCTTACAGGCCATTGTTCCTAATCAGCCATGCATAAGCAAAAATAACACTAAGTATATAACTATTTACTATGTTGAGTAGTTTGATAGTGCTGCCTTCAAAGCAGTTAGGGATTAATGGATTAGCAGTGAGTTCCCACATGGTACACCTTTAGGTACAAGAAAAATGATGTCTATAACACATAAGATTTATTGCATATTTTACATTTGTAAGTGTGTGTATAGCATAGTTTTAAAAACTCCTATATATAATGAAATAACTTAGGGGATTTACAGTTATTTGAAAGACTAGATAATTTCAACAAGTCTTGTGACCTTGCACATATTTTAGTTCTGATTCTATCATATCAATAATAATGGAACAGCTTAAAGTTTAGTTATACATAATGAGTAAACCAGTTTAAAATTAACTTTCATATAGGAACATTAGGCTGTATTGCATCTTAATAACATAAATGCAATATTCAATTGTCAATAATTACATCAGTTTCTATTCATTAACTTATTTTAAGCTCTTAGTGAATAAAGAACTCTGAAAGTTTGGTTTGTGATAGAAAAAAAAATTTGGTACAAAATATGGTTGTGTTTGACAATAGAGAGACATACTACTTGTTTCCTACTTGTCTATATTGTCTCATACCAATACAGTAAAAATGGATCTGAAAGTCAGTGAGGGTAGAGGGTGTAGACTCTTGACACATCTCATTTTGACTTAGTGGTATTAAACAGGGAGAAACAAAGGCTACTGCCAGACTCTACATCCATTTACATGGAAAATACAAGGAAGCTCAGAAGAAAAACTGAAGTGTGGGGTGAGAGATTTTTTAGTTCTCAATTTGTTTAATGAAACATGATGTGATGCATGCTTATAGAGATTAACACAGCACAATACATTGAAATGAGTCCAGGTCAGAACACAGAGCCAAGGGACAATCTTCAGAAGTCAATGGTAAACAAGAAATAATTGAATCCCATAGATAAAACGATATCTCCGCAACATTAAGAAAAAGTAACAACGTATCTGTGGATAGGATTTGACTATTTTTACAAATACATTTTGAACAAGAATTGAGATTTGAGGACTGAGGGGTGACTCGGAGCTTAAGAACATGTATTGTTCTTACAGAACTCTTGGGATTGATCCTAGTCATCTAATGGTGTCTCACAACTATTTGAAATCTGGTTTTAGCAAATCTGGGAATCTCTTCTGACCTTCTTGAGTAGATACATGTAAGCAGGTAAATCACTCATACACTTAAACAAAAATAAGTAATTTAATTAAAAAAAGAGGCATTTGAGGTGAAGATAAAGCAATGACCAGAAACAAGAAAAGTAAAAAAAGAAACGTTTCAAGAGAGGGGTTGACTGTGTCTTACAGAACAGTGAGCAGATATTCTTTTTGTATATTCAGTAAACAAACCTCTCCAAACCTTGCTGCTTTGCTCCTCACTTCCTGCCTCTTTCCTCCCGTGCTTCTGTCCCTTCCTGCTTCCTTCCTGGGTAACTTGTCTTAGAAAGGCTCACACTGATATAGGTCTTGGTATATGTCCGTGTTTTTTATAGAGGAACAGAACTGATAGAATGTGTATACATATGTGGTAGAGGGGATTTATTAGTCTAGCTTAGGGGCTGTGTTCCCAGTACCCAACAATGGCTGTCTCTCTTGGACAGGAAGGCCAAGATTCCAGTAGTTCAGTTAATCAGTCTGGATGTCTTTATCATTATAAAGTCTATATGTTTTTGTCATTATAAAGTCTGGATGTCTTCAGCATTATAGAGACAATCCCTTTGTGGTGATTGCATCCTAGAGGATGCCTGGAGAGCTGCTGATCTTCAGTTACACTAGAATCCTAAAAAAGTAGATTCTAGTACTAGCTGGAGCATCAAGATAGAAAACTTGTTAGTAAGAGTAAAAGGTCAGCAGGAGTTTCTTCTTCCATGTTGCTTTATTTGGGTTGCCACCATCAGGTGTGGCCCAGATTTAGGATGATCTTCCTGCTTCAGATAATCCAATTATGAAAATGCCCCACTAGTGTGCCCAGCATCTTGAGTTGTTTTTAGAGGTAGTCATGTTGACAAACAGTACTAGCCATCAGTTTTTTTTTAAATATAATTTTTTTATTGAAAAAAAAAAGATTTCCGCCTCCTCCCCGCCTCCCATTTCCCTCCCCATCTCCCTTTTCCCCCCTTCTCCCTCTCCTCTCCCCCTCCCCCCCC